>NC_140495.1:103129993-103437493 GCF_964271855.1 Acomys minous
GGTTGGCGAGGGTGTGATGGTTGATGTTTGTGAGGGGCCTGTGGTACAGGCATATTGGGTAAGGGGATGCCGGTGAGGGGGCTTTGGTAGCAATTACTGGTGTGGGATGGCTGTTGAGGGGACCCTCTCCCACATCACTGATGTAGATGAAAAGTCCCATCTGAGACTGGGTCTGAGGCTGCAGGGACTGGTGTCCTAACAGAAGACGTTCCTTTCCTCGGAGAGGTCTCTGTTATGATCCTGTGGTCTAAACCCTGTGAGTGAAGAGGGTCCCCCATGTCCTCGCACATCCCCGGCGTGTGGAATTACTCATGCATGTGTAGTGGTCTTGGGGTAACTCTCAGATTGTGGGGATTTAGAGTAGCAGGTGGGTTTATTTGCTATTACTCTGTAGGGAGACGGTTAGGGCTTCTCTGCTGTAGGCTGTGCCGCCAGATGGCAGAGGCGTACAAGCAGCTCATGGCATGATGCCAGAGTGGTACAGAGGGTTGCTTCTTCTTAAATGCACGTGCTGACTTCCAAAGGCCCATGCTTCAGAGTATGGCCTTACATAGAAAGTCTTTACAAATGTCACTCCTTGCAAAGAGGTTTTTACTAGAGTAGGGAGAGCCCCCCACTCAATAAGGTTAATATCCTTTTTTAAAAAGGGCAATTTGGAGTAAAGCAGGCAGCAGGGAGACAGCAGTAATTCCTCAGCGGCAGTAGGCTGTGGAGCAGCTGCCCGAGAAGGACACTGCCAAGTTTCTGCAGGACCACAACTGAGTTCCATTTCTTACAAAGCGTAAGTTATTAGGAAATGTTAAAATGTAGCCAAGGACGATAATAAGAACCGTGTGATTGCAGCCTGTAAACATCTTTTTAAAGTAAGCGTTGTAAGTGTACACAAAGTGTTCGGCCAGTGAAAAATATGATGCTTCATGAGGCTAAACCAAGAGATAGGAAGGCTCCACCAAATGCACAGAAGCCCAAACAAGGGAGATAAAGCCGACCGTCCCCGGGTGGAGACGGTCACCGCGCATACAGGACACGGCTGCTGTTGACACCAAGGCCTTGGTTTTAGGTTGGAGCAGGTAATGTTATCAGAGGACATCAGATGTCAGCGTGGTGTGGCTGTGAGCTGGGGCAAGGCTGGGCTGGAGAGTGAGCCAGCTTCAGAACGCAACCCACTCCTGCAGCGGAGTTGGTGGCTATTGATTGCAATAGCAGGGCTCTGGACCCATGACACCAGAAAGAGTGGTAAAATTGGCCTTGAGGTCTGCATAACTGGTTAGAGCTTTTGACTATAAGAAGGGAAGAGTCGGTGGAAAACTCAAAGCATCAACATCAGTTTCCTTGATCAGACTTTTGGGAATTAGGATCCTCTCAAGTCCCCGGAGCTGAAAGTATTTCTGCAGATCTGTGTAAAACGCTGGGAAGTACCACCAAGCACCTCATGTTCTAAACTAGGAGGCTCAGTAACAATGCATCCAATTTTGGGGGGAAAAAAAAGGAAAAAGGGTAATTTGGACAGATGAACACAGGAAGGAAGCATCTCATGGGGACCACTGTGACATTGCCTGCTGCCAAAGACAAGGGGCGTGCCAGTTTGGAGCCAGGCTTAAGGCCTAGGACAGATCCTCCATGGTACAGGCAGAGGGCCCGACCATACCCACACCTCACACTTGGACTTCTGGCCTCCATGTCTGTGAACCCATGAGCTTCCCTCTGCCTTCTAGTTCTTTCTGTCTTTCCTCCTGCCTTCCTGTGCTCGGTTCATACCTAGGGCCTCACGAATACCGGGTGAGCCTTTCTCTCTGAGACATACCATAACCCAAGACAGTACACTCTAGGCCACTTTGGCCCCGCGTTTGGTCATGTTTGTATGACACAGTACAGCTCCTGTCTTGGAAAACCCACAGTTCTTTGTGGAGCCTCCAAGAGTGTCAGTGTGGAAGACCTGGGGTATGAGCAACCCCAGGTGAGCCACACTGAAATAAGACTGTCTTTTGATGGCCATTTGTCCTGTCCACTCAGAACCCATTAATCATCTGTCCTTCCAGGAATACTCCATTCAAGGCACGGGGGGCAGTCTGAGAGCACCCAACCCTGACTGGGGACTAAGAAGTAGCTCAACAATCATCGGGTGGCAATTTTAGGCTGGCATTCAGCGGCCAGGGTGAGAGCTCATGTTGATGTTGCGCTGAACACTCATTAGGGACAGTGTCAACCATCAGCACTTTTTGGCAGTCCCTGCCCCCATGAGAGGGGCCCAAATGGGGCCGGGGTGTGTGTCAAAGAATGATGGATTCAGGTGGGCATTAGTGTTAGGAGGAGGCCCTTTGTGGTACGTGCCTGGGGCCCGGCCCTGTTGGGCAAAGACACTGGGGCTCTGGCAGCAGCGGGGAGGTTCAAAACCTTTTATTGGGCCATTGGTTGTGTGACAAGGGATCTCTCAGGTCTCATCTCCTGAGACAGGAAATGATGGGCAGAGAAGGAGAGGGCTCTAGACAAGACTGGTGCAGGCCAGCAGACAGCCTTCAGAAGAGACTACAGGATGCATAAAGGAGAGAGGGAAGTGGAAGGGCAGAGGGTGTGGGGCACAGGCAGTGGGGAGACCCTCGGGCCCTCCGATGCTTGACAGCAAGGTATAGGAAGGATGGAGAAGTGAGGAGGGACCAGACGCCAAGAGAGCTGAAGGTATGGCGAGGGGCTTCGGGCTCAGAGTCCTTCTGTCCTGACCTTGGGAGAAGGGCTTTCACTCTCCAGAAAGACCCAAGTGTACAGTCTAGCTGGGACTGGCAGGGCTAGGGTCCTATTAGCACCACAGAGGGAAGATGGCCAAGGGCTGGGTGGGTAGGTGCTAACAGATCCAGCGGATGAACCTGTCAAAGAAGCTGGGCTGGGCCAGACTGTCAAAGTCTTTCTCCCGGAAGACGGCTGCCCTGTCACCCAGGCTGATCTTGGTAAGCACATCCATGTCCACGTCGCTGCCCACAGCGACCACGGTGGGTACCACGTTCTGCTTGCGCATGGAGTGCACTGACTCCTCCAGGCTGTCGTTGCCCGTGACGCCGTCCGTGAGGAAGACGAAGGACAGCTCTGCGTGCCGCCGCGCCCCACCCCGTGCACCCCGCACCACGTTGTTGATGGCGTGCACGATGCCTGTACCCACGTGGGAAAAGGAATTGAGGTAGGTGGTCCTCTCCAGTGCCTCGTGGATGGTGGTCAAGTTGTAGGTCAGCGGGAAGGCCACCTGCTGCTGGTTCTGGCTGCCGTACTGCAACAGGGCCATGCGGGCGTTGAGTGGGTCATCGTCCCTTCGTGCCAGAGTCAGGCGCCGTGACACCTCCTCCACGAAGCGTCGCACCTTGTGGAAGTTCTGCTCGCCCAGCCGCTCCGAGCCATCCAGCAGGAAGACAATGTCCACAGGCCGCTGTGTGCACTGGGCCACATAGAGCTCTGCAGGGAAGATGTAAGGTGGGCCCAGGCAGGCAAGGGGTGGCCAGCTGGAGACTCACCCCATCTCTGCATACACCCTGCTCACTGGATCCCAGGTCATGGGATGACTTTGGAACGTCCCCCACAGCCACCAATGGAGGCCTCAAGCAGAGCTGCCCCAGGCACTGCCATTGACTCAGGCTCCTTTGGGAGTATGTCTACTGTTCCCTGGGACTTCCTCTTTCATGTCCCCAAACTAGAGATCTGGCTAGAGGTCAGAAGATGCATCTCTTGTCACCAAGCATGGTCTCAGCCTCAACCAGCCACCTCTGGGACTCTCGGTAGCCCCAAAGCCTTCACTTAGCCCAAGACACAGTTACTCACATGAAGGTCATTTTCTAGTGGGAGGAGCCCTGGACCTGACTCCCTCATAGGGACACTTACTTCTAAGTCACCTGGGCTGTCTAAGCCACATATCGCCCAGGCAGAGGAAGGACCCACGTGTCCTGCCACTCACTGTAGCTTTGGTATACTGCTAGGGTATGGCTGAAGCGGTCCAGGTGGGCCCGGATGACATACGACGGCACTATGGAAGCTGAGGCCACACTTTACACACACACACACACACACACACACATACACACACACATACAGGTGTCAGAGGCCACAGGCTAGGCCCCGGCTACCTATTCACCAGGTGTCCATCTAGGCTTTCCTTTGGGGAAGATGGGTTCAGCTCCTCTGTGCATGCCGCCATTTGGGACGCCAGGGAATCACATTAAGACCAGTCTGACTTGAGTCATGTATGACTAAGAAGGCTGAGGCAGGACGCAGCTGCCAGAGTACCCACCCCACCCCCATCCCACCCCAGCTGTGTGTGAGGGTCCATCCCAGTGTATGTTAGCCCAACTTGCCATTTGACCGCAGCAATGCAATGCATTTAGTTACAGGTTTCATCTTTTTATAAAAGTTTTACTGTTGCTTACTACCTCTGAGGCTGAGCCCCAAGCCAGTAAGTGCCTGCTTATGGGCAGGGTCTTCTCACTGAGTTTATTAGCCACATGCCTTATTTATTGCCCAGGGTCCCTAGAATCTGTTCCAAATGTCCAGACAGTTTTCTGGGACAACTGGACTTCCTAGCTTCTCATAACTGACTGTTATTACCACAAACTCAGAGGCAGGCATACAGTGGGGGTCGCTGGCTGGGGCACTTTTCCTTAAAATCAACATCTTCAGGGCCTGGGGGAGACACTGGTGAAAATGCACAAGTAATTTGGAGTTTGGGGACTCAGGGAGCTCTGCGCTCCATGTCTGTGGAGTTCTGTGACTCACAGCAGGGAGTCTAGCCCTGGCCTGCTATGGGCAGTACATCTGGGATGTTACCCTGGGTGAGAGGGACACAGATAGGAACAAGGACATCAATCCAGCCAGATGAGGCCCCTTGAGCTCAATCAGAACATGCCAGGTTCGGGAGCCTGCATCGATGGCTAGTGACTTTGCAGTGAGTCCCTTGCCACTCCCCATGGTGGGGGAGAGGATGCTTTTATGGTTCTCAGTGAGGTGGCTGAGGGTACCAAAAGTCCTGCCTGTCTCCTTATGATGTCTTTACATTCCCAGAGACCAGGCGGGGCACACAGGTGTTTGGGGGTACATTGGCAGGCACCCCTGGCACTTTGTTCTAGAGGGCATGACAGTGGCTGAGATACATTAAGGCTGTTGTTACAGTTCCAAGATTTCTGTGGGCTACAAACACATACCTGACCTCAAACATGGGGCTAAAGCAGAACCAGGATGCGGGGGGGGGGGGGGGGGAACCTCCCCAAGCATTCAGATGGCACCCTCCCCATCTGTGCTCTCAAACACAGGGCAGCCCAGATGGAAGAATCTCGGAAGTTTACAGTCCAAGAACCTTAACATAATCCCCTTCTGTACAGTCCTTTGGCCAGATGTGAGCTTCTGGGGTTTAAGGTGGACCTTCAATTCAATCACTAGTGTCCTCATAAAGAAGAGGGCAAAGCTAGGCGTGGCAGTGCACACCTATAATCCTAGCACTGAGGCAGAGTCAGAAGCATGTGGATCTCTGTGAGTTCAAGGCCAGCCTGGTCTACAAAGCAAGTTCCAGGACTGCCTAGGCTGTAATGCAGAGAAACCTTGTCTCTTAAAAGCATAACAAAACAAAAACACAAAACATTACAAAAAGAAGGAGAGAGGACACAGAGACACAGAGAGAACAGGCTATGGAAAGACAGACGTGATTCTGGAATGGTGTGCCCACAAGCCAAGGATGGCAGCTCCACCAGAGGCTGGAGGAAGTAGGAGGATCTCTCCAGAGAACGCAGCCTCAAAGGTGTAAGATTCTAGACTTTTGGCCTCAGGACTGGGAGGGCAGATCCCTACTGCCTATAAGAAATGAGGGGTCAGCTCTGGCTATCTGCTCACGGTGAACCCAAGGCTTTAGCAGAGTGCCAGCACAGACTCTGGGTCCCCTGTGATGTCCCTGTGCACCAGTTTAAAGGTGTCAATGAACAGTTGCATCCAGTCCTGCCGCTCGACCCCTGTGGAGAACTTGGCCCTCTCGGCGGTGTAGACCATCACGGCCACCAGTTGGGAGTAGGCAGCTGGGTTCTGTGTGAACTCCGTGGCGTTTAGCAACTGCTGGAGCAGGGGGATGGTCTTTGGGAAGGTGGGGTCCGGACCCTCTTCCGTGCGGAGGAAGGTGACCGGGGGCTTGCTGCCAGGCCACGGTTCATCTGCAAGGGAGTGTCCAGAGAAGACTTTAGGGGGTCCAGTGGGTGTGGCTGGCCTCCAGCGCTCCTTAGGCCTCTGACCATGGACAGCAGTTAGGACCAAAGACACTGAGCCCAGGGAGACAAGTAGGAGATGGAGCAGGTGGTGGTGTGTTTGGCCTAGGCAGGAGGCTGGCTGAGGTGAAGATGCTGGTAGCAAGCAACACAGCCGAGGAGACTCACCCTGGTAGCAGCTCTGGGGAAATCCATAGAGCTCTCGGGGGACTCAGCGTGGAGTGTTAGTGCCCAAGCCCAGCAGAGAGAGGTGCACAAAGGCTGTAGGCTTCCCCTCAGTGCCACACCGACATCCCAAGGAAGACAGCTCCAGGAAGCGCCCACAGACAAAACCACAACGCTAACTTTTTTGTCCTAGAGATGCGATCTGCTATTCTAGGACCAGCCCTTGAGGGCCTGAGATAGTGGTATAGACACGAAGGGAGAGCAAGACCCTCCCTCTGTCCCTCACCACCCCTGCTCTCTTCTTCCTTCCCCTCTCCCTCCCTCACCTCTTCTTTCCTCCTCTCTCCTGTCATGTCTCAAACTCTTCCTTTCCTTCCCTTTCTGCTTCTGTCCCTTTCTCCCCACCTCTTCTTTTTTGTACCTCTATTTCTCTTCCTTTGTTTCTTTATCCCTCTCTCTCTTTTTCTGTATTTTTCTCTGCCTCTTTACACGCCCCTCCCCCACATCTCTTTCATCCTTTCCTCTTTCCGGCTTCCAGTATCTGCTGGAGGGGAAGGCCATGCCTCAATGAATGTCAAGGCCAAACTCACTCCCCTGTTTCTGACAACCAAGGAGGCATGAGGAAACTCAGATATGTTCACCACAGGACCAGACCCCAGGGCCTTGGGCCTCCCTGGGGGCACTTCATTCTCTGAGCATGCTTCTCAACCTTCCTAATGCTGTGACCCTTTAACACCTCATATTGTGGCGACCTCTAACCATACAATTATTTTGGTGCTACTTCATAACTGTACTTTTACTACTGTTAGGGGATCTCAATACAAATATTTGTGTTTTTCAATAGTCTTAGGTGACCCCTGTGAAAGGGTCATTTGACCCTTAAAGGGTCACAACCCACAGGTTGAGACCTGATGCTTCAGAGGCTCTTGTGTCTTGTCTCCATAATCAATGCTCAGGCCTCTGCGGTCTTTGACACCATTGTCACTAGCTAATTTTCTTCCTACAGCCTTGAGCTTCTCAGGCGCTCTCAATAGTCCCTAATGACTGACATCATCCTTAGCCTAAGGCAGGCCCAAGGTAACCAGGATTCTGGGTGGACAGGGCTAGCTACTTGGCTCAGAAGGTCAGGGCTAGGTCATAGTTGATAGCGTTACTGACACCATATTCGTATCAGAAACGCTCACTGGGATGCTCACCCAGGGCCTTTCTGTTTACAAAGACCCCATCTAAGGTCAGTACTGAGTCTCCCACCACCATGTCTAATTTACCTTAAAATTTCACATAGCAGCAAATGCCAAAGTGCTTTGTAAGGCCAGTAGAAGGGGGTTAGGGAGCTGGGAAACGTGGAGGGGACCTTGTAAGGAACACTGCTTTGTGGGGCCCTGAGGCCTCAGTGTAGGTTGAAGTTCCTATTTCCTCCTGATCTTGCCACCTTCCAGAGTTAATGTGGCCGCAGGTGGAAATTGTCTGACCCTGTACCCCATCCGGGAGCCTCTGCACCCTATCACCTAGTGTCACCCTATACAAGCCAGACACAGAAGTCACCAGAAAGGAGATGCAGAGAGACAGCTCTTTGAACACAGAAGCGAACCCTCCATAAGACATGAGCAAAGGATCGAATTCAGCAGGCATAACCGCAAGCAAGGGCTCTGCCTGGGAGACACAAGGCTCACCCAACAATAGAACCCAACACAGCTGACCATTGCTTTCATAGCTAAGGAAGCCTCACAAGGTGTCACCAAAATGGAGCGAGCATGTGACGAGACTCAATACCTCTCTTTCTTGATACCACAGTCCAGCAACTAAAAGGGGAGTTTGCCTCTTCTCCGTAAAGACAGCCCCTGAAACCCACAACCAGTGTCACAGCTTTTGAGTAGAAACTTGAATTTCTCCTACTGTGATCAGGAGCAAGACTTAGGGATCAAGGTCTGGCTTCTGTGTTGGAGGGGTGGAGCATCTGTGGCGTCAACCTCTCCTATACAAACCTCACTTAAGGCTTACAATACAATACCCTGTTGTAGTCAGATGCCATCACCCACCAAAGGTACAGCATCACCTGGGAGCCCAGGCAAGGTGCCAGGGAGCCAGGGTTGGGGGTGTGGCTGCAGGATCTCATAGCAAACATGGCCCCTAGCCTCTGACAGATACCTGAACTGGCATCTTGAAGCCAGTACTCTGAGCCCCACACAGTCCTTCTCCAGAAAACTTCACTGGGTACCCGAGGCCAAGGCACGCCCCGAGAGTGTTTTCTTGGTAATGACCTCTGTTTGAACAGTGCAAGACCCTGGCTCCCAGCTCACATCGTCCCTTCTGTCAGGTGGTCTCAGAGCCTGTGCACATGCTCAGGGGGCCACCCTGTCTTTGGGTGGGACCAACGGAAAGCTGAGGCTTTGCAGGGAGATGCAGATGCACAGTACAGGCTATGAGAACCTGTGGCCCGTCTTGACAACAGTCCCACCATGCAGAACTGGCCCCAGGCTCTATTCAACTCTCTGGGGAGGGGCGGGGCTTGCAGAGGGAGCTGAATGGCTCCCAAAGGCCTCAGGACTAAGGCTCTTGGGCAGTCAGTCACTCTGCAGCAGCGTCTTGGGGAGACATTGACAGGGACCCTCAGCACAGCAGGGTACCTCCTACTCTCCCTTGGGAGTAGCAATTCTGGTTCCAGCCTCCTCCTACGAAGGCCACAAAGCAGCCGCGGGGGTTAGAAAGAAGCAAAGCCAATCCACTGCTGGTGGGTATCAGCATGCTTGCTTCTGAACATCTTACACCAGCCATGCCGCCCATCAGTTTTAGGGCTTTATCTTTTGACCAGAGCTTGCCAGGCCCTGGCAAGTGGACAGCCCCTCGCTATGTCTGCCCACAACAGAGCTCTCAGAAATCCAAGAGTGAAAAGAGGCTTAGCCCCTGTGGACCAAAAGGAGAGCCCCCTAGTGGTAGGGAGACCTCAGACACTGAAATGCCTTTTGGTCAGCGGCCAAGAGCCAAGCACTGCAGTTTCTGCCTAGATGGTACCCTGTAAGGGTTTAGGATGACACCATATGCTCCCAGGAGCCAGTCCTCACTCTGAGGCCCTGACTCTACCATGCCAGGGGTGAGTTTCAAGGGTTTGTCCCTAAGAGGTGCCTCCACAGTGGCACGCCCTTAAGGCTGCACAATTCCTTGCAGCTGCTCTGGCCATTAGAACAGGAAGCATGCTGGGGCAGATCTGCCTGACTGGGGTTAGGGTTTCAGGCACCCCGGTTACCTGTTTGGCAAGGAAGTTCTGGACACACGATCTGGGGGTCTGGAAGAGAGGAAAAGACCAAGTCTCTGTTAGTTCCTTCGGGGCCTTCAGTGGCTACCTACCAGTCTGCTAGGGGTAACGGCCTGGGTCCCATCGCTCACCTGGACAAAGGACATCTTCCATGTCATCGATGAACTTCTCAGCCACCAGGTCAGAGAACAGTGTCATGTTGCGCACCTGCTGCGGCTTGTCGCAGGCGATGGAGTAAAGGTTCTCACTCTCGTGGGTCTCGTGGAACATGTCGCCGATGCCAATGGCTGTCACAGTCACATCTCGGTCACACAGTGCCCGAAGGTTGAGGTCATCGTCTCTGGGGTCATGGCGCCCATCTGTGATGACCACTGCAAACACCCGGGTCTTCTGGCGCCGGCTTTCTTTGATGAGCTGATTGTAGGCGAACTTGAGGGCAGAGGGGGTCCAAGTGCCACCGGCAATCCACTCGAGGTTTTTGACAGCCTCCTTGAAACTGGACAGGGAGTTGACTCGTTCGTCGTCCAGCCGGATGGCCTCAAAGGTGCCCTCGTGGCTGTACTGCACCACACCCACACGTGTGCCTACAAGGGTATAACAGTGTGAACAGTGTCCCCCTCAGCCTGCTTTTCCACCCTGGTGACCATGGCTCGGCCACCTTGAGTGAAATCATGCGGTATGTGGCAAAGCCATAATTCTGGCTAGTGGTAGGGCTTTGGTTTCTGCCTCAGGGTCCTTCCAGGCTTTCACTGACCTGTCTCAGACTTGGGGTCCTTGGCAATGGCGCCCAGCCTGTTGACCACATTGATGACAAAGTTCTTCTCCAAGGTGAAGTTGGTATAGCCAATACTCTCAGAGCTGTCGATGACGAAGACCACATCCAGAGCACCACAGCGCTTCTCGCAGTCTGGAAGTGTGTGCAGGATGACAGAGTTAGTGGGTAGAGAGTGGGAAGACCCTTAGGGTACGAGGCCAGAGAGACCCCGAGTGACCCTGCTCCATACACTCTACCCCTCCAGCAGGCACACATCCTGATGTGCTAGGTCAACTCACCACAGCACCCACAGGTCTCCCGCACGTAGGTCATGACGTCACATTCCTGCAACACAGACCCAGTGGGTGCTTTTAGGTAGGGAGCACCCCCTGTTGCCTTGGGGCTTCCATAGGGGACCCTAACCCCATGTCTGCTGACAAGGAGTAGAGTTGGGGGAGGGAGGTACACACATTTCCAACTTTGCCCTCTGACCTTATTCATACTGGCTCCACCCAGTGACCCCTATATTACGGCTTGTCCTTGCTAACCTGACCGCTGCTGACTTTGCCCTCCGAACTTATGCCTGCCAATCTCGATTCATCTTCTGACCTTGTCTCTGCCAACATCAAACCTGTTGGCTTCGACCTTTGACCTTTGACTGTATGCCTACTAATTTTGCCCTCTGAGCTCATCCTCTGACTTTGCTCTTGCCAACCCTATGTATGTGATGCTCTTGTTTTTTGTTTTTTGGGGTTTTTTTTTTTTTTGCATTTTTTCAGAAAAGTACTATCATGAACAAGGATATTGATTCCATACTAGGTGACACCTACCGTGAGACCAGGGTCTCCTGGAGGGCCGGGTTCTCCCTAGAGGACAAAGGATGACAGTAGGAGGTGAGGCTGCTGGTCCAAGTTGCTCCTGGTGTCACCACCCAGGGCATACTGACCCATGGACCCACTAAGGGCAGAACCAGGAGGCTCCACATACACCAGCATGACTAGGCCAGAAGCTATGGGCTAAAGGGACAGAGGTGGACTTACCTCAGGTCCTGGGATTCCTCTTGGGCCCCGAGGGCCAGGTTCGCCAGGAGGACCAGGATCAGCCTGAGGAGGAATAGGAAATAGGCTCAGTATAGTCCTGGGAGGAATAGGAAGTAGGCTCAGTATAGTCTTGAGGAGGAATAGGAAGTAGGCTCAGTATAGTCCTGAGAAGGAATAGGAAGTAGGCTCAATATAGTCCTGAAGAGGAATAGGAAGTAGGCTCAATATAGTCCTGAAGAGGAATAGGAAGTAGGCTCAGTATAGTCCTGAGAAGGAATAGGAAGTAGGCTCAGTATAGTCCTGAGGAGGAATAGGAAGTAGGCTCAATATAGTCCTGGGAGGTCTCTTTGCCCTATAGGGGTGTTGATCCCCCTGTCTCTGCTGGGAGTACAGTGGGCATGAAGGACTGCACCACCCACTTCATCCTGAGTCTGGCACCACCCCAGCGATGTCCTGAGCAGCCACTCTTAGAGCTTTGTTCACAGAGAGAGTAGCAGGCCATTGAGGAACTCAAAGACAGTCCTGAGATAACTCACAACGAGACATCCCCTGGTCCTCTGGTCACTCTCATGTGTCCAATGTGCCCACTTATCTATCCCTTACCTGTCCAGCCACCTACCATCCCTCCCCTGAATGGCCAACCCCATCCCTCTGTCCATCCGCCATTATCGGCCATCCACCCTTCTACGTGCTGCCTTGTCGCTGCTGTTCTTCACGTGCCCATGTGTCCATGTGCATACCCAGTGGTGCCAGGGACATGGGCATGAAGGTGATATGGGCCTGGCCTGTGCCAACAAACCACAGGAGGGATGGCTGAGGATGCGGGCGAAGAATAGAAGATGCCTCTGAGCCTGACCATTCCCTCAGGGGCTTAGTGCCAGGCAGGCTGGATGTTTCTTCAGGGATCTTAGGGTCCCCTCAAGCGCCAGCCCACTGCCCTGGGCATAGGATGGTGACACTCACTGGTTCTCCTTTTTCTCCCTTCCTTCCAGGTGCTCCTTTCAGACCAAAGTCTCCTCGGCCTCCCTGTGGCACAGGACACGCGTTAGTACGGATACACACTCCCGCCCACACTCTAAGACCTTCCACGGACTATCAGGAACTCAGAGGCAACACAGACGCCGTATGCATAGTTGAGCATGGAGGCTGGGTGTTTTCAGGAAAGCTCTGGGTTTTGTTTGGGAAAGGATACAGGAGCTACCACTGCTTAAAGCCCATCTAGGACCCACATGGCCTGTCCTGGGGCAAGGATGTAACCGGAAGATGATTCCCACAGTGAACATAGCATGCAGGACGTCTACAACCCCAGCAGGAAAAGGCTGATTGAGATAAGAACCCCCACGTACCTCAGGGCCTGGTGGGCCGGGCTCGCCTTTTTCACCCTGTGAAGCAAGCAAAGATCTGATAGGTTGCTCAGTCACGGACCCCAGGTCCATGACAGGCAAAGAAGCCCTCCATCCTGAGGAGCGGAGGCCATTGCTCATGACTTCTTGGATATCAGAGTTCATATAGGAGGTCACACACACCTCAGGTAAAGGCCACTGAGGCCACACACGTGGAGTCACGCTGACCTGACTCTGGGCTATGCCTGACCTCTGGTTCCCCGGGTGCTGGCTGGATCTGCCTTTGTACCAAGTGACAGGTAACCCGCCCCCTCCCCCAGCCCCGCCCTGTTCCTAGTCCCACATCAAATGAACTACAGAAGCCTTGGGGCCCTCCCCACAGGGTTCGCCTGGGATTTCTTGTTCCATGCCATGACTCACGGTTGTCCCTCGGGGTCCCGGGTAGCTGAATCCAGGTCTTCCAGGATCTCCCTGAAGGGGAAGGTTGAGTTAGGTTGGCATAACTGAGGAGGAGGAAGTGTCCAAATAGTGCAGGGTGGGAGCAGAGGCTGTGAGCCTAGCTTGCTGCTCACCTCTGGACTGGCGTGTATGGGATTGATGTGCCAGATAACCCAGGGGCTGTGGCACACACTAAAGAGGCCACTGGGACCATGCAGTATTCATATGGTTTTCCATCCCTCAGGACCCTGCCATCTCTCTGGGCAGGACATTGGGTGGGGAGGACAGAAGACAGGCTGCATGGCCACATCTATCATGTTCCATTCTCAGAGCCCAGGTCTTGCTTCCCTGGCCAGTCTCACTAGGATTTGGAAATAAGAGGCTCAAAAGGGAGGCATCTCTCCTTCTCCAGGGCCCCAAGCTTCTCTTGTCACTCTCCTGTTGGGAACTCCCACAGGCAACTGCCTTACGCCGCCATCCCATATTGACAAAAGGAAGGGACCTACCTTGGGGCCCGGCTGTCCTGAGTCTCCTCGGGGCCCAGCATCACCAGGGTCTCCCCGAGATCCCTGAGGGCAAGAGAGAAGTCAGAGCTGGCCTGGTCCCTTGAAATGGTGATGGCCTAACCTGTTTTGACCAGCTCTGAGAAGATGGCAGGTCTTGGCACCAGGACCACCACCTTGCCTGGGGTTAGGGGTCAGGAAGGGTGGGGAGTAGGTAGGCAAGGGTTTGAACAGCGTAAGATGGGGAGGGGGTAGGGGGGCTGGGGCAGAGTGGGGCTTACCGAACAGGGTTGGGAATGGGAAGGACATTGGGGGGCAGGGAGTGGGCTGGGGGTTTGGGGGGGGAGTGGGGAGGGGGTGGAGGATTGGAGAAAAGGTGGAGTGGGGAGATCTAGAACAGGGTGGGGAATGGATGGGGGTCAGAGGGAGGGTGGGGCGTTGATGGAGGATGGAGAGTAGGAAATCATGGGACAAGGTAGGGAACAGGTGGGAGAGTTGGAGGGCAGGGAGGAGAACGGTTAGGGGTTGAGAACAGGCTTAAAGAGTAGGTGAGAGCCTGAGGACAAGGTGCTGTCATGGCCTTGGGGCTGCAAGTGTTCTTCTACTGACCTGCTTTCCTGGCTCCCCAAGAGCCCCCGGGGGACCTCTGGGTCCAGGCAAACCTCTGTCTCCCTGCAAAGAAAGACGATGAGGGTAAAATGGTGAGATGCTGTGGCCTAACAGTGCACCCACAAATTGGCAGAGTGACGTTGGCCCTGGGGGTGTCATGGTTCAGGATGGGAGCAAGCTGAACAGAGCCCACTGCCCAGTAGTGGTCTTGCCCTGACGAAGCCTGTGAAAAGGTTAATAAGGCATGTTGTACTGGGCACAGCTGGCTCTGTCCTGGCCTTTGACACTTCCTGTCCTGGGGAATAGCCCTTCAACCTGGTATCTCCCACCTTCTGCTTAGCATACCTTGGCTCCTTTGCTGCCAACTTCTCCAGCCAGGCCTCGGGGCCCCTCAGGACCAGGGTCTCCCTGTGAGAAGACAGGTCTTGGTCAGGTCTTGGCCAAGGAACAATTCTGATTCATCCTCTCCAGAGGTCGTATTGGGGTGAGGTTTGGGGTGAGAGGAACAAGTTAATCAACCCATCGGGACAAAGACGCTGGCGTGGGCAGGGTGACGTCGGAATGGCGCTGTGCTTCCTCTTGCAGTCTTCTTATCCTCACAGAACGACAGCCTCGGTCCTGACGAGGCCACCCTGTGGTTGGGACCCTGGCCACTCAGAGGAAGGGCGCCTTCACCACCCTCCTTGAGAGCTGTGGCAATGGAAGGCTACAGGACTATGTATGTCTGAGGTGGGGGATGCTGGAAGACGGAGCAGTATGCAGCCTGTGTGGTTATACACTGCATGCGTAGGATGGGCGGGGCCCTTCCAGAAGCCTCAGAGGCAGCTGGGAGTGTGAGCCTGCCTGTCTGAGTCTTCTTTTCTCAGTCAGTACAGGGACCCACCCTCCCCTGAGCCCAGTCTGTTGTTAGACCTCAGAGTTTTGTTTTCCTGATGGATGAAGATGGTGCTATTTCGTAGCAGACCTCTTGCCTCCTGATAGAGCAACTCACCTTCTCCCCCTTTGGACCATCACTGCCCGGGCCGCCCTTGGTTCCAGGGTCTCCCCTGCGTCCCTGGAGAGAGTGGGCACAAGGATGAAAGGGGAACGAAACTGCTGGGAGAGCCATGTGGGCCACTTATGACCCTGCTCTCCCCAGGACACTGGGAACCGTGAGCCTGGTAGTCCCTCCCAGGGATATCTGCCTGTGGCTGTAGCTGCCCTGTCAGTTTCGTCGCAGCCAAAGACTCAGGACTCGGTGTGTGGGCGTTTCTGGTCAGGCTGGGCGTACGTCCTGGCCAACAATTGCGACATGGCTTGGACCGTCAGCGTGGTCATTCCTGTTTATTCCCTCACTGGTCACCCTCAGATGATCTCCTCTAAGGACCAGCCCTGGGGTGGGGTCCCTGCCCCGAGTTCAGCTCTGGGGTAGCCTTGAAGGGAGGAGGTTAGTGAAAGGGGCTGACTGGGAACAGAGGGTTCTGCCTAATCCCGGTGCCATTTGTCAATGGGCCTTCCTGCTGTCTACAGTGGTGCCGCAGAGGAGCCCGAAGCAAGGGTAGGGGGAGTCTGGTCCAGGCGGAGAGGCTTAGTATCTGTGGGGCAGGGTAACTCACGGGCTCTCCTTTTGGTCCACGGGGGCCAGGGCTCCCCTTCCCTCCTTTCACTCCAGGACTCCCAGGAGCTCCGTTGTTGCCTTGGTAACCCTGTGTAGGGCAGGACAGTTCAGTGTGGCTGAGGGATGCACAAGGGCTGGTGCACGATGCCTCCCCAGCCAGTCCTTCCCCCCTTCCCCCTCTCCCCCAATGTGTGAGGGCATAGAACAGTACGGAACATGATCTCCTTTTGATGTCTTATTGCTCTGGCTAGAACTTCAAGAACTATATTGAAGAGATATGGGGACAGAGGGCAGCCTTGTCTGGTTCCCGATTTTAGAGGGATTTCCTTGAGTATCTCTCCATTTAATTTAATGTTGGCTGTAGGTTTGCTGTAAATAGCCTTTATTATGTTTAGATAAGTGCCTTGTATTCCCGATCTCTCCAGAATGATATTCTCCACCGTTGAGTGGAGAGTGAGATCTGACTCTCACATGTACTCTGGTGCCCCTTTTCTGACCACGTCCCCTGGATGGGGAGGTCTCACAGCACTCAGAGGAGGGATAGCAAGTTACCAAGAAGAGACTCGATAATCTTAGAGCATATATAGGGGGTGGAAGTCTCCCTCAATCACAGACATAGGGGAGGGGAGAAGGGGGGAAGTGGGAGGGAGGGAGGAATGGGAGGAAACAGGGGAAGGGTTAACAATCGAGATGTAATATGAATAAATTAATAAAAAAATGGTAAAAAAAAAAAAAAAAAGAACAGTACGGAACAGTATCCAGGGCCAAGGGACTGAGCAGGCTTGCAACTCACCTTGCTTCCCTTGTCTCCGGGGTCTCCTGGTGGTCCCCTGCGTCCTGGGCGGCCGGCGTCCCCCTGGAAGGATTGGAGGTGACATTGGCTTTGTTCATGGACAGGTGCTGGGCAGTGAGGCAGGGCCATCTACGTGCCCCGCCATGTTCTTGGACCACACAGGATGCCAGGCGTCATAATGAGGGAAGAGCTTGCCAAGGTGCCCGAAAGACCAACCCAAGGGCCCAGTGTAAAGCCTGAACCTTCTGGGGAAGGAGCCCTATGCGAGGAGAGTGAGATGGGCCTCAGGTAGAGGTTCAAGGGAGGAGGCAGGTAGAAGGGACAGGGCATCTCAGGTCTGGGCTCCTGGGCGAAGGCTGCTTATCCTGTGGCTAGAGGTCTAGGGCTTCCGAGGGCAAACGGCCACCAGGGCCTCGGGGAGTAAGAGCTACAGTGACTAGAGCTTTCTTCAGGGTCTCTGCAAGCTTAAGGGGAGGTGGGCAAGCTGTGGTACATGTGCAGCCTGGGATGTCCCCTCACGGTAATCTGAGCTGGCACAGGGATTCTCAAAGCAGGGATTCCTGAGGGCGGTGGCCAGGCCTACTCTCCAGGTGTATCTGTTACCTTGGCACCTTGGTCTCCTTGCTCGCCTGGACTTCCGGCTTCTCCAGGGTATCCATCGGGGCCCTGAGGGAGGTGGGAAAGGCTGTTTAGCTGTGTGGGCCCCTGCTGAGTAGGCTGTGCTTCCCACAAGCCAAGAATGCTGACACAGATTGGGGGAGCCCCCCACCCCCACCCCCAGAACTGCTGCTCACTCTGGCTGTGAGGTCCTGGCTCAACAAGAGCCTTGCCTAAAGACTGGTCCTCAGAGTTTCAGAACTTCCCAGACTAGAGCCATGAGCTCCCCCATGGCCTGGTAACCATACATATTCAAGGGTTGGCTCATAGGCTCCTGAAGGGATGGGTTGTGACCCCAAGACTAACAGAGTTCCAGACTGGGGTGGGGGTCAAGCAGGGAGAGGCTGAGCAGAAGAGAGAATCCTAAGATTTGCTTCCAACCCTGCCTGGTACCCACGTCCTCTCAATGATATTTCATGTGATAGACAGGGAGGATGGTGACGTCACTCACCCGACTTCCTGGGTCTCCCTTGCAACCAGGAGGCCCAATGCGTCCCAGTTTGCCCTGAAAGAAGTAGGAATATCAGAATGCAGATCTGAGGTCCCTGCAAGTCAGTGACAGCACTGCTTGGGCCCTTGTATGACAAGCTGACTACACTCTAGTCAGAGCACTGGAAAGTGATGGGGTGGGGGGGGGCAGGGTGTTGCCCTTTTGCTTCTTTCTGTCTCCATGGAGACCGAATCCTGGGACCAGGCCAGGTGCACGGGTGCAGAATGTCCTCACTGGGTATGTGCATGCATGCGTGTGTGTATGTTTATGCATCTATATCTGTGTGAATATAATTATGTGCGTGTGTGTGTGTGTGTGTGTGTGTGTGTTGGGGGGAGGTGCATGGCAGTGTCTGGCAGCTGGAATGGGGCTTACGATTACCTTCTGTCCGTCTGTTCCATTCTTGCCAGCTAGGCCGGGGGCTCCCTGGAGAAGAAAGAGAGGACTAGTTAGTCCCAATCCTTGGTCATTCTGAGCAGCCAGTCAGGGAGCACAATTCCCTTACTCAGGCTTACCTTCCGACCATCTGATCCAAATTCACCCTGTAGAGGAGGAAAGTAAAACGTGGGTTGAGGTTCCAGGCTTCACAGACACTGTTGTCTTTGGGGTGCGAATGAAGACCCTCAGCTCAAATGTGACCAAGACCAGTGGTGAGAAGCCTAGGTCCGCCTCCAGGAGCTGCTGCCACAGGGGGCTGTCATGCCGTCAGGTCAGGTGGACGAAGTAGCTAACTATTGTCCTGGGCAGCATCACCACTTACCTTCTCTCCCTTGAAGCCAGGGACACCCTGAGGGCAGAAAGGAAAAGACAGGGTGTCACCGAGGGCATGTCAGTGGTGGAGCCCTGGAGAAACAGATGTGATGGACAGCTGAGACCCAGCATCGAGGGTGTGCACAGTTGGCTGTTTCACTCCTGGAAGTCATGTGTGGGTCCTGAACACATGCTTTGATAGAGGAGGAGTGTTGGAGTGACCTTCAGACTGTAGAGGCATTTCTCTTTTTTGGCAACAGGGCGTGGGCTGTGAACATCCCCAAGGGCAATAGGGAATTGCCCCAAACTGCCCTTCCCCCACTTCCCTTCCCCCATCCCAGCCCTGGGTAGGGAACTTGCCTTAGGTCCTGGGAATCCAATGGGCCCTTCGATGCCAGGGTCTCCCTGTGAAGAAGGTACAAAAAGCCTTGGGTGTGATTCCAGCCCTGGGTGCAGGGAGAGTGATTAAAGGTCAAGTCCAGGGGTTGGGGGCCAGAGGCTCTATGGGGACCTTACCTGTCTCCCCTTCTGTCCAGGCTCTCCTGGCTCACCCATGTTGCCTTTGGCACCCTAAAAGTAGAAGACAGGGAAAAGGGTAAATTGAGGCAAGGGAACCCTGTCATCTCCTATGAGAAGTGGTATGGCAAAAGCTGTTGGTCCCTCCCCAGGTGGCAACATCTTGGACTGAGACCAGCTGCCCCTGAGGGCCTAGGTGGCGCCACCAGGCTCTTGCTGACTCTCCTTTGAGCCGTGACAGACAGCTCTCCATGAAGTCACACTGCAAACGCGACAGAGCAGCTTCTCAGCTGGGGATGCTAGTCCTGGGACGTCTGTACCACAGCCCAGGCCACAGCTGACACTGGCAGCATGGCACTGGGGGGGGGCATTACATCCTCTTGGGATGAGCACGGGTAAGGTATGGATCGAAGGAACTAGCAAGATTGGGGCTTCAGAAAACTACATAAAATTAGACTCCCTAGGAGTTCAAAGTTTTAACTTTATACCAGAGCTTTACTAAATAAACTGCACCTGCTTATTAATGGTCTTTCAACTTTAAATGCAAAAGAACAAAAGGAAAGGAAAAAAAAGTCAAGAGGCAAAGGAGAGAGGAGGGAGAGAGATCAAGCAGGATCCATGGTCAGATCTGCTAGTGTGTCTCAGCCCTGCTCCAAAGTCCCTGTGGCATCCACCTTCTGGATCACCACTCTGCTGTGTGAGTTGTAAGGTGGCCCTGAGTGGTGACAGGGTGGGCCCTTCTTGTGGCCAGGACTGGAAGAAGCCAAGCCAGGGGACGCCTGGCACAGGAGATATATCTCCCAGCTGTCCATTGCTGTAGAAGCTCCCCGTGCACTTGTCAAAGCCACTTCAAGCGCCTGGTTGCATTTCTATCCCTCTGGTTTCTGACATATGGACTGTTAGTTTCAGACACTGGGGGAGTGAAATTGGAAGGGATCTATTTTATACAGTCCTGTTGTTAGAAAAATGCTGGCTAACCATTCAAAGCTGAGTCCTTACAGCCAGCCTAGAACTAAGCAAGCCTCTGAGTGGGTGCCTTACGCTAATCAGCAATCATGTCACTGGCAGAAATGTAGCGTGCAACATGAGCACGTTGGTTTACTTCACGAATGAATTTTAAGTGGCATCTGAATGATTTGTAAAAGCATTTCCTGCCTCTCTCAAAACACCACTTAAAAGGAAGTGAACAGAACCCAGATTTTAGTTTCTTTTTCCCCAAGTGCGGAAGTGCCGAGGCCACCCACAGGCAGCTGGCCTTCACTGTGGAATTCACACAGTGGGGCTTGCTGAAGCCTAGGCCACAGGGTCTCCCGGCAGCTTACCTTCTGTCCCCGGTAGCCCTTGGGCCCGTGAGGTCCAACAATCTCAAGGCAGCTCACTTTGTAGCACTGAAAGGAGGTGGATAGACAGCAGAGGTTAGGGTGTAGGATGAGTCCCCAGATGGGTATGGAATGGGGTCAGGCAGAACCTTGGGCTCTCGGAAGAGGTGCCCACACATTCCCATAGGGACAAGCAGCACAGGGATGAAGGCTGAGACACAGGGTCCTAGGCAGGTAGAAGCCAGGGTTCAGTCAAACCATCCAGCCAGGGTTTGGGTACACAAGGCTAAGCTAAACAATGACCAACAATAACAAAGACCAAAGAGCTCTGGCCATGGCTAGGCACCGTCTGTGTCCAGGGACTGATGTGCCATTCTTTCAAGTAGCAGTTCTAGGATGGAGTGTTTCCACAGAAGGAGTAGGGTGGGACTTTGGGGACCTGCTCCCCTTTCCCAAAGGGACACCTTCCAAAAGGCTGTACGACCTCAAGACAGGCACGTGGTAACTTCCAGTCTGGGTTGGATAAAGCCCCTCCCCTGCCTCCTCCCTGAGTCTGTGACATGACTCAGCTTCTCCAGAAGTCATGTGTTTGGTGGATAACATCAGTACCAGCCCCCAGCCCCAGGGCCGGGGGTACTAAATAGCCTAAGGTGACTGGGGATGGGACTGGCGTTTCATCGACGCTCATGAGCATGAGGCCCAACAGAGCAGACGGGGACTTCAGTCCTTCTGTTACTCTGGTCTGCTCAAGCAAGGCCCTGGGAAACCGGGAGTGTAGTGTTGATCCTCTGCTGGGTCAGCAGTCTTGGTGGCCAGCAGGTAGCATAGGCTGGGCTGTAGTGACGGAGCCAACTCACCTCACCATAGGCTTCGTGTTTCTGCAGAAAAGACAGAGACCCAGATTAGCCCGAACCTAGACACCTGTGTGCCACCTCCTGAATCTGGGCGGGGATCACGGATATGAGACAGCTTGACTCCAACCTCCCTCAACTGCTTTACTCACAGAGGGACACACTGAACTCTGACTGCTGCCACACTGGTGGGTGGACAGCATCCCTAGTCTCTGCCCAAGCCACAGCTGCTCACCATGACCTTGATGATGCGGTTGATGGTCTCCTGGTCAATCTCAGTAGAGTCGGGCCGCATGGTGGCATAGTTGTTGCGGTAGAGCTCGTGTGGGGTGCTGGCGATGTCCCGCAGGCCTTGCTCATTTAGGTTCCTGTTAGGGGCCACGGCAAAGAGCCGGATGCCCTCCTCGCGGGCACGCTCGGCCTGCATTTTGATGCCCCCGCAGGGACTGCCTGTGACGTGGCCATCGGTGATGACCACGGCAAAGTTAACCACGCCTCGGCCAACGTGCTGCCGGATCTGCTGCGTCATGTTGGCCAGCGCGCAGTCGGTAAAGGTGCCCCTGCGGAAGGAGCGGATGCTTTGTAGGCTCTTAGTGAAGGAGGCCCGGTCGCTGCCTGGTGAGCTGAACACCTCCACCTGGTCCGAGAAGTGGAGACCGCCGTAGCGCCAGCTCAGGGCCACCTGGTCCAGGTAAAATTCATTCTGCAGCTGGCTGATAAACTGAGGTACGAACTGCTGCATGTGATAAAGCAGGCTGTCTGTGGGGGACTGCATGGCCACGCTCTCCGAGGTGTCCAACACGAAGTACACGTTGACTGGACAGTCAGCCTTCTCTGGAGGTGGGGGAAGGGGTGACATGGGACCCATCAGAGCCTGCCGAGCGGGGGCTATGATATGAGCCCGCCATTACCCTATGAATACCGCTTCCCTCTCAGAACCCTAGAGCCCCGACTCAGGTACCTGGACAGTTGTTGTTCCTGTCAACAGTGGAGATGTCAGGTGAGATGACTTCCTGTTGCTGCTGGGCATGGAGGACCCCCAAGAGCCCCCCAAGCAGGAGCACAGAAAAAGGACCCTGGAGCATCTTGATAGTAGTCATGTGCCCTGATGTCCTGAAATAAGAGGTGGGGCCATAATAGATACCCCCCGCTCCCCCCCCCTTCCCCAATCTGCATCACTGCCCTCCCGGGGTGGGGTGCACAAAGCTCGTTATCCCTTGAGGAAACATGCTCCATGTTGTTGCCTCCCCCCGCTGGGGAACTGAGCCTCTCCGCTCAGCTCTTCCTAGTTCTGGGGTCAGGATGGGCCTGTTTGAGTGGGTTGGAAACATCAGGGAGCCGTATCTCTTTACACTTCTCACTCCGAGGTCTGCACTGGGGACAGGGGAAGGAGGAACATGCCCACTTCATTCGGTGGGCAGGTCCTAGCTTCAGTGTGGGACCCTGGGCACGTCCCTCTCCCTGTGGCCTGGGCCCCCTTTCTCATGGGGCATTGGTATGGTCTGAGTGGGGCCAGGGCTAGTCAGACACAGTGATTTTTAGTATGACTCTCCGTCAGGCACCAGGAGGCTGAGGGCAGCCCTTTCTCCACTGTAGGTGCAGCCAGGGCACTAGAAAAGAAACAACAACACAGACACGCTGGAGCAGGGGCAGCTGTGGCCCAGGAGAGACTCTGTCCTAATATGTTATCTAGGGAGTTGCTTCAGTCAGAGAAAGTACTAGATTTCAGATGTTACATTGTTTTAGTTGAAATTAGCCGGTGGTGGCACACGCTTTTAATCTGAGCACTCGGGAGGCAGAGGCAGGTGGATCTCTGTGAGTTTGAGGCCAGCCTGGTCTACAAAGCAAATTCAGGACAGCCAGGGCTACACAGGGAAACTCTGCCACAAAAAACAAACAAAAAAACAAAAACAAAAAAAAGAAAGAAAAAAAAGTGGAGCCAGTGAACAGTGGGTTTGATACTAAGGATGGAAGAAATCAGGCAGGACCCACACACTTGTAATTCCAGCATTTGGGAGTCTGAGACAGAAGCCACAAGCTCAAGACCAGCTGGGCCACATAGAAAGATCCTATCTCAAAAACAACAACAACAACAAAAACAAACAAACAAACAAACAAAAAAACCCAGTTTATTTAAAAAAGATGAAATAAACTTATACCCAAAGAATTGTGCTATAGAAGGCCAGAACAGAGAAGGGGCAGAGAATAAATCCTGGAAAGCAAAGTGAGCAAAACAGACAGTAACTGAGGAGACAGGTGGCCTCAGTAGAGACAATTAAAACACCACAGAGGGACCTTGTGTTGAAGACCATGAAAGCCTAGTACCGGGAAAACCGAACTAATTAGGCACACCCATGTGAAGTGTACCGCTTGTAAAGTCTAATTTGTAACGAGATTTCTAAAACTATCTGCATAGGAAAGAAACAAATGAGCAACAACATGCTTCAGGAGGAAACACCTAAAGGAAACAATTCATTGGCAGTCCCATAGACAGCCACAGCTGCTCCAAGATAACCTCAAAATTTCACGTCCTGGGCTTCATATGCTTGTGTAGTGTTCTCACATCAAATTGTGCTGGACAACAAGATGACGGTGTGCAGCTTCTAGGGTGAGGTATCTGTTTGTGATCTCAGCACATGGGACATGGAGGCAGGAGGACTGAGTGTTTGAGGCAAGCCTGGGCCGTACAAAAGGCTCCACCTTGTGAGCCAAGATTAAAATCGCAAACGTTTTGATGGACTGTTACGAGGTGGATAAAATCTTAGGCCTGTCATGTCCCCTTGTTTGTATCGAGCCTCGCACCAATGTGTAACGTCCTTTGTCTCTTCAGTATTTTCAAAAAGTAAAGTCTGTTCTAGCTGATGTTAACACAGCTACCCCTTTTCTCTCTGTTTATACTGAATTTCCTTTTCCATCCCGTCACTGTTAACATATAGCTCTAAAGTGAGTCTATTGTAGAGAGCATGAAGTGGGACTGGGTTTTTTGTTTGTTTGTTTGTTTTGTTTTGTTTTTCTCCATCCTACCAATCTCTGTAGCTCATTTGCAGAGTTTAATCACATTTCATTAAAAGTAGTTACTGACAAAAGGTGTCTTCCAATTTTGCATTCTCTGTACTTTATACATTTGTGTTCCTAAATTTTTGTGTAGCTTTCTACAGTATGTTTGGTTGAATTTTAGTAGTGAAATGCTTAAATACCATCCTCATTTCTTTGGTATTTGTGTATTCTTTCTTGGTGGTCGCCGGGAGGACTTTATTTCACTCCCTAAGATTGAAAGTGTTATAATTTGCACTAATTTAATGACATAAAGATTCTCCACCTCTAATTTCTCTGTTCTCGCCCCCTTTCAGTTACTGATGTCATAAAGCTCCATCCTGGGGCTGGAGATATTGCCCAGCGTTAAGAAGGTATATTGCACCAGGCGGTGGTGGCGCACGTTTTTAATCCTAGCACTTGGGAGGCAGAGGCAGGTGGGTCCCTGTGAGTTCGAGGCCAGCCTGGTCTACAATGCAAGTCCAGGACAGCCAGGGCTACACAGAGAAACCCTGTCTGGGGGGAGGGGAAGAGAAAAGAAAAAAAGAAAAAAAGGTATATTACTCTAGAGAGAAGACCCAAGGTTAATTCCCAGCACCACAATCTTCTGTAACTGCAGCGTCAGGGAACCTTGTCAGATGCCTTGGGCCAGCTGGCTGAAGACTGGATGCCCCGACAATGGAGAGGAACTTGTGACTGTCCAGAAAGTCAGCTCTCTGTCCTGTCAATACTTTTGGAAGTTGCTTGCCTGCACTTCCTTCATAGTAGATAGTTTTTCCTTCTGGGATCTCTGATGGAGTTGAAGACTAGATAGCCATGGTATTAATATAAGTTTAGTTTTTAAAAAAATTTAGACATTAGGATAAAAAATCAGTAACATAGAATAGTGGAACAATTTCTTTAAAATAGTTAACTACAAATGGGCTGGTCCTTGTAAATGTTGACTTAATAGATAATTCTTATTTTGTTGTATATAGCTTATTTTATTAAATAGAAAGGGGGAGATGAAGGAGAGATAAGCCTGTTTTTCAGGATCCCAAGTGTGGGATCGGAACAGTCTTGTGAGAGAACAAGTGAGGTTAATCCACTAGAAGACCAAGCACCTCGTGCGGGAGCTTGATTGTTGACAGCCGAAAAGATCCCGTGAACAGACCCTGGGAGGAGATATATAAATGAGCCAAAAACTGGAGCTGGGGCCTTTTGGAGACTTCAGGCAGTTTTGGCTGTTCATCGCTCCACTTCGAGAAGCTCCTAGAGAGAATTGCTCGAGGGAAGGCTTCTGGGCTCCGGCTCCTGCTAAGGTTCCGGGTTCTGGTTACTCCAGGTTCCAACAGAAGAAATCCTGCTGTTGACGCCAGGAGAATCGCTCCCCGGAACTGATATCCTTACAGTTTTGTTATTGTGTTCCTTAATTCTCTTTTCCTATTGGTTTGGTTAGTCAGGCTATAAGTGACATATGCTCGGTTAGTTATAATAAAAAATAGTTGTTAAGAAAACTGAGCCTACAGGACCTGACACACACACACACACACACACACACACACACACACACACACTTTTAAAAACTCCGTTCTCATATAACTGTTCCTCAGCATCTTAGGGGGCTGGCTCCAGGACCTCCTTTAGATACATAAATCTGATGCTCAACTCCCTAATATAAAATGATAATGCATGTAGCTTATGCATATCTTCCTGTATGCCTGAAATTATGTCTATGCTGCTGTTAATGTGAAGCGCAATGAAAATTCTATATAAATACTTGTTATGTGGCATTTTAAAGACATCAACAGGGAGTAAAAGGTCTGTAAACATTCAGTACAGACACAACTTTATTTTCAATCTGTGGATGAATTTATACATGTAAAAAGTGAAACGGAAGGCTCACCACATATCATTTCAAAACATAACAATATTATAGTTAATTTCTTTATTTTTATTTTATGTGGATAGGCGTTTTGCTTGCATATTTGTCTGTGTACTCCGTGTGTGCCTGGTGCCTGTGGAGGTCATAGAGGGTGTTTAATGCCCTGGAACTGGAGTTACAGACTGTAATGAGCTGCTATGTGGGTGCTGGGAATAGATTCTGGGTCCTATGGAAGGGCAGCCAGTGCTCTCTTAACTGCGGAGCCATCTTTCTATCCTTTTAATTAGCATTTTAATATACTAATTTCTTAAATCATATAGCAAAGAGACCTTGAATTACAAATCAAAATTGCAACACTAGTTTTCAGACTAATAATTTTTTAAAAAACATCTTAGCTTTTCAAATCCTGCAGAAAGCTACTCTGCACTGTTACAGTAACACTAGCTTTTAGCAGCCACCCCTGCATTTTCCTTTTCTTAGATACTTATCCCTTCTTGCGACTTTTAGCTATTGTCTTGACTATGACTTTTTCATTATTGTCTTGATATCATCCTTCAGATTAGCCTTCAGGATTACTTCCTTTAGCGCTCTTCTCTGGTCAGAAGCAGAGGAGGAACTTTCTTGGCTTTTGTTGATCTAGTGATGTCTTTGTTTCGACCTTACTTTCAAAGACCAGTTTTTGCCACATTTAGGCTTCTTGGTTGATACAATTTTACCATCAGCACCTTGACTATATTAGCCTTCTGCCACTGGACTCAAACTTTGGTAAGAAATCTACCAGCAAACTGATCAAGGCTCCTTTAAGTCATCCTTTCTCACTGCCTTCAAGATTTTGTCTTCAGAGTTGAATTATGATGGCTCTTAGTGTAGGCCTCTCCGAGTTCATCCGCTTCTTCAATGTTTATATTCATGTCATTTATCAAAATTTTGAAGTTTTCCCCCTCAGATCTCTTCTTCTTTTTCTCCTTCTCCTCCTCCTCTTCCTCCTGCTCCTTCTCCTCCTCTTCCTTTCCTTTGGTTTTTCCAGACAGGGTTTCTTTGTGTAGCCCTGGCTGTCCTGGACTCACTTTGTAGAGCAGGCTGGCCTTGAACTCACAGAGATCCGCTTGCCTCAGCCTTCCTGAGCGCTGGGATTACAGGCCTGCACCATCACTCCTGGCTTGCTCTCTCTTCTTATGAGACTCCAGTAGTGCACATGTTGCTCTTCTTGATGCTCCATGGGCTTCTGAGACTGTTCACTTTTCTCAAGAATTTTCTTTCTGTTCCATAGACTTGACAATTTCTCTTGTTCTCTCTTCAAGTTCACGAACTCTCTCTTCCCATTGCTCAAATATGCCTCTGACCCTCTCTAGTAAAATTTTCATTTCAATTCTGTACTTTTTAGATATTTTTGGGTTATTTTTAGTTTTTTATGGCACTTCACTGGCATTTTTGTTTTTATTTTATTTTGTTTGTTTTTCGAGACAGGGTTTCTCTGTGTAGCCTTGGCTGTCCTGGACTCACTTTGTAGACCAGGCTGGCCTCAAACTCACAGCAACCCGCCTAACTCTACCTCCCGAGTGCTGGGATTAAAGGCGTGTGCCACCATGCCAGGCCTGGCATTTTTATTTTATTAATACATTACTTCCCAACTTGTTTATATCCTCCGTTAGTTCTTTAAGCATTTTAAATAGAGCTATTTTGACATCTTTGTCTAGTACATCTACCACTGGGCCATTTTCATATACAGGGTCTATTGATTTATTGCTTCCCTTTATTAGTCACACACTCTGCACTGAGCCAGGCCTGCCCTTTCTTTCTTGGTGTACATATCTACTGACCTGCCATGGTTTCATCTCCCATTTCATTCTGGATGAAGTGCTACTCCCCTTTCACACCCTTTGTGACAATTTGCTGAAAAATGGAGATTTGAGCCTAATAATGGTGTAGCTGGAACTCAGAACCTGCCCCCCCCCCCAAGATCTGAGGTTCTGATTTTTGTCTTTGATGTCTGCAGACAGCCTCTGTGACAAGATCCAGCCTGAAGTGTAACTGTAAACTGTGACGTCCTCTGGTCATGTCACTGCTTTTGAATGCATGGCTCCAAAGAGGAGACAGAGAAAAAAATAAAGTGGGGAATATAGTTTCAGTCCTTTACATACTTGGGAAGTCACTTCATCAAGACAGGGAGGGAAGTGCAGCAATGGGAGACACAGCAATGCCTAGGTCCATAGCTTTGCCAAGATGGACACCCTAAAACACCTTCTTAGAGCCCAGTGGAACAAAGTTAGAAATTAGTAACAAGGAGAAGCTAGGAAATGACAAACTTCAGAAAGTTAAATACCAGGCTCCTAAAACAACCAACAGATTAAAAAAACAAAACAAACAAACAAACAAACAAACAAGGGAAGTAAGAAAACCCTTAAAGGCAGGACAAAACTAACAAGGCAGAATCTGTGCTAGCAGGGAGGCACACAGCTGTAAAAAGCTTACACCAAAACCAAGACAGAGCTCAGATGAACACCTATTTTACAATTTAGAAAAAGCACAACAGAGTAAATCCAGGAGTATCGGAGGATAATAAAGATGAATAGAGAAAAACAAGACACAAATTAAAAATAAATGAGAAAGTCAACGAAACTAAACACTATTCTTAGGAAAAAAAGAAACAACAAAATGAACAAATATTTAGCTAGGTCAGCAAAAAAAAAATGCTTTGAAGAAAACTCAATTATAGTTAAAGTGGAAACACAGTAACCGTTCTATACACCCAATTAATATTAAAAGCAACAGTGTAGGATTAGGGGTGTGGCTCAGGGGTAGAATATCTACCTAGCATGCACACGATCCTAGGTTTGAGCCCTAGTGCTCAAGTGTGCCCACATGTACACACACTCGCACAGAGACTAACTGAAAACAATCAGAAAATGACAAGTGGTGGGGACATGAAGCAATTTGGGACCCCGAGCACTGTTGATGAGAATGTAAGCTGGTGAAGTTGGGGTCAAAACCCTGGAGGCAGCTCAAAAAATTAGAAATGTACTGTCAAGTGATATGGCTCTTCCATGTCTGGGTATGTCTTTATGATATATATATATATTTAAAAAATATTATTATTATTATTATTCTCCCTCTCCAGGGTCTCACCACACAGCCATCTAATAGGAACCTGGGAAAATTGTGCCCAGGCAAATCACAATAAACCTATGGCCAGTGATCTGATGATGCCACACAATTGAGGCAGGACAAACCCACAGCAAGGCACCGCACACTAAGATGGGAGGATCCGCACACAGCAGAGGATCCTAGCTCTGCTCCACTCCTCTGGTACGTAGCTGACAACGGGTGGCGCCAGGGCCGCTCAGAACGGAGCTCCCCGTACCCTGGCCATTTCACTGTCTTCCACACGGACTAGGAAGCTACCCCATGTCTAGCTAGTGTCTATGTCTTAGATCTCTGGTGGGTCTGTGGGAGCCCACGGAGATGCTGCTCATAGTCTGGCCAATCCCAGTGTCGAGGGCAGAGGCTGGGTTCCCAAGTCTGCTCATGTGCAGTATCCCACAATTCCTTCTACGTGTGTGGGGGGTTCCCTAGATCCCTAGATTTCATGATGGTGCAAAAGAGGCTGCCTTAGTGAAGTGCGGGACTGTGTAAAAGGAACAAACAAACAACACCGAAGTCATCATCTGTATTCTAGAAGTCATGCTATCCCCAGCCTCTTAACCCAGTACTTTGAGCTGTGAACAGTCTGGCTACACTGCATTCAGCGACCCCAGAGTCCCTGCTGGGTTAGATTGTAGGTGCTTCTAAGTCTGACCTTATTCTGAGATGCCTCTAGGAGGGCCAGCCTCTAGGAGGGCCGGATATGGCTGGTGTCCTATGCCTGTCTGAGTCTGTGAAAATCCCTATCCCCTTCTCATCCTGGGTTCTGAGAGTCGCATCAGGAAGCTGCTGATGCCAGTAGCATCCCACATCCCACTGAGAGACCTGATGAAAGGCCCCTGCAAAGCAGAGCTGCCTGGGTATGCTGGCAAATCACTGCTGACAGGAAGAAACTCCCTCTCCAGCAGACAAGCTGCCCAAGGGGCGGCAGCCTCCTCTGCTTCTTCCAAGGTCGGTGCCAGCTCCCTGACACCATTTCATTAGACAGAATGTCACTGTCCCCAAGACTGAGGCACAGCTTCTCAGAACGGATGCGTTATGCCCCTATGCTTAGCACCGCTTCCCCCCCCCCCAATCTGGAATACCAGGTATCACCTGTTCCCTGGGACCCCAGGTCCAAGCCCAGGCTCTGGCCCCACCTCTTCCCTCCCTCTAAGGGACCACAGATGCTTTCATTACCTCCCATCTTTGTAAAATAAAGTTTCAAATACCTTTTTCCTTTTCCTTTTTTTTTTCTTCTTGCTAAGTGTGTACTGGCCCTGAAGCCAGAACTACTTAATTGGAAAAAACAACAGTGCAACTTAATCTGGACCTTAAATGTCCCTTTTAAGTGCCTTGTCCCTCTATGGCACTGGCTTCGTGTCCTCGGGTGAGCACAGGCATAGTTCTGGAGTTACCCAAGATTCATGAAGGGACTGCGTTGGCTGTCTCTAGGAGAGGTGTCTCTGAGGGTGCCCTCTGTGCTCTGGGTGTGCCCCAGGGAATCCGAGGGATAGGTAGAGCCCAGGAGTGACAGTCATTATTAACATGGGTCCATACTCATCTTCCGATTCCTTAACCCCTGCTTGGTTGCTCCCTAAGCACCACCGTGGAAGTGCAGCAAGATGAGGCGGCATCTCCTGAGAGCACCTGGCCTACCCACCGGGAGGACCTCAGACTCCCTTCTCTGCTGCCCACGGGGTGACCTTGAAGTACATGTGAGGAACTAGTTCAAGTGGCTGCTACTTTCCCCGTGAGAAATGCCCTTCTCTGAGGCCTGCAGAGAGGCTAACAACAGGTCCGAGTCACAGCGTGTCTTCCCACTGAGGCAATGTAGGTTCCTTTAACCCTTGGGAGGTGTCCTCTTGGCTAGAGATAACTCAGATTTGTTGGAAATAGACGTCTGACTAGACGCCAGGTAGTCTGAAGACTGGGGACATAGTAGAGATCTGGGCCATGAGTGGTCAGCAGAAATCTGTGGGGTTCAGACCAAGAAGAAGCCTGCACCACAACCCAGGCTCTGCCCAACAGAGACCTAGAGGCCACCTGGAGACTAGAACCCCGGGCTGGACCGTCAATTTGGATGGAACTGTGACTCCCCTTTGCCTACCCTGAGGTGCTGCTCCTAAACTCTGTTCCCCCACTTCCCTGTCCAGGCTGGACGCACCACAGGCAAAGAAGCTTACCTGGCTTGGCACTTCCGAGGACAGGCCGTCTGGGCACTTCCGAGGAGAGCCCGGGTCCTGACGGCCCGAGATGCGGGCGCCGAGTGGGTAGGAGGGAGGGGACCCAGGGGCCGCCCGAGACTGAGCGGGAGGGGGAGGAAGCCAGAGGCCTCCCACTTTAACCCTGCCTGGAGCGGGCGGATGCCTGGAAAGCTCGACCGACCACCAGGAGGCGCTGCGGCCCCGCGGATGGGCGGGGTTAGCGGGTGGGGGTGGGGGCGGGGGGGGGGTATGCCAGAGTCACTAAAGAGGGAGTGGAAGAAGGAGCTGGGGGAGGGAAGGAAAGGAAGGAGAGGGGGAGGAAGCGGCCAGGCCAGGACACCGGCAGCGCTGGAATTGGATGCTTTCTGCACACACTAGGACCTGATGACATTTTTTTCCTTAGCAAGTCACTGGGCTCCCAGGCCTCCTAGGTCTTTGCTCAAGTTCCTTCCTCACCTACTGAAAGGAAGGGACCCCAGGACTGGCCTTAGTTAGGAGCTACTCCCACCCTGATGGGCCGGAGTTCCCCGACCTCTGAGTATTTTAAGAGAATGTGGGTGGGATGTGGGGTTGAGCTCCCAAGCACAATGTATGTCTTTAGGGTCCCGTGGACACTGTGTTGCTCTCCAGGTTCTTGGGAGAGAGGGCCCCCAAAAGGGCAAGAGGTAGGAGGAGGGTGAGGGGGCACTGATGTTGCTATATCACCCCTTTCTCTAAGAATCCCGAAGGTAGGCTTTGAGTTGGGCGTGCTCATATCCTTGGCAGGATGCATGGGCAGGCTCTGGCTAGGATCCCCATTTTCCAGCCTGAAGTAGGTCTGGCTAGGCAAAGGGGCTCAACTGAGGGCAGTTCTTAAGGGTGCAGCACAGTGGGGTGCTGAGGCTTACCTCCCATCAGCAGCTGGGCAAATCTCTGATCTAGCTCCACCCCTTCCCCCCGCCCCACCCTCACCCAGGGAGGAACTACTTTTAGTAAGCCCACGCTGGAGATGGCTTCCCTACAGATGGCTTTCCTTGTCTTGGGGGCCTTACCCCCTCTGCCCACTGAAGTTTTGTCATCTCTTTTGATGCCTCAAGCCTGAGAAGTTGGGCCAAGGCGCCTTCCAGGGCGTCTTGTGTCCTTGTGCCCAGCACTCGATGAGGGACAGTGTCTCTTGTGAGGAAGAGGAAGATGCCATTAAGGTGACCACTGAGAGCTGTCCATACAGGTTCCAGTCTGAGAGATACCAGCCCCCGTCGTTTATCATTTGCAGCTCCTAGAACCTGGAGCCCTGACTAGACTATTAGCAGTAGAGCATTGGTCCCCATGCTTTCATGGGCTGCAGCAGCTATTGCAAGCCTCTGCCCTGGAGGCCTTTTGAGTGGGTAGGGTGTGGCGAGAGCCAGAGGTGTGAGTATGTGGAAGTGAGTGTCTGGTGTGTGGTATTTACCACCTCACCTCCAACCGTGACATATTTATAAATCTGAGTGTTTTTGACTGTGGTGGGTGTGCACCTACAAATGAGCATCTGTCTGGATTAGGGTGTGCCTGAGTGACAGCTGCACGGTGGCCGGTGGCCGTGAGCGAGAGGCTCAGGCTTGTGATCTGGCCATGCCAGCCTGCAGCTGATCCTGGCTGTCTTGGCTTCTGTATATTTCCTGCCTTGGCTGCTCTTCAGGGAAAGGACACTGGCAGATCCCAAGATCTGGATCTTTCTAAGGGATTAGTCCTCCAAGACAGCCTAGGAGTGATAAGGCTGTAGTTTCCCCACCAGCCCCTCACAGGGGCCCATTCATCCGAGGCCCCAGTGCCTGTGGCTACCAGGCCTGTGTCTTTCCCAAGCATTGCCAAGCAAGTCTCTAGTCACATCTGAGCCTTGCTTCTCAGAGGACTCCATTAGCATACAGAAGGGCAGCAGGAGCCTGAGAAAGGGACAGCAAGGTGGCCGTTCACTGTCAGAAGAGAACACTGCCTTGCTTGGGGACAGGTAGTCTTTAGCACAAGGTGGAGGGCCAATCATTGGAGGTTTTACCCTGGGGTACACCAGGGGGCACCTCAAAATGTGGCAACATGGGAATTTGAAGGGTGTGGGAGGCAATGGGGTCAGATGATTACTCCTGGGGTACACAGATGCCCTGCAGAGGGAAAACAGGAGACCAAGACACTTTAACAAGCGGGGGTGGGGGCTGGGAGGTGGGGGAGCGGGCGGGCTCCCTCTGATTCCAGAAGGCCTTTTAGGGTCTCTCTAATAGATAAAAGGAAATTGTGCCTCATTCTGGGATGACAGTGAGGACCACTTGGCTCCAGGCACATTTGAGTTGGACATCCATGGAAGCTGCGTATATGGCTTTGTGCATCCCTGCCTCTTGGACCCTCAGTCAGGGTGATCCTTTCTTCCTAAGCCAGCCTTCCCCGCTGTGATGGACAATGCTGAGAGCGTGTTAGGCGCCCCAGAGGAGGACGCCCGACGACTGAGGAGAAAGCCCAGTGTGACCTAACTAGGGACGTGTAGGGACTGAGCAGGCAAAACAGGTTCCGTGTTGATGGAGTTGGAAGAGGTAGCTGGCACATACTCATGGTAGCAGCAAGGTGGTCGTATAATGGGCAGACAGAAAGGAGAAGTAAGTTATTGACCCCTGTTCACCAGGGCGTTTGTACGTTAGGAAAAGGGGGTGCAAGGCAGCTTGACTGGGCCTTAGAGCTGAGTGGACACTGTTTTCTGGAGGCACTCCCTCTTGGAGAAAGGGTTTGTGTTCTTATGTGATGTAAGGAGTCATGGCTGGAAGGATGGGCACAACAGGTTTCGGGTGGGGGAGCGTACGTTCTCTGGTTCTCATTCGTCTGTCCCTAGAATGTGATTGTAATTCACAGAATTGATCTACGGGGGCTTTGTCTTGAGGCAGCAGCTGACTGCACGCTATACTAAGGATTCTAGGCATCCCGTTCCCCACCCCCACTCCCCCCAAAAATTGGCTTGTGTTGATGAGGGCTCTGGAGGGACGGCCCTTCGGCCTTCACTGCCTGTGGAGTGAATGCCTGCTCACATTCCAAAGCCACAGGAGGACTGGCCTGACTTCCTCTTCTTCAGCTCTATTTCCAAACGTTTCATCTCTCTAGTGTGTACTACTGACCTGCCACGAGGTAACCCAGGGTCCACACTGCAGAAGAAGTGCCTTCTGGGTGCCAACTCGTGAACAGTCCTGTGAGGTCTGCCACTGGCTCAAGGATGCCCCCTAGTCAAGTATCTTTCCTGGCTCCTAGGGAGAATTTAGATACCAAAGGCATATGACCTACTCCTCCACCCCCCGGGGTTTGGTCCTATTTCTGGGGAGATAGTAGGACAGTAAGCAACAGAGATATACTTTGCTGTCTGGGAGATCAAATAACGAGTGAAACAAGGCATGCATGCCCTGTGAGGAATAGTGGCTGGACTTGGCTATTGAGCACACTGTCATGCCTACGGAAGGACAAGTAAGCAGCTGGGCATGGTGGCTGCACCCCTTTAATGCCAGCGGAGGCAAGCAGATCACTGTGAGTTCGAGGCCAGCCTGATCTACAAAGGGAGTTCCAGGACAGCCAAGGCTACACAGAGAAACCATGTCTTGGGGAGGAAAGAAGGACAAATAATCAGTTCCTTTGCTCTTTCTGCCCACATGCTCTCAGGCCTGTGACTTCAGTAGTTCTGTGTGGTGAGTGCCAGTGGCTCCCTTGTGTCCAAGACATCGATGGGACCATCTTAGGTATAGGGGTGTCGTTTAGCCTGGATATGCTGAGTATGTTTCAAAGGATGGTCAGTTTCTTTTACTGAGGTACAGAGTTAACCCCCCAACTCCCAGAGCGTCACTCTTTCCCCCTACCCGTCAGGGCCTCCATTTCTCCAAAAACAAAAGCGGAAACCAACTAACAAACAAAAAAAAACCCATCACAAAGGCCCCAGCAGTGACTGAGCACAGGAGCTGCTCCGTGGCACAGCATGGCTATGGTAGAACTGTCTTCTCAGGTCTTGGGTGGCTGGGCCCTTGTGTTTTTTTCTGTTAATTTTACAGCACTGCAGAGGGCAGGGAGAACTTGCACGGAGAGTTGCTTTCGTTTTTTTTTTTTCAGTTGGTCCAGGAGCAGAGGACTAGTTCTCAGGATCCAGGAGGGATGAGGATGCCAGGTGATAGGAAGATGGGGGGCACAAATGCATCCCGGAAGTATCTCAAGAACATTCAGGGAGAAGCCAGTCACAGCTGTGGCCAGGCTCCCTCATTTATGAGGGAGCAAAGGCAGGCTGAGGATGGAGGGTCCTGCAAAGCTCTACTCACACGTCCTAACTAGAAGACCCTGGGTCACAAAGGGCAAGTGGAAGAGGCTACTCTTCTCAGAGTGGGAAGAGTAAGGCTTACTGAATAGGATGGGGTGGGAAGGACGTTCTGTTTTAACTTCCGGTCCAGTAGTACTAATTCCCGCCATCCTCCACCCTCCCACCCTGCCCCAACCACTCCGAGTCCATCTAAACTACATGTAGTTAGATTACAAAATACTTCAAAATATTTATATTTTGACAAAAGCTTCCTCTTCACCAGATGTGCTGTGCTGAGTGGAGGGTCACGTGAACGTCATGTATTTCAGCTCCGTGCTGGCATGGGGAGGCTGTGAGGACAAACCCCATGCCGCCTGGCCCGGCTGGGATGTAAGCATGCTAGCATGGGGCTCCTCTGGAAGGCACCAAGTCCCCCAGGTCTGAGAAAAAGTTTGCCCGTGAGTATTTTGGGTTGTGTTGTGTTATGTTTTGTTTTTTTTAAAGATAGAAACCCATGGATTAAATTGAATTCTCAAACACACACAGACAACTCCAAAGAAATGAATATTTTCAAAGAGCTAGAATAACTAAACATACAAAACCATGTTGAGCAAAGATCAAGTTTTTATGATGACTCAGGGACTCAGAATCACGATCATCAGCCTCACCATCATGACCATTATGGTGGTTTAAAGAGGAAGTGTCCCCTATAAGCTCAGGCATTTGAATGCTTGGTCCCCAGCTGGCGGTGCCGTTTGGGGGAAGGTTATGGGGAGATGTATATACCCTTGCTGGAGGAAGGACATTGCTGGGGGTAGGTCTTGAGGATTTATAGCCATACCTATGTCCAGTGTGTCCTCTGCTTCATGTTTGTGGTGTTAAAGATGTAGTCTCTCAGCTCCCTACTCTGGCTGCCTGGACACCCCCCCTCTTCTCGCCCCCCTCTCTCTGTGGAACCATAAGCCCCCAAAAAAAGTCTTTGCTACTTAAGTTGCCTTTGGCCATAGTATTCATCTCAGAAACATAAAAGTAACTAAAGCGACCGCCATCACTACCCTCACCATCATTGTAACCACTGCCACCATCATCACCACAGTCGTCATGACAACACTGTCGTCAGCATTATCTACCCCATTTTTATTTGTACCATCATTACCTTCACCACCACCCATCACCATGATCACCATGACCATCCTTACCCCATCACCACCACCTTCACCACCGTCTTCATCACCAAGTTCCCCGTGTGCCCGCAACAAGCTGCAGCCTCTGTGGGCCCCAGACATCAGTGTATTATCACAGCCGGTGACTCACATGCTACATAGGAGCCTCATCTGCTCAGAGGAGGGGAAAGGTGAACAAAGAAAGATGATGGGCAGGTCGGGGGACACAGCGAATGAGACACAAAGTGACAGGCAGTGCTGGCAAGAAAGGGTAGGAGAGGAGGATGGAGGCCCGGGAGAGAGCTGCCAGCACTTGTGTAAGCTCATCTCAGAAGTGACAACCTGTGGCTTTTGCCATTATCCACTGGTCCCACTCCAAGGGAGGTTCTACACAAGTGATGACTGCCAGTAGGTGGGTCTTTGGGGACCACTTAAGACACTGCCCACCACAGGCCCCTCTACTGTATTTTGTAGTATGGGTCTGTTGGACACCAATTTTTTTTTTCAATTTTCGTTTGTTCAAACAACTTTTTTATTTAGCTTTCGGTCCTGAAGGATGTTTCTCTAGGTAGGATTTCCAGCTTAGTGGTTATTTCCTTTCTAAGGCATTCCATTGTCTTCTGGCTTCCAGATGTGTGGGAAGGCCTGTCTTTGAAGAAAATGAGCTTTCTGCCTCTGGTTTCTTTGAAGATGTTCTTGTTGGTTTGTGGCAGCCTTGCTCTCATGTCCCTCAGTCTCGTTATTGAACTTGGCTTCCTTGGCGTGTGCAAGTCTAGTTTAGTTTTTTTTTCCCCATTGATGGTAAAACATCTTTTTATTGGTTTTTAGCGATTAACTTCTAAAACTTCACCTCTGCCCATTCTGTACCTAGTTTCCACATCTCCCCATTCTTCCTTATTTATGTATTTATGTATTTATGTATGTATGTATTTATTTATTTATTGTTTTTCCTTTCCCTGCTTCTCCAATTCACTTATTCTTTTTTCTATCACGTCTAACCTGATGTTAACTCTATCAGTCAAGCTCTTAATATTAGCTGTTGCATTATTTACGTGTATTCTTTCTCTGTTTGTCTTATTGTTGCGCGCGCGCGCGTGTGTGTGTGTGTGTGTGTGTGTGTGTGTGTGTGTGTGTTGGCCAAGGGTCAATGTCTTCCTTAGTTACTCTCGAGCTTTTAAGAACTATTCATTTATTTTTTTGTGTATGGGTGTTTTGTCTGCAGATAACTCTGTGTACCACATTCATGCCTGGTGCCCACAGAGGCCAGAAGAGGGTGTCGGATCCTCTGGAACTGGAGTCACAGTTGTGAGACACTATGTGGGCGCTGTCAATTGAACCTGGGTCCTCTGGAAGAATGAGAACATCTCCTCAGGCGGCTGTCTTCTTTTTTGAGACACAGTTTCTCACTAGAGTTCACTGAGTTGGTTGGACTGGCTGACTAGTGAGATCCAGGATCCATCCCCAGCCCACTCCACCCCAACCCCACCCTCAGTGCTGGAAATACAGACACACACTGTTATGCCTGGCTTTTACGTGGGTTCTGGAGAGTCCAACCCAGATCCCATATTTGTACAGCGCGTACTTTATAGACTAAACTATCTTTTCCTCACGTACTTTATTTTTAGCATGTCTGGTTTTTCTTCAGGGTGGTTTACTGATCTCTTACACAGTCTTATCTCACTCCCAATTTTGTGAGGCGCTGATCACACATATTTCAGGGTCTCCTCTGATAACTCCAAAGTCAGGACGACTCATAGTTTCTATTGTCTATTTTTTCATATAGTCTTGTGATTCTATTTCCTGACTTGTCTGGAAAAATTTTTTTTTATTAAATGCAGATAATATGTGTGACCTACTCTAAGAGTGCTATTTGATGTAATCTCCCTTGTCATAGGATTTTGGCTAGCTGGTGCAGATTGTATAAGTCGGCTCAGATTCTCAGTGACTGGAGTAACTCCAATCTAGTCACAAGCTTTCTCTTCTCTTTCAGTGTGATTCTCAGGGGCCCCCAGTGAGAGCTGAGGTGTTTGATGGGAGCCCTCCGTTCTGGTACTGTCTCTCTGCCATTAAGAGCCTGTCAAAGGCTGTGATCAGCTTTTTAAAGGCTTACTGAGGTATACTTAACACAATATCAAGTTCACTGCATTCACACGGGCAATTCAATAATATTTAGTGTGTAGCTATCAGTTTCAGAACATGTTCGTCACCCTGGTAAGGCCCCCACCACCCAGGAAACTCAGCTCTATTTTCTGTTCCGGGATTTACCTTTGGAGTATTTCGTATGAATGGGGCCACATGCCGTGGCCTTGGGTGTCCAACTTCTTCTCAGTGTTTCATTCTGAAGCCTCAGTCATGACAAAGGGATGCCGTGGGTCATCACCAAGGTGTAGCTTTATTCTCTTGGATAAATGCTCTTTAAATTATTATAATATTTTGGTTAATTCCCAGAACCTTGAAAATAGGTTTTGATCTTTTTGTCCCAATCACACTGATTTTTAGGAAGAAAATGGCTGATGGTGACAACTTGCTCTACAAATCTAGAATCTTGCCGTGTGTGTGTGTGTGTGTGTGTGTGTGTGTGTGTGTGTGTGTGTGTTTGTGTGTGTGTTTATACTATGGCTCCTGGGACTGGGAAGATGGTTCAGCACGTAAAGTGTTTGCTGAACAAGCATGGCAACTTGAGGTCAGATCCTCAGCACCCATGCGGAAAGGTGTGGTACAGTGCACCACGGAGCTCCCTGGCCAGCTGGTCTTGCCACATCACTGAGCTTTGGGTTCAACGAAAGACCCTGCCTCAAAATAAAGGAAGACACTTGCTACTGTCCATTGGCCTCTACAGACGTGTACACACATGTGCATTCTTTCCCCTACCTCACCCCCGCCACACCTCTGTCTCTGTCTCTTTCTCATACACAAATGGATCTCTAGAATTTCTTAGAATACAGCCATGTCACCTCTGAAGAATTAGTTTTTTGCTTTTTCCCTTCATATATGTCATGTGCATTTTTCTCAACTAGTGTGCACGATTGAAATCTCTAGCAAGCCACTGATAAAAGAAAGGGGTGAACTTCTTTATATCCCATGAGAGAACAGCTTCTGCCTTTTGTGTTATGATATCAGTCATTGGACTGCTCTTCATGATGTTAGCAAAGTTGCCTTCAATTCCTCACTTTTGTAAACACATGGTGCATTTGGCCAGATGTGCTCTTGGAATTTTACATATTGTAAATGAACAATGGTTCATGAACTCAACTTTATTCTGTTAATACAATAAAAATCCTAAGCCAAAAATTGCATTTGAGACCTAAGGCTGAAGTGCAGTGGTTTAACACTTCCCTAATGTGCATGAGGTCCTGGACTGAACCCTCCGTACTGCAAAGAATGGCTGCATCGTGAGGACAGTCACGGTGTAGAATCCTTTTCATGTAGGCAGTTTTGATTTACTAAGATTTTTCAAGGATCTTTGAATGATGTTGGTCCATGCTGTTCTTTTTAGCATCTTTGTGTAGTTTAGGTTACAAGGCACACTGCTGGACTCAGGAGTCTTGAAAGGTTTCCTTCTCCTCTGTCTTCTGGAAGAGTTCATACAAGATTGATGTCACTGCTTTCTCAAATGTTTCACTCAGGTATGAATTCTTAGCAAATACAGGACTGATTTTTCTTGGGCCAGTTTAGATATCTTGCGTACCTCAAGGACTGTTTCCTTCGTATGAGTTGTCTACGCTTACTGGCATAAAGCCGATCACCATATCTCTTTATTGTTTTTAATGTATGTCAGATCTGTAGTGATGACTCCTTTTGGCTTGCTTGCTTTTGAGTCGGGGTTTCACGATGTAGCCCTGGCTGTCCTGGAACTCACCCTGTAGGCCTGGCTGAACTCAGAGATCCACCTGCCTCTGCTTTCCCTGTGCTGGAATTAAAGGCGTGTGCCCACACCACATGGCTTTGACGACTGTTCAGCTCTATGTGACTAATACATTATTATGCCAGTAGTATGGTGCTTATGGGTTCCAGCATTCCGGCCCTGCACCTGTGATGTTCCTTACATGGTCCAGGTGTATGAATAGCCCAGTTCTGCCCAAGACACTGATGTATTGATCCTTTACCGTGGCTGGCTAACAGTGTTCTAAGGCAGGCTGGCTGGACTGAACTGTGGCCTTTTAATTAGTCTTTTACTTTTTAAATTTTTATTTGATTATTTATTTAGATACAGGGTCTCATTATGTGGTCCAGAGCAGTTTTTTACTCACCACCCTCCTGCCTCACCCTCCTAATTTCTAGAATTATTAATCAGCTAACTAATTAACATTAATAAGCAACTACTACTTTACATTTTTAAATAATACGTGTGTGTGTGTGTGTGTATGTGTGTGTGCGCGTGCACGCGTGTGCACAAATAGTGGGCACTGGTTCCCTCCTCTCCCCATATGAGTCCCAAGGGTTGAACTCAGGTCACCTAGCTTAGTAGCAAGCACTTTACCTACTGACCCATCTCACCAGCCTCAGACTCCTTTCTTTTAAAAATTCAATATAAGTAGAGTTTTAAAAAATTTTCTTTGAAGGTTTTTTTTTTTAAAATCAAGTTTGCCGATTATGTTGAGTTTCCTTATTGTTTGCCTGTTTTTATTTCATGTCCCTGCATTCCTGGGTGACTAGGCCTTCTTTCCTTCCTGGGCTCCAACCTGGTTTGGAGGCCACAGTTCAGGCCAGGCCAGGCTGTCTTCGGAGAGCACCACTGTTGTCCAGCCTGTGTGACAGGAGGGTAAAGTATGGACACATCAGTGCCTTGGGCAGGACTGGGCCAGTCACACACGTGAACCATGTAAGGCACATCACAGGTGCAGGGCTGTGATGTTGGGACTTGTACGCAGGTTCCCCCAGTGCCATACTACTGGCATGTTAGTGTGCGAGTCACATGTAGCCGAACAGGAAGCAAGCCTACATCCTCTGGCTGCGTGAAGACGGGCCACAGAGAGACGCACGGGGCTCATGTCACCAAAGCACGCAAATGGATGTTCTCAGGAAATTAGGAACACTGCCCACACGGGGCCCTAGAACCCCTCTTGAAGTAGAGGGATGCTGCTGGGTCTTCCCATGAGGCTTAGGACTCCAGGATTGGCCTATCCCTCCCCTGCCTCTGTGGTACTAGAAAAAGCAGGAAGGCCATTGTTGGATCACATTTCCTACTGAGGCTCTCCGGAGTCCATGGCTCTTGATAGTTGCACTGTATCTGGGCTTGCTCCTCATGCTGCCTTCCAGCTTGGACTCTGTGGGTTAACATTCTAGAAGATGCTTAGCAGCATAAACCACAGAGAAGGGCCATTCCTCTTTGAGCAGCAGCTTCTTGGCAGGAAGAAAATGTTAAATTGTCTAACAATTTCAAACCCTAAACAGATCCAGATTGCCCGAGGTCTACCAGCCTGGAGACCCAGAGCAAGCCAGTGGCATTGGAGGCTCCTCAGGACCAGCGCGTGGTGCCAAGAGCAGGAAACCAAGGGATCAGAGAGCTGGAAGTGACTTCAAAGGAGCCTGACTCAGGCACTCACAGGGTTTGGGTTTTTCTGGAGTGATTTGAACTGTCACAGACCCTCTTGGATTCTCTGTGAGGTCAGGGGCTCTGAGGGCTGATGTTAGCCTCCTGTGCGCAGCTCTCACCATAGATGCCCAGCTAAAGTGGTGCAAATGTTCTTTACCATGAACACGGGCCTTCTGTGGGCACCGTGTAGGGAAAGGCCGGGGCCAATTGCCCATTTCCCATCCTCACCCAGTTGCAGATCAGGACATGGTGCGGGTCTCTAGCTGTCTACGTCTCCTGCACCTTGGCATTGGTCCTACTGAGATTTTGTAGCCAGGGCAAACCAGCTACAGCAGGACTTAAGACCAGCTTCTCCTGAGACCATAGCCTTAGCAGCTGCACAGTAGACAGGATCACGATCTACCTTGCAGAGGTCCACAGAATCCACTCGGTGCCTGTGTCCTCTGATCGCCCCCACCACGTACTGTAGGGAATTGAGAGACAGAGCCCCCCAACTCACGGGCTGTTTTACCTGGGGGCAAGTCTCACACTCCCACTGTGCCCCAGTGCTCTTATGCCTGTGAGATGGACTCATACGCTCTGTGAGTTTGTACACAGAGTGCAGGCATTTGTGGCTATCAGCTGCTCTCTCTGGTCTGTGTGAGGAGGCTGTGTGCATCAGATGACACTCAGCTGTGGGATTTCTGCTATTGCTCAGTCCTGACAAAGCTGGTCCAGTTAACCCATCAGCCCTTGAAGTTGGGGTGTATGCTTTTCCAACCCTGGTGTGCATGTGTGCGTGTGTATTCTGGGCTCTTCAGAATGTCCTGTCTTAAGCCTCCCTGCTACTTGAGGTTCTGAGTAAGGAACACTGGGAGCTTCGGCAACAGAGATAGGGTGCCTGTCAGTCCCAAGACCCCCACCCCCACCCCACAGCAGAGAAGGGACTTTTCTCCTTTCCCTCAGTGTCTAGCCACCATTTCTTACCCTGGCTATGTGGTTTCTACAGGGATAGAGGAACCTTTCAATCCATCCCTTAGCCTTCTGTGGGCAGCTAGCTGCCTGCCCCCACTCCCCACCCCACCCCCACCCCCACCCTGATCTCATAAGTGGCAGTTTCATTACTCAGACAGAATGTTCCAGAGATGGCTTTCTCCAGGTACATGAGTCATAGCACACATTTCACGAAGGAGTCTGGGCTTCTAGTGTGTAACTGCAGTAACGGTTAAACACAGGTTTTCTCCTCAGCAGACTCAGAGGGGAGCAGAGTTCGGATTATGGTGGAGACAAAGAAAGCATACAGGCGGCTAGAGTGTCCAGCCCCGTCGGTTGTCAGAGATTATTAGCACTTTACCCCAGCATTCTGGGGGGTGGGGGTGGTGGGAGGGGATCTCTGGTTTCTGTTGACTCACACTGTCTCATGGTCTCCTCTGGGACAGCATTCAGTTCTCTCCCATAGCGAGGGGAGCTTGCTTAGCCACTGCACTTTGCACCTCCCAATTCTCCTCTGCCCCCATGTCTTGCTGTGTGGGACTACAGTTTCCATGTAGTTTATCTTGAGATAGGGACCCATGTCATGATAACATGAATTCCACAGCATCTCTGGTGGGGATACCTAAAACATCAGCAGGACCTGATGCTGGGGGTGGGGGGGGTTGGCAGCTGGTATGATGCCAGGACCATGTGGATGGAGCCAAGTGGGGCCCTAGCTCACAGCCAGCCAGAGGACATAGCCCCACAGCTGTGAGTGGACAGCCCTCAGGGAACAGATCCCAGGACCCTGGCCAGGGGAACTGTCGCGGAGGAAGCTGGTCTCTGTGGCCATTTGTTCTACAGCTAGAGCGCTCGTTGCTGCTGCTCCAAGGGCCCCAGCAACGCTCGTGAGCCCTCCCGGGGTTCCACAGTTCCCTTTCCTTCCAAGGCAGCCTCACGGCCACCACGCTGTGGGTCAGTGACTAGTTTAAGGTCTGGATGAACGTGCCCTAGCACTTTGCCCACTTGTAGGCCAGCTGTGCCTGATGCCACTGCCTGGGCCTCTCGGTCCAGATGAGAAGCTCCTATGGCTCAGAGCTAGGAAAACTGAAGTCATGTAGGCAAGACAATGTCTGCACCAACCTCCAGGGTGCAGCAGGGGTGGGGACAGGGTGCTGGGTAAGCTGGAAGCAGGTTGCACAGCTCAACTTTGGTGTTCCCCATATACATCCCAGGGGACAGCCACAGCAGGGGATCAGAGAGGATTCCCTCCCCAAACATTCTGTAGGGTCCAGCGTCCCCTCCCAGAGTTGAAATAGTGGGAACACTCCAACCACAAGGGCTGATGGCTTTAACTACACCAGGATTGATTGACAACACTAATCCTTTGGCTAAAGATATCCCCACTGCCAAAGTAAGGGATGCTTTGCAATGGGGCTGAGGCAGAATAGCTGTTCCTGCTGTGTTTTCCCCAAAGCTCCTGGCAAGGGTCTGGGATAAGACATTGGAGTCCCTGCATTGGATTCTGGGATCCTGGGTCCAGGGCAGCCATGTACAGCTACAGGAAGACTCCTATGTGTGTGGTTATGCATTTATAAATATTTTTGGTGTATGTGTGTATGTATGCATGCATAACACGTCTGCACATGTATATATATACACACACACATGTAAGTAGGACTCATATAAGCATAAACATGTATTTCAATGCATATATGTTTCACACAAATGCAAAGCTCTGCCTATGTGAGCATATACATGCACACACATGTACATATATTGCATATGACAAACATATAAACATCCATGCACATAACTGCCTTCTAATAAATGTGTGAATGTATGTACATACAGGCTTGCATGTATGCATGTTTATGCAGTCTCATGTACACATATTCATGCATAGGTTCATATGTACATACATGTGTGTGTTTAAATGTATCCAGGTGCTCTTGACTGGGATGAGTCATCCCAGAACTGGGCTGGATGTGTGTGGGAAACTTTCTAGAACACACCAGCTAGCTGAGATCAGCTGTGCAGCCAACACATGTCAGCCAGGCGGAGCTGGGGTCTCACAGGAAGTTAACCTCCTTCTTAGAAGTCCTCGAGGAGGGAACAGGATGTGCTGCGTGAGAGAGGGTGGAGCGGTGCTGGCTTTTTCTGAGTCACACACGCAGACTGTTTCCAATTATGTGTTCAGCCAGCACAGAAAATGTCATGTAGGGACCTCGTAGTCCGCAAGAGCATGCTCAAAGCTTTACCTACTCCTCAGACCCTCAGTCCACACAGTAGCACAGAGAGCCCAGGGCTCAGCCAGGCTGTGGTGTGGCTGTTGTTCCCAGAGCCATTGGCCTCCTGGTTCTGACCTCACATTTAGGATTGTCTGCCTGAATACTGGGGACTTGTGATGCGCTGGTGGCTTGGTGGCTGCTCCCACCATGATGATCATGAGATTATGAGTCTTGGGGGTGTCTCTCCACACCCCCAGCCCCACCCCACTCCCCAGGCCTGCTCTGTTCCATTCTCAGTGGTGGCAGAGCATGCTCTTCTTCATGCCAATGCAACTCACTTACTGGTAGTTATGTCTCCATCCTTGGGCCAATGGTAGCTTGGTCTGTACCCTGAGGACCCTTCCAACGGTCCCCAGAGCACCCAGGCATGGAGATATAGGTTCTCTGTCTAGGCAAATCCTCAGCTTCCCAGGATCCTTTTACTACCACTTCTGGGGTCCTTCAGGGATGGCAGGGATGCTCCTAGGTAGCCCTGCTGTTAGGACATCAGCTCTGCTCATTTTTTTTTTGAGACAGTGTCTCTCTGTGTAGCCTTGGCTGTCCTGGGCTTACTTTGTAGACCAGGCTGGCCTCGAACTCACAGCGATCGCCTGCCTCTGCCTTCTGAGTGCTGGGATTAAAGGCGTGCATCACCACACCCGGCTTAAGCTCTGCTCATCTTTGAGGTCACTATGTCACCTCCCAAAGTTGCCATCTCTGACTCAGTCCGTAGAAAGACAAGATCTTTCTAGAATCTTCCATACCTGCCCAAGGACCTTCGATTCTCTTCCTAAGACTTGAAATCATGAAAGTTGACACAGGCCCATTTCTTTTCTCTTTGAACCGGCTAGACCCAGGAGGTCGGGGGGGGGGGGCGGTAGGGGGAGGAGGGAGGGAAGGAGGGTGCTGTTGAAGGAGCCAGCTGCAGAGAGACTCCAGGGACTGCGGACTGCATACCACGGGTAAGGCAACAGCCTGTATCATGGAGCCAGCGACTTCAGCGCCTTCTGTACAGAGTAGGCACTACCCATGTGGTTTATAGCTGCCATCGACTCACCCACACGTCCCTGGCAACGCTCCCTCCATTCCTTTAAGTGCTCACTATGTGGTTCATGCTTCTTGTCCCTGCATTAGGTTTGATGATGGCTAAGCTGCAGGGCTTGCTGTTCCAGAACAGTGGTGCTCAGCCCTCTCCGGGGGCCACATATCAGATATCCTGCACATCAGATACTTACACTGGGATTCATAACAGCAGCAAAATTACAGCTATGAAGTAGCAATAAAATAATTTTATGGTTTGGGGGTCAGCACAACATGAGGAGCAGTATTTAAGGGTCGCAGCTTTAGGGAGGGTGAGGACCGCTGGTCTAGAATGTCATTCTCCAAAGATGTCCTCTGCCTGGTGGGTGTTCCTTCTCAGCACACTCAGGGTTAATCCTTTGCCTCAGGCCCTCTGGCTCCTTGGAGGTCACAGTAGTCAGGTGGGTGCCACTCTGTGAGTAATCTACGTGTGGCATTCTGCAGGCACACTGTGGTGTTTGTGGAAAGTTAACAGCTGGGCCATTCACTTGCAGTCTGAGCTTGACTTACCCTGTATCAGCTAGGTTTATATCAACTTGATTTAAACTAGAGTCATTTTGGAAAAGGAAACCTCAATTGAGGAAATGTCCTCCCGAGATTGGTCTATGGGAAAGCCTGTGGTGCAGTTGTCCGATTGGTGACTGGTGTGGGTAGGCCTAGATCACTATGGGTGCTGCCACCCCTGGGTGCTATAAGAAAGCAGGCTGAGCAGGCCTGAAGGCAACACCCTTCTACGGCCTCCTCTTCAGTTCCTGCTCTGATTTCCCCGATGATGGATTATAAGGTGTATGGTGAAATAAACCGTTCCCACCCCAAGTTGCTTTCTGGTCATGGTGTTTTATCACAACAGCAGAAATCCAAACCAAGACAGAAATTGGTACTAGGTCATGGGGCAGTGCTGTGACAGACTCGATCATCTTTTGGGAAGGATTGTGGAAGGACTTTGGAACTTAGGGCTGGAGAAACCATTAGGTGTTCAGAACTTAAGGAGCTGTTGTGGGAACTTAAAAAATAAAGGCACATGTCTTTAATCCCAGCACTTGGGAGGCTGAGGCAGGCGGGTCTCTGAGTTCGAGGCCAGCCTGGTCTACAGAGTCCAGGACAGCCAGGGCTACACAGAGAAACCCTGTCTCAAAAAACAAGAAAGAAAGAAAGAAAGAAAGAAGAGAGAGAGAGAGAGAGAGAGAGAGAGAGAGAGAGAGAGAGAGAGAGAGAGAGAGAGAGAAACACTACTGGGGTCTTGGAGGGGAAGACTGTTGAGAGAAATGCAGGTGATGGGGTCCTGACTTGTGAAGTGCCGGAGAGAAGTTTGCAGAGTCCCTCAAAAAATCTATTGGGATTGTTAGGTACTTTGAATTAAGATCTTGTGGGTGCTTGTCATCTGGGGATGGTGAATCAGCTGAGATGAAGAAGAGACCAGAATCCCTGAGGCAGAATCTCCTGAGAAGTGCTTCTGCAGGGGCAGTACACAGAGGCTGTGGTCCAGAGGTGACCAAGGCTGGACCTCATGCCAGGAGCTGAACTTGGGAATGTGTGACAGTCACCCAGGTGACACTGGATTTAGAAAGCATGAAGGAGTCATGGAGAGCAGTGGAGGCTTGGCACTCTGTGGGATGGCTGGAACCCCTGACGAGAGTCCAGAAGAAGCCATTAGTGTCGGTGCAGCCTGGGTTACAGGCAAAGCCCCAGGACTGAAGGGTTGAGAAAAGTCCTTTCACACCATATGGCAGGATCAGAGTCCCAGAGGAGAGCTTAGGGGATGTGACTGGAGAAAGTGCAACCCAGCTGCAGAAGAAGACCCTAACAGTCTGGAGACACCAGCATCATGGGACAGTCACCAAGGACAGCACAAGTCATGGAGGAGAGTGGGCCTGAGCTATGAGACGTGCCATGCCTGCGGATCTACATGACCACGAGTCCCAGACGTTGGACACCGAGCTGTTTTAACAGTATTGGAGCATGGCTGTGCTTTGTTCGGATTGTGACTGTGCCCTACTTCTTCCCTTGGGAGTTAGAAAGTGTGTGAGGTTTTCTCTTGTTTTGTTTTGTTGTTGTTTCTTTCTTTCTTTTCTTTCTTTTTTTTTAAAAACAGAATCCTAAAGTTGACATATTTTGGAATTTCAGAGAGACTTTGGCTATTTTGAAAACACTGAGGTTTTAAAGTGTGTGGGACTTCTAAAGTTATTTATGTTTTATACTGTGATATTAATATTAGTGAGATCTTGGGAATGACCAAAAAAGTGGGGAGGGGGGGAAGGTTATGGATTAATAAGTGATGTGTTGCTGGGCGTGGTGGCGCACACCTTTAATCCCGGCACTTGGGAGGCAGAGGCGGTCCAATCTCTGTGAGTTTGAGGCCAGCCTGGTCTGCAAAGAGAGTTCCAGGACATTCACGGCTGTTACTCAGAGAAATCCTGTCTTGAAAAACAAAAACAAAAAAACAAAAACAAAAACAAAAAAAAGTGTTTGTGTGTCAAGCTGACAAGGGCTCAATTGTTCAATTGTGCTGGTTGGTTTTTTTGTTTTTTTGTTTTTTTTTGTCAAATGAAAACCTAGACATATCAGGGAAGAGGACTCTTAACTGAGAAAATGTCTCCATAAGATTGACCTATAGGTAAGTCTGTAGGACATTTTCTTAATCAGTGATTGATGTGGGAGGGCCCAGCCCATTGTGGGCAGGTGATGCCCCTGGGCAGGTGGTCCAAGGGTGTATAAGAAAAAAGACTTGAGAAAGCTAGGAGGAGCAAGCCAGTCAGCAGAACTCTTCCTTGGTTCCACATCATCTCCTGCCTCCAGGTTCCTGCCCTGAATTCCTTCAGGGATGGACTGTGCAGTGGAACTGTGCGCTGAGGTAAACCCTGTCCTCCCCAAGTTGCTTACCGCCGTGGTGTTTCACCTCAGCAAGAGAAACCCTAACTAAGTCACACCCTTTTGAAAGTTTTCAGGAAAACGAAGGTTTATCAAATTTCTTCAGATATCCTTACTGAAAATTCAGGCTTTGCTCAGCGGTCTTACCTTCACTTTATCTAAGTTTATGCTTTCTAGTCAGCCATGCATTTAAAGGTTTTTGTTTTCATTAATAATTTTTAGTTGTACTTACTGACTTTCAGGGAATTCAAATCACTACCTCGACAAAACAGAAGTCCCTGGCTGATCGTTTTAAAATAGAAAACCTTAAATGCATACTTTACATCCTTAAATTGTACCAATTTTAAGTCCGAAGAGTTTGACAAACAAGCAGACCTTTGCGAACGGCGCCAAGACCTGGACACTGAGCAAGGAATGTGGTGCCAATTGGTAATCCTAGAATGTGAGAGACTAAGGCAGCTCTGCCCACACCTGAGGGTTCATCTTGCAGGCCCAGGGGCTCTGGACCCCTTTGTATTCAGGAAGAGGCCAGGCATTCTGCCCCTCACCGAGAGCCGAGAGCCTACCTGCCAGGGCATCTGCAGGCAGGAAGAAGCCCCAATACCTAGAAAGCCCATGGCTTAACTGAGGAAGCCTGGGTCATGAACATCCTATCACGGTGCCTAGAGCTTGTCCAGTCAGTGCTTGAAGGAGCAGCTATGTCCATCTCTACTGCTTTTGCTCACATTAATTTCCAAGTACTCTGAAAAGAAAGACAGGCCACAATAGCATCATCTACATAGCCAAAAGGTGGACCTATCTGCATGGAATTCTATTTAGCCATGAAAAGGAAGAAACGTCTAAATGTCCTGACATAGGAGTGACCTGGAGAGCAATGCTTGCTGAAAGAGGCAAAGAGCCAGAAATCTACAGGCCACGTGACTTCACTTTGTAATTTGTCCAACACAGGTAAGTCCAGAGACACCCTGCCTCCTTGTTCAATATGTACCTGTTATTTTGTCTCTTCTCGTTACTCTAGCTAGGTCAATCCTTGGAGCCACATGAGATACAGCAAGATGGGATGGAGCGAGCACGCACGCACACATGCACGTACACACGCATGCACACATGCACGCAAACACAAAAAACCTGGGATTTGGTGGTTTGGGCTTTCAGGTAGAAAAACCACAGTACCCCAGAAATTCAGTGTGGTTATTGCATTCAGCTGGACATGGAGGTGGAGTCACTGCATACAGCTGGACAGGGAGTCAGGGTCATTGCATGCAGCTGGACAAGGAGGTAGGGTCATTGCATACAGCTGGACAGGGAGTCAGGGTCAGTGCATACAGCTGGACGGGGAGGTTAACCTCAGTAGGAGCATTCTTTGTAAGGGAGCAATTTCCAGGTTAGTAAACATCCCATGGACAGAAAGCTCTGGTGAACCCTTTCTTAGCACACTCTCAGCGTCCACACGTGCACAAGAGGAGGCTTTACATTCCTTCTGAGCCTCACCCAGGGGAAGCTTTGCTGCCCCCATGGGTCCCTGACACAGCTGTGCCCATGTCAAATAGTATACATTCACCCTGCTGCTTCCCTCACTCACAGCCAAGTGAGCATAGGAGGAAGGAGGAAGGGCCTTGTTAGTCTGTCCTGGCAGCTTCATTTTCCCACACTTTCCCCTACCATAATGATCAGTTTGTCAGACGATCATAGTGTTGTAGCAAATCAACCAGGAACCAAAACCACTGACACCATGCCCCTCCCCCCCCCAAAAAAGCCTATCTTACTTTTGGTTGATTTCTCGGGAATTTGCTACCACAGCGGATGCTGACTAACGGAGTGGTTGAGGGCTGATTACTCCAGGGTGAGCAGCCAGCAGCAGAGCTGAGCCCACTTCTGGCCCTACTCTGCCAGGGAGGGTGCTCCCACAGTGCCTGGATTTGCAAAAGGGCCATTGTTAGATTCTGTGGATGGGACTAGAGCCCCAGCTGGCATTGACGTCTGGCCGCATGCCTCGGCTTTAAATTCGAGGACTCCTCCTTTCCGGTCCCTAATTCCCGATGTTTAATGTATTAGTGAGGACCCCTCCCTCCTATTTATAACCCTGAGTAAGTAAGGCAGTGTCCTCTGTGGTTGGCCTTGTTTAATCTAGTCCTGATCTAAGGCTGGCAGTCAGTTCAGTGTGTCCCCAACCTGGGCTGGGTGTGACCTAAGAGGTGGCACGGCTCCTGGCCCTGAGACATGGGCAGCTCATTCCCGCATGGAAAAAAAAAAATCTCCTGGCTTTCCCGTCTCCAGTCTGGGGAGTGGAGTGGGTGGTGAGTGGGTGTTTCCAGGTGTGTGGCATGTGCCAAGCAGAGCGGACGGAGCCCAGTATTTCTTCTTTCTCCATGCACACAGACACTTTTGAAGTCAGTTTGGATTTTTTGTGGAAACTTCATTTCTTATTTTTTCCCCTCTTGTTTCTCTGGTAACACCAAAACAAACCCACACAGCCGTGTCACCTGGCTCCCAGCTGCATTTCCCAGCAGATACCTAAGGCTGGAAAACTCAGCGGGCTGTGGGCACCAGAAACCGGAGCAAGTACTGCCTTAACCCTTCACTTCTTCAGGGTGGCTTTCTGAGCTCTGGTCTCAGGCTTTTCCTGGGAAGGTCTCCTGCAGGTCCGGGATAGGCCGGGGAGGCTTTCCCACCGTGCAAAAGAGGCGCCTAGCCTTCTTGTAAAATTAGAAAACAGAGAAGCCAAGACAGACCACACAATGAACTGGTAAAATGAAGGGCCTCCACCCAGGCTCCCCCCCCCCCCCCCCCCCCCCGTTATGTGGCCCCACAGGGGTGGGGAGGTGCTGGGGGAGGCAGCTGCCTGTGCTGTCTGGCTGGTCTGCAGGCCCTGGGATCTGGCAGCTTCAATCCTTTTTCTGCTGAGTTGTTCTATTTTTTTTTTAAATCTAAACAAAGAATTCCCTATTTCTATCCGGTTTTTGAACCCTGACAGCACAGGGAGTTTTCAAACACGCCTAACAGATCGTGCCTTGGGCCACCAAATGTCAGGCTTCCCAGACTGAGTGAGAGCCAGACCCTGTGTGACAACAGCTGTGTGTGCCTGCAAGTGACTTAGACAGTGCTGCTGCAGGCACGGCTGCGGGCCTTGGGGATGTATTTCCCGCCACAGCACTTTGACAGGGAGAGTACCTGGAGCATTGGCCTCTCAACAAACCTCTGCTGGCTTGTTCCCAACCCGAAGTAGTAGAATATTAGACATTCCTGAAGATCTCCAAGGTCCCGGTGCCCTGGATTCCTATGGTGGCTTTTATAGAAGGGTTAATTGCTCTGGCCTCTGTTGGAACAATAACAAAGACTGGAAAATTATCGTATTGTTATTTAAACACTCTCATCATAGTGTATGCTATGTTATACTTAGGGAGAGCATACAAAATTAATTTGTAGTGCTCTGTAGCTCATAATTAAGTCTGGGGGAGAGAATTTCAGGGAAAAAAAAAAAGGAAGAAAAAGAAAAAAAAAACCCAAAACCAAAAACGGTTATTTGAAAAGCAGTTCCTAAATCTCCCATCCCCACCCCCCCAAAAAAACCCTTTCAAATGCATTTGGACTAGAAATTCCCCACCCTCTTAAAAAATGTACTCAGGCCAGAAGCCAGGGAAAGCTGGGCCCTGGCCCAGAGTGTCCAGCCTTTGTAGAAATGATACACCAGGCAGGGCCAGCTGAGGGCTGTCTGCCCCTGATAGTGACCCTAGCCTAGGAGACAGGGCCAGGGGTGGGGGTGAGACCCCAGATCTGCCGAGAGGTGGTGGCTCTTGGGGAGATCCCAGGACTTTTCCTGGGCCATCAGCCCCAGCTTTCAGTCCCTGCTCCATCCAGGATGCTGAGCTCCACTCCTGTGGCACCTCTCACTAGACACGCACCTTAGGGTAAATATCTCTTCATCTGCCAGCGAAGAAATACAAGTGGGAGAGCCTTCTGGTCCTAGACAGGACCTGCCTCAGTTCCAAGTTGAGCACAGGCAGCGAGCCATTGAGAGCCTCCTCCAGAAGTAGCAGAAGAGGAAAATCATGAGACTTGAATTGTAAAAAACGATGCTGGCCAATAGAAAGCAACAAGGCTTTACATCAGCAGGTGTTGAGCTGGACCACGTGTCTGGGAACATTACGGGGCAAGGAGCTACAGTGGCACAAGGAATGGGGATAGAACTCAGGAGCAGGAATGGTCCAGACAGGCAGATAGGAGTTCTTGAGCCAAATCACCCATCTGTGGAGTCCTGTGACCCATGGGAGTAGATCTGTGTTTGCCTTGAGGGGACCGCTGTGACTGTGTGGTCAGGGCTGAGAATTGCTGGTCAGCCTTGCTGACACTCACTGAGCTCTGATGGGGTTCACACTTCTTCTAGGGTCCTGGGATTAGATTCCCATGATTCTCACGGGGCCCTGAGAAGGGTATAGTGGGTAAGCATCTGCCCTGGCTCAAGGGACACAGTTCTCTGAGGGGGAATTCACCTCTGCTTGTCCTGCCTGACCAGGAGGAAGTCACTGATGTGGCCAACCAGAGCTCAGAGAACCTTGATAACCTGACACACAAGAAATGAGTGTTTTTTAAATCATCTCTGAGATGGCAGACCGCCTCCAAGCGTCATTCCAGTCAGAACAGCAAGGAAGGCTTTTGCCAAGTCAGTGGCCAATTGCCCTGGACCTGAGCTCTTATTGATGGAAGCTGGTGGCAGATCCATTCAGAACTGGATTTGAGGGAAGTTATGGCTACAGCCCAGGTCTGTACAGTTGTCTTGAGTACGAGAGATAGTGGTTTCATGTCACAGGAGGCGGCCACATGATGGGGTTCTGAGTGGTGGAATCTGCTATGTGTCCAGTAGACCTCAAGTGTCTGAGCCTTTATCCTCCCAGTCCACAGGCGCCGGGCACAGGCTGGAGTGATTTCCTTCCTGCCTACTAGTCTGCTTACGTGACACGGATGCAGGCACTGGAAATGTGCTTTCTTACTGTCGTTTGTGGTTCTAATTCAGCTCCATAGAGTTCACCCTCATCTCCTTTCCCTGTGTAAGCAATGATTTCTTCAAGCCACAAGACCCTTTGCCATCCCCTTGTTTGGTTGGTTCTGGTTTCCGGGAGGGGGGAGGACGGGAGGAGGGGGAGGAGACAGGTGCAGATCTGTTAGCATGAAGCTGTGGATATGCTTGTACCAGAAACTCACACAGGGCCTGAGACCCATGGAGACACTCAGAGGACCCACCCTCATGAGGCCACCCCTGTGTCCTGGTGAGGGGTGCTGGCATTGCCACTCAGAGGTCAGTGGTGGTACCTTCTGGGACCCAAGGCAGGAGAGAGACACAGGAACTGCAATATGTGGAGGCCCCCAAACAGATGTAAGGGAGGCATATGTAGCACATAGGTGCCAGGGCCAGACTGTGGCTGCTTTGGTGGTCAGGGAGTCCACAGTACAGCCCAGGGCACCTATTGCCACGGAATAACAAAATGACCTATAAAAAGCAGCCCCCCCCCTCCCTGCCAAGGGGGATGGAGGGATACAGAGGCCAGGCAAGTTAGAGGGCAGCGGAAAGGGACTTGAGTCTTCAGAGCCCCATGCAGGGCCTGGCTCAGAGCAGTGCTTAGTAACTGAACAAAGCAACTGTTGGAGAGAGTCCAGAGGGCCTGCAGCTGCCTGTGCGTAGGGAGATGATTATGGCTTGGGATATAGGCTTAAGCATTAACTACGGCACATTAATTGAATCACCAAGCCAAGCCTGGCTCAGTGATTTTTAAAATATTTATTTATTTATTTATTTATTTATTTATTATGGATACAGTAGTCTTCCAGGGTGTGTGCCTACATGTCAGAAGACGGCACCAGATCTCATTATAGATGATTACGAGCCACCATGTGGTTGCTGGGAATTGAACTCAAGATCTTTGGAAGAACAGCCAGTGCTCTTAACCTCTGAGCCATCTCTCTAGCCCCCTTGGCTCAGTGATGTTAAAGAATACGGTTTTGGAAAGATTAATAAGGCTTCCCTCGAAATCCATCACAACTCACGTGAGTTCTCAGTAAGCCTGGGATCCCCACACTTCCGAACCAGAAGGAGATTTTCTCACTAGCTCTGTCTGATGTCTACAACACAGCGGCTGTAACACTGCTAACACTGTGGAGGGAGCAGTGTGGGTACCAGGGCTGCCAAGGCAGACCAGCCACGTGATTCAGTAAAAGGGCAAGGTGAGCATGGTGAGCATGGATCCCTCATGTCCACTGGCTCTGTCATCCCTCTTGGCTCCTTCATCCCCTGCGGGTCTTTCACCCTCTCTAGATCCTAAATCTCACTGAGCACCACTATGTTGTCTATATTCTTGGTCTCAGCTGTGAGTCCCGTATCCCCATGAGACCGTTCATCTTCATTGGATCCTTCATCTCGCTGTGAGTTGGTTATCCATCCTCCCGGATCCTGCATCCCTGAGTCTCCCATCCCTCTGGTTCAACTCTACTGAGTCCTTCATCCTCTAGCAGCTGTGCCTCTGTGTTCACGATCCCACGTTGATGAAGGACGCTGTGGGCCTGGGGCCTGGGGCCTGGACCAGAGGTTGTGGCTTACGCTAGGGCAGAACGGCTGAGGGACAGGATCTGGGTTATATAGCGGAGGGCAGGAGCTAGCACTCCCAGCACAGAACTCCAGATCAAGGAGGAGTGTAAACATGGCCACCCAGGGGACCAGACCTTTAACAGAGTAGAGGGCCTTTGGAGGTATTTAGCCAAACCATAGTGGAAACAGAGCTGATTAACAACTAGAAGCAAATCAAATGCATCATATGCTATGCTGCCTAATGGCATCTCAGTCACCAGCAGACCACACACACAGAAGTGGCCCTATAAGACAGGCCACCTTTGCTCTGCAAGCTTACTGTACAAATCCAGCCAATGATGCGTTCCTATGTCTGTATCTCCATCACTTAATGTAACAGTGTAGCTGTGCTCATTTCTTCCTCTTCTTCCTCCCCCTCCTCCTCCCCCTCCTCTCCCTCCTCCCCCTCCTCCCCTCCCTCCTCCTCCCCCTCCTCTTCCCCCTCTTCTTCCTTTTCTTCTTCTTTTGAAATTGGGCCTCATGTAGCCCAGGCTGGGCTTGAATTCTAAGAGCCAGCCTGCTTCTGCTGCCAGGATTAAAGGCATGCGCTAGCACACCCGGTTTAAGAACTACGTGTATGGTTTGCCTCCAGACTTTATCTCCCTGCCCTATTTCACTATCTTCAAAAGAAAAACGAGACGGCAGCAACCCTTACTAACGCCTACAACGTGAAGGGGAGACCTGCTGAAGCCACGTCACAGGCCACGTCACAGGGAGCACTCAGACACCCACGCGCACAGATGAAAGGGAAACAGGCAGAGTTGATCTCAAATATACCTATGATCACTAAATAGATGAGACATTTTAACATTTTAATGATTAAGTGTACCTTTTGTGTATGTGTGGGGTGAGGTGCATGCACGCTAGCCCATATGTGGTGGTCAGAGGGCAACTTGCAGGGAAGGAAGTGGGTTCTCTCTTGCCACGTATGTCCTGGGGTTCAAACTCAGGTCCATGTTCAAAGCATGTGAAAGATTTACTTCGTGTGTATGGGTGTTATGTGTGTTTGTGCACTGTATGCCTGCCTGCTGCCTGCAGAGGCCAGGAGAGGGTGTCTGATCCCTTGGAACTGAAGCTACAGGCAGTTGTGAGCCACCGTGTGGATGCTGGGAACCAAGCCTCGGTCTACTCCATCAAGTGTTTTAAGCCACTAGCTGTCTCTAGCCCCTTCGAAGCAGGTTTGATGTGTTTACAGTGTGGGCTTGAGAAGATGCCCGTGAGCATGGCGGGAGGTTAGGTGGGGGTGCTCTGCTTGCACAGACCTGAGAGTCAGTTGGTCTCCCCAACTCCACTCATGTCTGCCATGTCGTTCTCGCCATGCCTGAAAAGGACCTTCTGCCGTCTTTACCATCCCTGACTCAAGACCTGGAGTGGACTTCTGCTGAAGTTCTCCTCTCAACCCCGGGATGCCGCACAGGGCCTTCAAATGATTCATACACGCTTGATGGGTCGCTCGTTTCAAATGGATTGGCTCGCACTGACTCTCCACATTCCTTCCCGCTCTCTGAGTCAGAAGACGACTTTCCACAGAAAGTTCCCGCAGGACCCAGGCTGTCCAGCGTGACTCACTGTGGTCACCCTGTGACCTACTTTCCACTGTGAGCTTTGGCACAGCGGATTCCCATGACATGCCTCTGTCACCTCCGCCACCTCCTCGGGAGAATCAAGGTTCACTGAGGCAAAGCTGGGGCGGGACAATGCTGAACTTGGCAACTCTGCTCTTGGGGGTGGGTGGTGGGGGAGGGGGCAGATTAGAGGGAAAGGCTGGGCCCTCAGCTCCCCAGGGCTCTCGGGATGGCTCCCACCCAGCTTAAGGTTGCTTCTTCAAGTTGAGCATCTGGGAAGAGGGGGAGCTGGGGGTGAGCGACTCTTCTAAGGCTGGGAATGCATGGGGGGTGAATCTAGAACCAAAGCCAAGGTGCCTGCTGATGGAAAATCCTTAAAGGCGTGGCGCTTTTTAGTAGTAGATTTGCATGGGACTACTCCTTTAACTTTTGGGGATTAGGTGAGGTGTCTCACCATGCTGGTGAAGTCTAATGGTGCTCCCGGCAGTGGAGGGTCTGGCTTTATAATTGAGCAGGTTTAAGCACTTGCTTTAGGTGGAGACACTCAGTGTTCTATTACTGTGTCCAAACGCAGAGTGCCGGCACAGGACTCTGAAAAGCAAGGGATGCGAGTAACCTTCGATCCGCGCGGACATGAGAATGGGTGCCCCGGTGGGCAAGCATCCTACTGTTTCCTTGCTTGCAACTTTCCAATCTTAAACACTGCAACAAAGAGGCAGAGAGGTGAGGGATGTGTCCTTTTTCTGCACCGCTCTGGTATAGATGATTCTAGGCTGGGCCACTCAGGATCAGATCCTCTGCCATGTGTTCATCCTGTTTGGACCAAAAGCACGTGTTTTAGGTTTCCGATTGTTTTCCCCCCAGACAGGGTTTCTCTGTATAGCCTTGGCTGTCCTGGACTGACTCACTTTTTAGACCAGGCTGGCCTCGAACTCACAGTGATCCGCCCACCTCTGCCTCCCCGAATGCTGGGGTTATAGGCGTGTGCCACCAAGCCTGGCTTGGTTTCTGAAATTTTTACTTTAATGCTTATCACGGGCAGCCCTTGTGACCATCCACGGACACGACAAGGCCGCATCTATCCCTCATGAGCAAGAAAACCCTCAAAACCAGCCTGCAGCACAGATGAGCCTGGCAAGCCTTCAAGTGCGGTCTCCTAGACCCTGGACACCTGCCAGGCTGTGATGAGGGATCAGACCTGCTCCCGGCTCCAGCAGGAACACTTGGAGTCTGGCTTTCCCTAGGCGCATGTGCATTCTTCTTAAAAGGCTTTGTGAATGCAAACCGAAGGTGTTCAGTCAGTTTCCCGGCTGTGTGTAGGTGGTGAGTAAAACAAGTCCCATAACCCCCAGGAACTGATATCTAGACCCAACCCCAAGAGACCAGAGAAAAATATACTCTTCTTTAAGCCACCTTTAAAGGACAGAGGGTTACTTTGTGACTTGGCTACCCTTATGCTGAGAGCAAAGGAGGGCCATTTTCTGCTGGTATACCTCAAGATATAGAAGTTGAGCTCCTGTGCTGCTGGTTTGGGATGAAGGGTGTGGCTCGAGGATGAGGGGTGTGGCTCAGGGGATGAAGGGTGTGGCTCAGGGATGAGGGGTGTGGCTCAGGGGATGAGAGTGTGGTGTGGAGAAAGGACCCAAGACAGTGTCAGCCCCGGAGGGTGCTGAGCAACCTTGGGGGTTCAGTCTTTGATGACAGAGTTCCAGACACAGCGTGCCTTTGGTGGAATGTGTGTTTCGTGGAGTGTATGTGCAGGGGACCAGGTTGTACCTGCTCACCAGCTCCTAGTCACCAGGACCACCTGGCCCCCACGTAATATACCCTTGGACAGGGTTCACCTGGTTAAAGCGGTGACCAGCATTGTCCTTACCATCTGCCACCACCACTCCCTCTAATGGGCAGGTGGATCCTGCCCCACAGACTCAGCCTCCTGGGCACTGTCTGACAGTCAGTGAACAGACCTAATGAGTAACTGGACATATCAATGTGGACTCCCCAGGATCCCCAGCACGTTCTCTGCATGACCCAAACTCTTCATACAATCCTGGCCGAAGCCGAATGGGGACCCCACGAGTACGGTGAGCTGCAGCACAGCCCCTCTCAATTGGTTCCCTCAGCCCCCTCTTACTTTGGCTGCATTTGAGAGGAGAACTCAGAAGGCTCTGATCATGTAAGTGTTCCCATCTGTGTGGCCAAAGCGGGATGGATTCTAACCATAAATGGCAACGTTCAGAAAAGGGGCCACAGGCAAGACCAAATGCTAAACAGCGGGGCGGGAGCTCTGCCAGGAAGGGCTCCCTGGCTTGCTCCGAACTGCCAGGGGAGCACTGTTAGGAAGTTCCACGGTTAACAGCCCAGCTGTGCTTCTCTGCCTGTGCTCTCTGGCCAAGGTGGGCTGTGAAGATTCTCAGCTGCTGAAAGGAAGTCTCCATTTTAGCCTCCTCAAAGTCAGTTACACGTTAATGGGAAAGTTAAGGGCAGGGCTGACTAATGCTGGCAGGAAGCCATTCCCAGGCAAGCTACAGGCACCACGCTCAGGACATGGAGTGCATACCACAGACCCATCAGCACCCACAGACTCAGCCAGCTTAATAAAAAGCAGGCACCAGAGATAAAGCATTTAGAGATTTTTTTGGAAAGGTTTTTAAATCTATTGCCATTGAGCTTGCTTGCTTTGTGTGTGTGTGTGTGTGTGCCACCATGGCGCCGAACAATCACTGAGTTGTCATAAAAAAAGAAGAAGCCAAGAAGATGTTTTACAAGAATAAAAATAAATCACCAGACATAGAAGGGGCACCGGGATTTTACGGGAAGGACATACGTACCTGACTCCTGCTGAGGTCACAGAGATCTCTGGCGTCTGCAGTTACATGCCTGTGGGATGTAGGTGGTTAGGCACGGCCACCAGGCACACTAGCGGTCCCAGCCTGTCTTTTCTGACAAGGTGGTGTCACATCCCCTTGCCTTCCATCTCTGAGGAGCCCGAGGCAGCAGGCCCTTCTAAGAATCAAAATGGACCCACACCAACCTCTACACCCAACGACAGGAGACCCCAGTGTCTGGAATCTTGTGCTGACCTCTAGCCCAGGCCATGACTCCTCCCTCTTGGTTGTGTGAGCCATGGTGAGACGCCATTCCACACTCATGAGTACCCAAAATCAAAGACCCACAAAGGCAAGTACCAATGAAGTCATGGAGCGACAGGGACACACACACATCGGTAATGCAAGTTCAAATGGCACAGAAACTTGGAGAACTGGCAACTTTACAAAATTATGTTTCCTCCTCTTGCTGACTCACCTTTTCTTTGTTTGTTTTTGTTTTTTGTTGTTGTTTTTTGAGCCAGGGTTTCTCTGTGTAGCCTTGGCTGTCCTAGACTCACTTTGTAAACCAGACTGGCCTCGAACTAATAGTGATCCACCTGCCTCTGCCTCCCCAAGTGCTGGGATTAAAGCCGTGCGCCACCGCGCCCGGCATGACCCATCGCCTCTACTCCCAACTGTTTCCTTAAGACAGTGAAAACCATCAGTGACAGTTGATGCCAGGACATTCACAGCTCATCCATCATCTTCAAGCAGTGGATAGGACCTAGGTCCTGTGTGTGAGCAACAGGAGCCTGCTCAGTTGACACAAGTGTGTCCCACATCTAGCAGCACGGAGGGAGGAAGAGTGACGGGGAACAGATGCGCTGGGGTCCAGTTCTAAGAACAGTCCCACGGGCTGGGGGCTGGGGAATGTTGCTTGGCAGCTATGGGGTAACCCTCTGGCGCAGAATCTCACCCAAGGAACAGATTCCATGGCTTGAGGGTGCTGTGTTCACACTGTGTGTGCATCTGCGCAAAGTCATTAAAGTGCACAATAAAGATGTACACTCTTTCCTTTTATTAGTATATGTACAATGTTTAAATGATGAGTTTCATGATATTTCCACTCAAGTATGTCAGGGGCTTGGCTTTCTCAATCCTATTACCATTTTCTGTGCCCCATCCCAAACAGTACCCCTTCTGTTTGTCATATATGCAAACCATGAATGTGTAGATTCCTCAAGAAAACTGATTATAAAGTTTATAAAAGGCACCAGCCACGTGGACCCTGAATAGCATTAGGTAGGTGCCTGTGTCAGCCAAACATGAAACGCCAGAGCTCTGTGTCCTTGTGGCAATGCAGGCCAGGTCGCCCTGGAATTCATGATCTGCCTCTGACCCGTTAAAAAGTGTTGGGGTTCACAGGTGTGTGCTACCATGTCTGGCTGGCCCCTCAAAGTTATAGCATCCAAAACTCCAGGTCAAGGTGTGGTGGGGCTGGTTTCTGGCAAGGCGTCCGTCCCTGGCTCACAGTTGGTTTGCCCTTCTCTTTCTCCTCTACGTTCTCCTCCACACCCACCACCACCTTCTCTTCCTCCTCGCTTTTCTCCTTTGTGGTGCTAAGGCAGATCAAACAGGGTCTCATGCCTTTGCCACTGAGCTGCTCTCCCTCTGGTCATTCAGCGGAAACCTCTTGGTGTGCCCTCACAGACAGCGATGGGGGGGGGAGTATATCTGTGGCTCTCTCCCTCTTTTCTAATGGCTCAGTCGTCTGGGATCAGGCCCCCCTTTGAAACCTCAGCGTACCCACCTTACCCACGAAATCCACCCTTCCCAAACACAGTCAGCTAGAGGCCAGGGTTGCCACGGTGATTGTGGGGGACACAGTCCATTGGCACTGGGCAGGGTGAGGTGAGTCACAAGGTCTTGCCTCTTTTGCCAGATGTGCACACTCCCTTTTTTTTTTTCCATAGGGGCTATGAAACTGCTTAGGGGGATAAGTCAGGAGTAGGCAGGATGGTAATCCCCAAGGGATGTGGGGGCAGCTGGCCAAGAACATGGCTGGGTGGTCCCACTGTTTGGGAGGGAAGAACAGGCATTTTTTCCCCCTCAGGTGGGGAAAATGCTGAGAACAACCCAGATGCGTGTGCCTAGGACTCTCTTCGGTGTTCCCACTGACAGGAACTCTAGTCACAGGAGCCTCAAGCCGAGGGGCTGCCAGGGGACAGCCACCCAGACAGCCAGGCTCCACTAGGTAGGTAGCCATCTTTATTGTGGCTCACAGCTTCACTCCGCTGCCCCAGACTGTGGGAAGTTGCAAGAGCTCTGTTCACACGGCGTTTTATCTATCAGCATTTACTGAATCAAATTTAAAAGAGGAATCCAAATATAGCTATAGATTTAAAAAATTAGCAAGTATAAACCCATTACTTATTAAAAGAGGTTATTTTTTTAATGAGAACATTAAATTAAAAATTTCCAAAACAAGAGACTCGAGAAGAGCGACCCTGTTGTACATTCTTATGAATTTCGCTGCTGGCTTTAATGGGAGACAGCTGTTCCATCAGCTCCGCTCTATTGCAGCTGTGGTAAAAGGCTGCTGGGGGAAACTGGGCCCAGTGTCAGTGTGTGTGTGTGTGTGTGTGTGTGTGTGTGTGTGTGTGTGTGTGTGTGTGTGTGAAGAGATCAGGGTGGCCTTCGAGTCCACAGATGTTCTTAAGTGTGCCCCTGCAGCCAAGTGTTTTTGGTGCATTACTGAGAAATGGTACAAAAGATAAAAACCAATCAGACCCTTCAGACTCTGAGACATCTCAGGAACCTGCCAGGGTTCCCAGACAACCCCCCAAGAACTGTGGTGCTAGCCCCCTCAGAGGGCGGAGAGGCTGTGAAGACTGGTGGAAGGGGTCTCACAGCATCACTGTCCTGTGGTGGTGGTGTCGGGGTAGTGGCGGCGGGGGGGGGGCGGTATACATGGGGAGATATAGCCAGCACTGTAAGAGCCCTGGAACGGTTACACCCTTACTCACATCCCTGCACCTATCCGCCTTCTGCGTCCATAAGTGGCTTCAGCGTGATTGCTGTCAACGCGGACCTCACCTAACTCCTTTTCTCACCTAAGAGCCTATTAGCTCCACAAGCCCGTGCAGATCCTGCCTTCCTACTTCACCTTCCTCGATAACCTGAGGGTGCTTTTCCTCAGGGTTACCTCGCACACTGCTGCAGCAGCTGCCCTTTGTATGTGGATCCAACAAAAACAGTGAAAACCATGGGAGGACCAGAGGGTACTCCTAATAGAGAAGCTAGCCCTCAGGGGACGGGTGTTGCGGGAGTTCACGGGTTCCCACAATGTCGCCCCTCCTCCTTTTCAGTCTTGCCTGGGCACTGGAGGGTCCCTGCCTCATGGCCTGGATGGGAGTCTTGCTTGGCTCCTTGCTCATCCCTCTGCCCACTCTAGGATAGCCTCCACCTCCAGGCACCTCTGCTGCCCCACACTGTCCGCAGCTGGGCACTATGGCTCCCTGAGGCCAGCTGGACCACAGTGAGCCGTCTGGAGGGGTGACAACCCTCAGCCCCCTTGATGGCGTCTGGCTGGCCTGGCTGTATACCCATTGCTTTGGGTGAGGCAGCCCTGGTGGATCCTTCTCCCTCCTGAAGTCCAGAGTGAAAGGGTAAGTTTGTGCTGGGGCGGGGTACAGCACTCTGCACCCGGCCTCCGTGCCAGCTGCCCAACAGGGTGCCAAGTGGCTCCAGATGTAACTTTTGTGATTCAGAGGCAGCTGGGTTGTTCTAGGGACCTCTGTGCGTGTGGGAAGATGGCAGTCTTGCCCACCTCCTTTGGTCACCAAGTCACCAATATTAGTGGCCACTGACTCACAGACTGCTCACAGGAGGAAGGCTAGGGGAGGGCTCCAGGCACTCTTTTATTCCCCCACTTTAAAATTTTTCAGTTTTGAGATTATGATTTAAGTATACTTCTTCTTTTTCTTTTCTCCATCTAAACCCTCCCATATACCCTTTCCCACTATCCTTCAAATTCATGGCCTCTTCTTCTTTCATAAATTGTTATGCGTGCATATATTTATATGTATATACATATAAATTCCTAAATACAACCTTCTCAGTCTGTATAATGTTGCTTGCAGGCATGTTTTCAGGGCTGACCACATATAAAGTAATTTTCTTTCTTTCTTTCTTTCTTTCTTCTTCTTCTTCTTTTTTTTTTTTTTTTTTTTTTAGTAATTTTCATACACTATATTCTTATCACACTTTCCCCCTTCCCTCATCTCCTCCCAGGTCCTCTCCGCCTCCCCACCCTTCCAACCCCATGCCTTCTTTCTTTCTCCTTTTAGAAAACAAACAGACAAATACAGAAGACAAACAAGGATAAAAGAAAATGACTAAGAAATGGAGAAAGAAGAAAAGAAACTAAGAACAGGAGAAACACATACACATATTTAAAAAAACATAAAAACTCAAAAATCACACTTTGGGAAGCAGAGGCAGATGGATCTTTGTGAGTTCAAGGCCAGCCTGGTCTACAAAGTGAGTCCAGGATAGCCAAGGCTACACAGAGAAACCTTGTCTCGAAAAAACAAAAACCAACTGACCAAACAAAAAACCTTTAAAATCAGAAACTGTAATATACCACCAAAAAGACCAGTAAGGCAAAACAAACAAATACACAAACAGCCAACAACAACAAAACCCCAAAGCAATATGGGACAAAATAAAAATCTCCAAAAATATCTTTGATTTCCTTTTGTGTTGGCCGTTAACTGCTGGGCATGGGGCTGCCCTCACATGAGGTTTGTATGCCCCGTGAAACTTCCTTGAAAGAACCAATCTTTCCTTTGTGAGCAGTTGCTGATTGAAGATAGCTTCTTAGTTGGTGGAGAAAGCTCCAGTCTATGCCCCTGTATCAGCAAGGGGACCCCACCGGGGTTGTATCTGTGCAGGCCCTCCATGCACAGTCTTTGTGTGTCCACGTGTGCATCAGTTTTATTGTATCTAGAAGTAATTGTTTCCTTGGTGTCATCCATTCTCTCAGGCTCTTAGAATCTTCCCGCCTCCTTTTCCATATATTTGCCTGAGCCCTGAGGAGAGGAACTTGATAAAGACATCCTATTTGTTCCTGGGTCTCTCATTCTCTGCATAGTGTCCATTTGTGGGTCTCTCTATTAGTATTTATCTACTGCAGCAGAAAACTCTGATGATGGCTGAGCAAGAAGCTGATTTACAGCTATAGCAGGATGCCTGCGGGGGTCACTGTGTCGCCGTGTCCCTTTAGCAGAACAATAGTGTGTGGTTTTCCTCTAGGTACATTGCCTATCGAGACTCAGATTCTTGGCCACTTGAGCAGTGCCAGGCATAGGTTCCGTCTTATGGGATGTGCTTTACATCCAATCAGATAGTGGTTGGTTACTCCCACAGCCTTTGTGCCGCTACTGCATCAGTATATCATGCAGGCAGGGCACCACTGTAGATCGAAAGCTTTGTAGGTAGGCTGCTACCTTTTCCCCTGGTGCAGAGCATCTTCCGGTACCACAGACACTAGCCAGTAGGGGCGAAGGCTCTAGGCAGTCACCAGCTTGAGTGCTCTATTCTCAGTGAGATATATAGGTGTTGTCTTCAGCAGCAGGGCATTAATATCCATCTGTCTGTGGGTCGCAACCAATAGCCGTGACAATAGCCTGAGTTGTTTGGGAGTTTCCGTGGGACCATTTTGGCCAGAGACTCAATTAGATGTTGTAACCCATTCTTGGCACTGGAGGCTTGGTGGCATCTGATGTCTAATTGGGCCTTTGTCTTCCCCATTATCTGGTGATTTCATTCATGTCTGTATGTGTTTTAAGAAGCATCTACTGTAGTAGGTTTCTGTATGACCCCTCAAGTGGCCCTTAGTGAGGGCATTGCATTCCCTCCCTTACCATCCTCTTCTGTTCCCCCTCCCTACTTTTCCAGGCTCCCCTGTTATTCTGTAACCATATATTTTATTTCCTCTCCCTTTGGGGATCCTTTCCTTCTAGCCAGCTCCTTCCTTTATAACTAACCTCTGCGGTTAGTCAGCTAGTAGCATGACTGTTGAAGGCTTAGGAGCTAACATCCACAAAGAGAAGACATACCATTTTTGTCTTTTTGGGTCTGTGTTAACTCTCTCAGGATGATTTTTTTTCCTCATTCCACCTATTTACCTACGAATTTCATGTTTGTTTTTTTTAAAAACAGCCGAATACATGTGGTACATTGTGTAAATGTACTACAGTTTCCTGATCCATTCATCTACTGATGAGCGTCTAAGCTGTTTCCAATTTCTGGCTATTACAAATAGGGAAGCAATGAAGACGGATGACTGAGTGTCTAGTAGGATATGGTGTCCACTGGGTGTGTGCTCGAGAGTGGTATATCTGTGTCTTGAGGTAAATTCTAGCTTCCTGAGGAACCATCCTATTGACGGCCATGGTGGGTGGAGACATTTGTGGTCCCACCAACAATGGATGAGTGTCCCCTTCTTCTATATCCTCACCAGCGTGAACGGTCATACGTGCTATTGATTTTGGCCATTCTGACAGGTGTAAAATAAGCTATCAAAGCTCTTTTGATTTGCATTTCCCTGGGCTAAGAACATCGAACATTTCCTTAAGTCCTTCTCAGCCATTTGTATTTCATCTCTTAACACTTCTCTATTTGGATCAGTACCCCCACTTTAAAATGGGGTTATTTGGGGTTTTTTTTGTTGTTGTTCTTTTTTTGAGTTCTTTATATATCTTAGAGCTTAGCCTTTCTGTTGGATGTGTGGTTTGTAAAAAGTGTTTTCTTCTACTGTAGCTTGCTTGATTCTTTGTTAGAAAGATGGTAATCCCCTGCCACCCAGAAGCCTTTCAGTTTGATGAGGTCCCAATTATTGATTGCTGTTCTTTGTGCCTATGCTATCAGTGTCCTGGTCAGAAAGTCTTTTCCTGTGCTAACGTGTTCAAGACTGTTCTATGCTTTTCTTTGCTATCCGATTCGGGTCATCTGGCCTTTTGTTGAGGTCCTTGGTCCATTTAGAATTGTGTGTTTTTTTTTTTTTTTGCAGGGTGATAAATACAGATCTATTTGAATTCTTCTACATACAGTCATCCACTTTGACCGGCATCATTTGTTACGTAAGCTGTCTTTTTTCCCCCAGTATGTATTTCTGTCTTCTTTGTAAAAAGTCAGCTGCCCACACATATGTGAACTTTGTCCTTAATTTGATCCCACCGCTCAACATGTATGTTTTTATGCCTATACCATGCTGTTTTTAATACCATAATTCTATAGTACAACTTGAGATTTGGGAGGGTGATACCTCCTGCATTCTTTTTATTATTCAGGATTACTTTAGCTATCGTGTGTGTGTGTGTGTGTGTTTCCATATGAATCTGAAAATTGTCCTCTCAAATCCTATAAAGAATTGTGATGAGATTTTGATGGGGACAGCACTGACTCTGTTGGTTACTTTTGGTAGGATGGTGGGATTTTTACTATATTAATTCTACTGATCCATTATTATGGGATCTTTCCATCTTCTGCTATCTTCTACAGTTTTTTCTCTAAGGTCTTAATGTTTTTATTATACAAGTTTTGATTATTCTCTTGCTTTGTTAGAGTTACTGTATGTATGTAAGTATGTATGTATGTATGTATGTATGTATGCACATATATCTATACATGCACATATGTATGTGTGTATATGTACACACACACATATACACGTGGCTTTTGTAAAAGATGCTGCTTCCATGATTTCTTTCTCAGTCTGTTGTCATTTGTATATAGGAAGGCTACTGATTTTTTAGTATAAAGTTTGTGATCTGTTATTGTGCCAAAAGTGTTTATCAGCTGTAAAAGTTTTCTAGTGAGGTTTTTAGGGTCATTCATATATAAAATGTCATCTACAAATAAAGATATGTTGACTTCTTCCTTTTCTTTTGTATTCTCTTTGTCTCCCTCAGTTGTCTTATTACTCCAGCTGAGAAGTCAAGTGCTATACTGAATACTGCGGAGAGAGTTGGCATCCTTGTCTTGTTCCTGATTTTAGTGGACATGTTTTGAGTTTCTTTCTCTTTAGGTTGATGCTGGGTGTTACATTGCTGTAAACTGCCTGTTTATATTTAGGTATGTCCCTTGAACCCCCAGTCTCTGTAGGACTTTTGTCATGAAGGGGTGTCAGATTTTGTCAAAGATCTTTTTTGTGTCTAATGAGATGACCATGTGGGTTTTGTCTCTCAGTCTGCTTATGTGGTGGATTATATGTATAGACTTATGTATGTTGAGCCAACTTTGCATCTCTGGGATGAAGCCTACTTGATCATGGTGGATCATCTTTTTGATATGTTCTTGGATTCGGCTTGCAAGTATTTTATTGAGATTTTGTGCATCTATGTTCACAAGATGTCTTATGCTAGTGTTCTATTGCTGTGATGAACCAACATGACCAAGGCAATTCTTATATAGCTGGGAGCCTGTTTACAGTTTTAGAGGATTAGTTCATTATCATCATTCGTCGTGGTGTAGAAGACAGGCATAGGCACTGGAGCAGTGGCTGAGAGCTTTACATCCTGATCCACAGTCAGCAGCCAGAGAGATTGGAGAGAGAGAGAGAGAGAGAGAGAGAGAGAGAGAGAGAGAGAGAGAGAGGGAAGAAGAGAGGAGAGGGAGGAGAGAGAGGAGAGAGATAAGAGAAAGAGAGAGGAGAAGGGAAGAGAGAAAGGAGAGATGACAGAGGAAAGAGAGAGGAGAGACACAAGAGAGGAAAGAGAGAGAAGGAAGGAGAGAGAAGAGAAGAGAGAGAGAGAGAGAGAGAGAGAGAGAGAGACAGAGAGAGAGAGATGAGAAAGAGGAGAGAGATAGGCATGATTTATTACCAGCCCATCCTCAACCATCACACATTTTATTCTATTTCAATTAAAAATTTCCACACAAATTTTTCCTAACCCGCCATCCCCCCCAAATTAAAACAATTAAAAACCAAAAACCCTTGAGAATCAGAATGAATGAAAATCGATTTGCCCCTTTCGTTACCCCTGCATTGATCCGACTAACAGCAGTCGTTATTATCATTACCGTCTCCTCAATCTTATTCCCTTCTCCAAAACGCCTACTTAACAACCGACTGCTCTCATCTCAACACTGAGTAGTTAAAACTATCATAAGACAAATGCTATTAATTCATAGTCCAAAAGGACGAAGCCGATCCCTAATAATTATTTCCCTTATCATATTTATTGGATCAACAAGTCTTCTAGGCCTTCTCCCTCACACGTTTACACCAACTACCCAACTTTCAATAAACTTAAGTATAGCTATCCCACTGTGAGCTAGAGCAGCAATTCTAGGCTTCCGCCATAAAATCGAAGAACCACTAGCTCACTTCCTTCCTCAAGGAACCCCTATTTCACCCATTCCCATACTTACTATTATCCAAACAATCAGCCTACTTATTCAGCCTATAGCCCTAGCAGCTCGTCTCGTAGCCAATATTACCGCTGGCCATCTGCTTACCTCTGATTGGTGGAGCAACCCTAGTACTAATAAATATTAGCTCACCAAGTGCCACAATCCCATTTGTTATCCTAGTCTTACTATCCTTGAATTTGCCATAGCATTAATTCTAGCTTATGTATTTACTCTTTTAGCCGGCCTCTATTTGCATGATAACACATAAAGACCCACCAAACCCATGCCTACCACATAGTTAACCCATTTTGAAACTTCAAATCCTACCCCCAGTGATACACCTCCTCCAATAAGGACGTGCCCACGCCAAGAAGGCCACACCTCCTAATCCTTCTCAGTTTATCAACTGGGGCCTAGGTATGTGCATAAATGAGCCTATGTGGGCATCTCACTTGAACCACTACATAAAGGAAGCTGGTCTGTTTCTTTCTTTGTTGTGTCTTTGTGTGGTTTAGGTTTCAGGATAATGGTAGGTCTTGTAAAAAAAAAAAGGCAATGTTCCTTCCCTTTCAATTTTGTGGCATAACTTGAGGAATACTGGTGTTAGCTCTTCCTTGAAAGTCTGATAAAATTCTTCACTGAATCCCTTTTGAGCTATTTTCTTGTTGAGAGACTATTAACTGCCATTTCCATTTCACTAGAGATTATGGGTCTATTTAAGTTGATTATCTGATCTTAATTTAACTTTGGCAGTTGAGTATTTTAAGGAATTTATCCATTTCTTTTTGGTTTTCCAGCTTGGTGGCATGCAGGTTTTTAAAGCAAGTCCTTAGAGTCTCTGGATTTCCTTGGTATCTATGGTGATGTTCTCCTTTTTGTCTCTAATTTTATTAATTTGGATATTTTCTCTTTGTCTTTTAGTTTATTTGGACAAGTGTTTATCAATCTTATTGATTTTCTCAAAGAACCAGCTTTTGGTTTAATTCATTCTTTGTTTTTTTTTTTCCCCCAGAGTTTCAGCCCAGAGTTTGACTATTTCTTTTCATCTACTCCTTTTGAGTGTTACCTCTTTTTTTGTTCTAGATCTTTCAAGACAATGCCATTAAGTTGTTAATATGGGGATCTCTCCAATTTGTAAAGCTAGGCTCTTCTTGGTAAGCACTTGTCTCTTAGAACTGCCTTCATTGTGCTGCACAGGGTTGGGTCTGTTGTGTTTTCATTTCCATTCAAGTCTAAAAAGTTTTCCATCTCCTTCTTAACTTCCGTCCTTACTCACTTTTCATCCAGTAGTGAGTTGTTCAGTTCCCATGAGTCTGTACGCTGTCGTTTGTTTCTGTTGTTGTTGATGTCCGGCTTTTAATTCATGGGGGGCCAGGCACTCTTTAAGCCGCAGTGACTACACCCGTGAAGTCTCACCAACATGGTAGCCTACACATGAGCAGAACAGGACAGCAGACACGCTAATGTGGACTGAGGAAATCCCAGGAGGCTCTGACCCTATACAAAGAGCTACAGGCAACTAAGGAATGCTGAGAGCTGAAGAAATCTTCCCCAGAAAAGAGCATTCCAACTGGTTATCCAATTCTAAGTGGCCATCCCTGAAAACATACACACAGGCAGCATTGTACAGACTGAGCACGGTGCACATACATATTTAGGGGTATGTATGTATATATACATACATACATACAACAATTAATGAAAAAAAGAGGCCATGAATTTGAAATGGAGTAAGGAAGAGGATATTGAAGAATTTAGAGGGAGGGAAAGGAAGGAGAAGATGATGTAATTGTCTTATATCCCCCCAAAATAAAATAAAATAAAAGGGATAATTAAAAAATAACCATAGTGATCTTATTGACTTCACAAGCGATTTGTCGGTGATGGATATAGTGCATATATTTCTTGTTTGAATTGGACCCATAGAATCATTTTTAATCTCATGGCAACTGACATTCCTCATAGCTCAGCTAATTTGAAAGTAACAGCTCTGATGTGAAAAGAAAAACACACACACACACACACACACACACACACACACACACACAAAAGAACCCAAAAACTAGTGTTGTGTTCAGCAAATGTTGGAGAAAAGAAATGGAAACAAAAAGACTTGGGCGCTTCTGTGAAGATGGATCCCCCTGCGGCCCAAAGCTGCCCAGGGCCTAGAGAACAGCTCACTGGCGCAGACCCTGAGCAAAGCCAGGAGTAGAATTGGGCCCTATCTGCTTGGGGGTAGGGACATGTCTTCCATTTCTGCTCCTCCTACAGCACTGATGACCTTGTGCCTATAGCGGCTCCCTGTTGTGGCTGGGACCACGCAGAAACAGAAGGAGCATCACAGCCTCTGTGCCCTGCTCTCCACATTCAGTAGCACGTCCACCCTGCCTGCCACCCTACCTGTCTCTTGACCTTGTCTTTGCAGTCCCTACGCACCCTTCGCTGTGCTTCTCAACTTCACAAATACCCAAGAGTTCGGGGATTGGGAAATAGAATGGTGTTTTGACCTTGTTCCTTCAGTTGAGTGTCCCTGGCCTTGTCCCTTTTAAGTCCAAGATTTGAGTGTTGTAGACTCAACCCTCAGCCATGACTTGCCGTAAGCTGCACCAGTTTCATGGTCCATGCCAGCTAAGGATGGCAGGGTCCAGGGCCAGTCCTTTCTCTGGATCTGCCCACATCCCTCCACAAATGGAGTCACCAGCGGTGAAGCATCTCAGCTACTGACCCCTTGGGTAACCTGGCTACACTGCTGATAGAAGGGCAAGACATTTTCTGGTTGCTGAGACTTTAAGAAGGGATGGGGGAGGGGCCCCCCTTCCAGCTGCTCTATAAAATCAATGCTCATTTTGTCCAATAAAAACTTCCGTGTTCCAAGCAAGCGTTTCCACTACAGGGACAGATCATCTCTCCCAGGATGCAACTTAAATTTTTTTTTCTTTTTTTATCCTGAGAAAATACACATACGCATGCACTCCACCCGCCCCACCCCCGCCCCCAAATCTCTGAAGGCAAGCATAGCACACCTGTGAAGAACACAGCACTTGGAAGAAGCAAGAAGATCCATTAATATGCCCTCCCTACTGGGAGGCCGTGATGGATGTTGTACAAAGCATAGATCTGACAAAATGTTCTTGGGAGAAGACAGTTAAATTCTGTAATAAACTGTGAACCTAGTTTTCTGGCTTCCTGTCCAGCTTTCTGTGCAAGTCCCAAAGGAAGAGCTATACACTGTATTGGGCCAGAGGGAAGGAGGCCACTGAACCTGGCGTGGGTTTCTTCTGAGCCGCTCCCCACGGCTTGAAACCTTGGCGGAGATATCTTCCAATTTGGATCCCATCATCTTAGGTTGTGCAAGACCCTTTCCGGCCTCAGCCAAGAGGCTGCTTGGGGGTGGGACGGGGTGGGGGAGGGCTTGGGAAGGAGCTGTGTGTGATGTGACTGGTATATCTGGCTGCTGGGCTCAGGTCAGAGACACAGTAAGGAGGGACAATAGTCCTTGGCCAACACCGATTCCTGGGAATCTCCCTGAAAGTTTGGAAGCCTTTAAGATGCCCACAGATGTCTTTCACCACTTGAATCCTAGGCTGTCTTCTATACAGGGTTTGTCTCTTATGGTGAGCAAGCAGGGAAAGGCAGATAGGCAATTGCATCTAAGTTACCCACGTGACAGTGCCTGGTGGGGTGGGTGACAGCACAGTCCGCTTGGCATCCAGTAGGAGTGTTGGGACTGGGGAGCATCTTTAAAAAGCCACTTTACCAGCCAGGTGGTGGTGGTAGTGCATGCTTTTAATCCCAGCACTAGGGAGGCAGAGGCAGGTGGATCTCTATGAGTTCGAGGCCAACCTGGTCTACATAGAAAATTCCAGGACAGCCAGCTACATAGTGAGACCTTATTTTGAAAAAACAAAAAATATTCATGAGGTCCCATTGACCCACCAGCAGAGGTGCCTGTTGGGGGAGTGCTGTTGGGAGGATTTTTGTAAGTTGTGATAGAGAACATATCCATTGCCTTAGGGCCCTGAATTGTAGATTCTTCACTTTGCTATATGCTGATTTCATGTAAATGGAGCAACACCTGTCCTACTGGATTCTGGGTAATGCCTCTGCCCACATCCAAATCTAATTTGCATGGCAGTCCGTGGGGTCACCCACAGCATTTTGAGCCCAGGAAATGGCTATTTCCAATATGGAATGCATTGTAACTAAAGCTTCTGCGAGGCCACGCAAGACTCTAGAAGGACGTCTTTTTCTTCCTTGTGAGTAAATACATAGACCAGAATGGCACATTATAGGATAGCTTGGGTTTAATTTCCTCACTTTCTACAAGTTTTCATACCGCTTCCCGTTTTCCTGGTGAACGTGCCGTTCAGTTCCTCCTCACTCTGCAGACACCTGCCATTGTCGGTTCCTTTTAGCCGGCCCTGAGGTTGTGCGGTGGCATCCGATCATGTTAATGTCACGTCTCTGATCACTAGTGGTGCCCAGTGCTATTATTTCATGAACCTCCTGTGTTCATTTGTGGGACATTTGTTTTAACCATTTGCATCTTTTTTCTTCTTCTTTTCTTTTTGTCTTTTTTTCCTTTTAGCTTCTGAAGTCATTTAAAACTTTACAAAGAACTTGCAGTGGAAATCACAGCATTCCTATGGGCTCTGGCCGAAAAGCTCCCCAGATGAGATGATCTTACAAACATCAAAATAGAAAAAAAACATGTCTGAACCCAGCGACTGACCCTGGTAAGAAAGTGATCCTCTGTCTTGCTCAGGTCACATTAGGTCACAGGCTTTTTGACTGTGTATAGGTCACAAGGTTAGACCCGAGCAGCCGAGTGAGCTCATGATCAGGAATGCTATCCCCATGTTCACCCAGAAACTTCTTATCCTGCCTTCTCAAACTTTGCACCCACGGGACCTCTCCAGCTCTGTAATTTTATTTCAAGAAACTCTCAATAGAACTTCGGGCTGGCCTTTTCACTCAGCCGTTTGCATGAGATTCCTCCCCTGAGCCTTTTATATTAACAGTGAGCCCCTTGCTGGGTTAGGGAACTCCGCTGGTGTCTAAACATATTGTGGCTTATTTAGCTCCCATCCAGTGAGGAGTGTTCCTAGAAGACTGAAACGTGGATTTTGCTCAAACTCTTGTGTATTCTACTGTGCCTGATTTGCTCACATTTCCTTGATAAATTTTAAGTTTGTGTTCATGAGCAACACTGACTTGCAGTTTTCTTCTTGGTGCTGTTCTCACAGGTGTAAGTGTCAACTAACACTGGCCTCAAGAGATCCTGTAGGAATGTCCTTTTTATTTTCTGGAAGATGGCAGCCATATCAGGTGTTATCTCCTTTTTAACATTTGGTGGATTTTTTTTTTCAATAAGACCTGCTGAGATGTGTCTGGATATTTTTGGGTAAGGTTGGGACCAGCTCTTGGTCTCTCTGTTTTCTGGCCACTGGAACCACACACAAGCTTCAGGTGGAACCAGTTTTTTTGTTGTTGTTGTTTGTTTTAAATTAGGTTGTTAGCAACTTAAAACACCAGTTTGTGAGGATAAATTCTGTCTATCAGGGATAACTGAGATCCCAGGTAGCTGAGGAACAGCTTTGATCTTTGGCAAAATCTGCGAATCCACAGTTTTCTGACCAGCCTTGTGCTGCTCTGTAGTCTTGTATTTCTCCTCCGTGTCAAAGATTCCCACCCTCCTGGTGCCTGGGCTTGCAGCAGCTGCTTCTTCTTGAAGTGTCAGTCAGATGTTTGGGGATTTTAACCTCGCTGATATCAACTTTTGTAGATGTGACGATGACAAACTTCTGGTGTGGCTGTACAGAGGCACTCTGTTGAGGGCAATAGGTCCAGTCACAAGCAGCAAGCCGCTTCCCAGCTACTTCAGGAAAACCACTCTCCTGCCCCTGAGGCACCCAGTGAGGATGATCAGGACAGCCTCAGGAGTGATGCTGGCACGCAGCTCTCTCACGTGCTGGCTGAGGGCTTTTTGCCATGGCTCAGCAGCTTCCGAGGCATGTCCTCAGTAGGATAATACCTAGGCATTTTTCGAACCTTCACCACCCACGTGCCCCATTCTTGTCACCACAGGCTACTTTTGTGACAGTAGCAAGGACCTTCTCCTTTTTCTTCTTCTTCTTCTTCTTCTCAACCTTGGACTTTGCAGCTGAGTGTTACCTTTTGTACAAGGCCTTTCTGGAATACGTTGCAGATCCCAGTACCTGCCAATTCCTCTAACCAGGACGGGGTTCCGGCTGCAATGGGGCTGCCCCTTCTTGGGATTTTTAACCTTAGGGTCACCCTTTTGGGCTGCAGCAGCAGCAGCAGGGGTGCCAGGGGGCAGCAGCATCACCACCAGCCTTCTTGGCTGCAGGCTTCTTCTCCTTTCTCAGGCTTCTTGGCTTTTTCACCTGCCATCTTGCAAGTAGGGAAAGAGTGAGGCGGAACCAACTTTAAACAGCAGAGGCGGGCGGGGTGGGGGGTGGGGGTGGGGAACCGTGCAGCTGATTTCCCCTGTACTCCTGCTTTCTATCATTTGACTATTTGTAGATGAGATAGGTTGGGCAAGGGTGAGATGGGAGTAGGGGCACTTCAGGGACAGAGAAGGGGGACAGGGAGGCTTCAGGCTCTGGGAGCAGCTATAATGGCTCCCTGGTGATAGAAAGGACAGCTTGGGGCTGTCTTGGTTGTTGGAAACCAACCTCCTGGGAACCCTGGGAAGAGACACAGTAGTGGAAGAGACTGTGGTGTAGGAGTGTCAATGGGAAAGGGACATAGACTCGGCTATGTACGTCTCACTTAGCAGCCAGATGAGTCCCCTTATATTTAGGGACCCTGACTCGGGCCCAACCAGGATTCATGGCTGTGACACAGAAAGGAACGTTGGGTGCAGCCAATACAAAGCAGAGTTGGAGACTACCTTAGTGTGCTTTGCCACTACTGTACCAAAATAGTCTGGCAAGAGCAACTTAAAGGGAGAGAGGGCTTATTTCAGCTCACAGTTCAAGGTTACACAGTCCATCATGGCAGGGTCATCAAGGCAGCAGGCTCACATGAAGCAGCTGGTCACATGTGTCAGGAGCAGTGAGCAATGACTGCATGCCCCTCCTGGGTTCCTTGATTAGTTCAGTCCAGGATCCCGGCTGAGGAATGGCATCACTCATAGTGGGTGAGTCTTCCTACTCCATAAACACAATCAAGATAATCTCCCACAAGCAAGCCCAGGTGCCCTCTTCCCAGATGGGTCTGGAGCCTGTCAAGTTGACAATGAATGCTAACCAACTCAGAGCTTCTATTAAAGGCATAAATAAAGGTGACCAAAAAGAAAAGAACGCATTCACAGGAACACAGATGTGGGCTTGCTTCTATCAAATAAAAAGTGAGACACTCCCAAGTGTGGGTACGTGGTCCTCAAGAAATCGTGGCAATAAATTGTCTTAGCATTAGGCAGACATACTGTTTTGGTTGCTCTCACTCTCAAGTTGTATCTTGAAAGATTTTTAAGAGGCCTCCGTTTTGATAAGTGAGATTATAGATTGACTCTGGAGGTGCCTTGAGTGTAACTAGTCTCATAAGTTAAACCAGGAGCCATAGAGTTGCACAGAGGTTTGATATGTGTTCTGGCCCCGGAAATGGGGTTGTGAGGTCCATAGAAAATTGCGTGTTTATAACTGGGAAGGGGGGAAAGGCCTGAAACAATTGCTAATTGTAGAAGAATTCTTGATTCACAGCTGGGGAAAGAAGACTTCAACTAGACTCATGGGTGAAAAGCTACTTTCCTTCCTGTGTTTCCATAATTTTCCTTGTTTCTCTATTCTACTGCTGGGTGGGAGTAGTGAAAGTGAGGGAACCGGATGGCTTGAAGGTTCAGCCTGGGCCTTGCTCTCTGCTCTGGAACCAGTGTCCCCTACATCCCAGCTAAGCCTGTCCTTCCTGGCCTGGGAACTGAGGCTCAGTCCCTTCTGAATCTGCTGAGCCTGAGGGGCCATGTTTCCGCAGGGCCCTGACCCAGCAACGAGAGAGTGGTTACTAGGTGCCTCCGCCTGCCCTCCAACCTCTATTTTCAGATGGCATTGATGCATTCAGAGAGGACGCACACAAATAAAGGCTTAAAGGAGAACCACTCCAGAGGACAGCAGATCTAGGGTGGAGCCCCTGGGCATGAGCAGATGGAAGGCCAGGGATGTACAGGAATATTGGGGGGCCACAGGATGGTGACCTATGTGGGCATTAGGGGCTGCAGCGGATCACCCCGTGGTCTTCCTGCATGGTGGCTGCAGGTGTATTAGGAGTCTGGCTGAGGGTTCTTAAGCCCTCAAGGAGGAGTGTACGGGGTGGCACTGTGCAGTGGTCTCTGACCAGGGGATCCTGCAAGGGGCTTGGCAGGCCGTGCTGGAGAGGTCCGTGACTGTGAGAAGGACCCAGGCTCTGTATACTCCTGGCCTAACAGTAGATAGGGGAGCCCCTGGGAGCACAGCCCTCAGCAAAAGATAGAGATGGAGCATGGTGGGGGGGGGAGGGGGCTCTCAGTATCTGTGGTATTTGTTTTTAATATTCCTGAATAGTAGGTTTAAATATTTTTTTTTAAAGTGATGATTGTGCTTAGCAACTTACTCTCAAACATTTCCAAAAAGGAAGATCTCTGTGCATGCTTGGGGTGCTGGGTGTATAGGGTGGGCTGGGCGTCCATCTGCTTGCTGTGTCTGAGTCAAGGGCTCCCCCTCTCCCTCCTGACTCATAGGTTGGCAGCCATCCTAACCAAATGGTCTGACATCCAAGAGGTGCAATTTAGTGTTGCCCGCCCCCAACCCCCAGAGCACTCCCCCCACCCCCGGCAGCCCTCTCACCACAAAACCACAGATCTGTGTGGGAGTCGTCTCTGAGGATGATTCTGTGGCATGGTTGTTTGGGAATGCCTCCCTGTGGTCTCCTGGGAGGCTAGCAGGGCCTGGGAGGCAGAGCCAGGGAGTTTTCCAGTCAGGACCTGGAGGAAGAAAGGACCACAGATAAAATACATTTCCCAAGGGCTGGATCTTAAAGGTGCCTCTCTAGGATCATCCTCTTCAGTCTCTATGACCTCCTAGTAGCTCAATTAAATTCTAGGCACATTAATGGACTAAGCCATGGCTGACATCAGAGCCCTTGCTATCTGTTCCCCCAAAACTCGATCTCTGAACATCAATGCATTAGCACATGAGCCTTTGCGGGGGACAGTTCAGATTCAAGCTTACATCCATCCCATAATGCAGAACGCACTCAGACTATGACCAGGAGCCCCATAGTCTCAGCAGCTCGTGCATTTATGGAGACATTCTCGCCTTCCATAGTCTCTTTTGAAACTCAAGGCAACTTTCGGTAGTGATACTCTGCAAAAACGAAAAAATAAGTCACATACCCCTGATTTACTGTTCCCAGACTCAGGGCCAGAGGCTCAGTCCGAAACACCATTTCAGAGAGCAATGTTGGGGTGAGCGAAGGCTTCATTCAGTGATCAGAGAACGAGGAAGCCCCTTTGTCCATAAGGCAGCATTTCCACCCCAGGGGGTTGACGGACTACAGACTCAGGGGAGACAGCTGGGGAAAGGGAGATGGTGAAATGGAAAAGGACTCTTGGTTTTTGTGGGGAGTAGGTAGAAATCTCTCAAGAACTCAAGGGGACTTTCCCCCCCCCCCCTTCCCAGTCTAGGATTTCTGGGGTTTCTGGTCACTGAGGCTGGAAGGCGTCTTTAGCCTTGAAAGGCAAGAAAGATGAGGCAGGTCTGGGTTGAGTTCATTTGGATTATCGCGTTAGACAGGAGTTTCTCAGTGATCAGCATGTCCCACCCAGAGCTGAGCAGAGACTGACTCAAAAGAAAAACAGTATGGAGGCAGGATACCAGCCTTCCCACTTGTCCCAGCCACCAGGATAGGATGCCAGCCTTTCCCATCGCTCGAGCAACACATCAGACATCTGTAGTCAAGCAAAGAGCCAGTGGTGCCAGCAGAAGTGGCCCCCAAATGGTAACCCAGGCAACTGTTACTACAAACAACGGCCAGTGAGTCAGCAGCAGTCAGTAGGGAACTAATGAGGATGCCCAGGACTCTGACCTCATGGTCAGTGGTTTCTAAGCCCATGGGTGAAGCTTGAAGATTTACTTGGGGTTTTCCTTACTCATCAGGATGGGATGGTCACCTTGATCAAGTGTGTTTACTAGCACAAGGTTTTCCCCATGTGACTCCACTTCCTACGCCACTGATGAGAGGTGCGTCTGGGTCTGTGCAGCCTTTGCAGTGCGTGTGTGTGAGTCCCCCTTTGCTCCTCCCTGAGTGGACAGGACACTCTAGCTGGCCACTAGAGGAAGCCCTCAACAGGTCCATTGTACTTCAAGGGCCCTATACTCTCACCCCGACAGTCCTCAACCGGTTGGTGTCAGCTCCCTCAAGAATGCACACTTGTCATAGCTTCATTGTCAACTTGACACGACTTAGGGTCATCTGAAAGCCTCACCTGCAGAATTGCCCAAATCAGATTGGCCTGTGGTTATATCTGTGCGGAACACTCAATTTACTGCTGGTTGCTGTAGGAGGGACCAGTCCACTGTTGGTGGTACTATCCTTAGGCAGGTAGTCTTGGAGTGTGTACAAGAAAGTTAGCTAACTATGAGCCTATGAGCGAGCCAGTGAACTAGCCGTTGGACAGTGTTGCTCAATGGTCCCTGCCTTAAATTTCTGCCATGATTTTCCTCAATGAGAGTTTTTCAACCTGGAAGTGTTAACCAAACAACCCTCTTTCATGTGTTGTCTTGGTCACAGTGTTTTGTCACAGCAATAAAAAGGAAACTAGGACAGCACTCCAGCAGGCAGGATGACCTTGTCTCATGAGGGCCATGTTTCCTCTTTTCAGCCCTGTGAAGGGCCTGCCTTGCTTCTTAGCTTTATTCTTAGGAGTTGGTCCTAATTAACCGGCTCTGTTCCTTCCCTCATCTCACTTTCCTCTCCACAATATTCTCTTCTTGTCTCTGTAGTCTGTCTTTATCGGAGTCTCAGGAGATTGCTGGGCACAGATCTGAAACACTCTCAATCTAGCAGTAATGGGTGTGATAGAGTGCTTCATCTGGGACCAACACTGGCTTTCTGTGGCTGAGACTCTGGGACCCTGGGACCCCGGGCTTTCTGTGGAGATGAAAGGCTTTCTGGGATGTACCTGGGCAGCTATACTTGGGGCTTCTGAGGATTGAGTGCACATTGTACTAACTCTAGAAGCTGGACTTAACCTCTTTACAAGCCATGACACTGTCCTGAGTTGTCATCCAAGTACGCCACGACCTCATTGAAGAATTAGCGTGTTTAGAAGGCTTCAGGCATGGAAGGGACCACATGGTGCTCAGGAAGTCCCGAACCATGTGCAATGTGGAGCGTCTCCTGAGATTCTTGCAGGGCCAACCTTCAGGGCCTTCCCTAACACTCTCTGCCGGACATTGTCGCTAGCCCTTGAGCGTAAGATGGGTTTTAATCTGTTTTGAGCCGGCACACACAGACTCAAACCCCCTCCTTTCCTGAAGATGGACACTGTTTCCATGCTTAACAGAGAAACATCTGGGAAGTTTTTAAGTGGGGTTCCATTTTTTAAAAGTATTTTTAAACTTCCACAGAGTCAGTAAATGCATCAAGCTGTGTGGTTCCCACCATAGCAGCCAGGGACACAAAGGCTTCTTCCTTAATCCCAAGAGTCTCTCAGACTGTCCCACTATGGTTAGGCACAGCCAACTAGCCCAGAAAACCTAAATCCCCTGGCCCCTTCCCCATGGCTGCATCCTCCTAAGTATCATACTCTGCCTTTTGTACTTGGCATGGTACCTGTGGGCTGCAAGGTTGCCATGGCAACCGCAGCTCATTCTTCTTCACAGTCCTATAGTTTTCCAGCACATGCTGTGCAGAGTCGACGCTGGCCCTTTGCGTAGGTGGGTGATGGTGGTCATGCTGTGTGAGCGCTTATGTACCTGGGTTTGTTACTAGCCCTCCAGGGTCAAAGGCTAGGAGTGGAATGGGCTGGGTCATCTGGCAGGCAGGTGCCCAACTTTATATCAAACGGGCTGTTTCTAGAAGGGAAACATTTCCCACCAACTACACGGGGACTTTCAGTGCTCTGTGTCCTTGTCAGCACTCTATTAGTTACTTCTCTTGCTGCTGTGAAAAAAAAAAAGCTGTGACAGAAAACAAAAATAAAGAAGGGTTTATTTTGGCTCACAGTTTGGAGTACAGTCCATCATGGCAGAGTTTGGGGCAGCTGGTCATATTGCAGGGGGAACTGGATGATACACAGCATCTTTTCTTTTCCTTTCTTAAAAAAAACAAAAACAAAAACAAACAAACAAACAAACAAAACCAAATGTATTCCAGGAACCTAGCCCATGAAAGGATGTTGCCTACTTGAAGGTGTGTCCTCCTGCCTCAGTGATAGCCTGCCCTAGATAATCCTTCACAAGCATGCCCAGAGGCGTGTCACCTGTGTGGTTCTGGATCCTCGAATAGCTTTCCTGTCCTTGTCCCTGCAGGCACATGACCACCTCACTATGCAGATGACCTCAGTCCAATCTAAAAAGTCCCTATAGTCCTTAACATTTCCAACACTGTTTAAAAGTACAACGTTCTAGGGCTGGCAGGCAGGGCGGCTCAGTGAATAAAGGCTCCTGCAGCCGAGGTTGACAACCTGAGTTTGAGTCCCCCGACCCCGTATGGTGGAAGGAGAGAATTCACGCCTGAAAGTTATAACACTGACTCTTGCAGATTTTCCTCCGACTTTTACATGCCTGCTGTGGCATGCACTACTTACATCCACAAAACAAATGAGTGTTTAAAGAAAAGAAAAAAGCTCAAAGTCCCTTCTGAGACTTTAGACAATCTCTTACCTGTGAGTGCCTATACCAACAGTTTTCAACCTTGTGGGTCACAACCATCAGGTATTTGCATTATGATTCATAACAGTAGCAAAAACCACAGTTATGAAGTGGCAACAAAAGTAGCTTTAACTTTAGGGTCACCCCAACATGAGGAACTGTATTAAAGGGTCGCAGTGTGAGGAAGGTTGCTACCAGGCAGTGGCGACACACATCTCTAATTCTAGCACTTGAGAGGCAGAGGCAGGTGGATCTCTGTGAGTTCAAGGGCAGCTTGGTCTACAGAGCTAGTTCCAGAACAGCCAAAGCTGCACAAGGAAACCATGTCTTGAACCCTTCCCACGCTCCGCCCCCCCCCACCCCCAAAAAAGGAAGGTTGGGAAACATTTCCCTATTCCATCAAAAAATGAATTACACACTTTCAGTGTACAGCGTCTCACAGTAAACAGAAGGGGATCATGGGAAGGGATTATTGGATAAAGGAAGACCCAAACCAACCATGGAAAACACAACAAAATCCTACAGCTCTCTGTCTGGCATCTGGAACTCAATATGGAATCATTTGGGCTCCATTTGCCCCAGCTCTGCCACTTGCAACTTACACCGTTTCTCAATCTTGGTCTGGCTTTACCAACTGCCTAAAGGATTTCTTTGGCAGATGTTCATGGCTTGGCATCTCCAATGTCCTGGTTGTTCACTGCAACTCAGGCTTTACCCTCACAGCTGCACGCAGGGACTCAACCAACTATCCTCCGTAAACTTCACGCCTTTTATTTTTGTCTTCTCTTACTGTGTATCTGAATGAGAGTAGTGGGCAGTACCTACAGTCTGAATGCTCTGTTGCCTTGAAGTCCTCTCCATCAAAGCAATGAGTCCATTGCTTTTCCATTTAGCTTCACCTGAGCTCTCAGGATATGGGCAGAAGGCATTGCCACAGTGTCACATGGCAGAAGGCATTGCCACAGTGTCACACGGCAGAAGGCATTGCCACAGTGTCACACGGCAGAAGGCATTGCCACAGTGTCACACGGCAGAAGGCATTGCCACAGTGTCACGCAAATGGCCCCTAGCCCAGGTCTTGACAAAGTCATGGTTCCTCCCTGAAATTCGCACACTGGTCCTCTGCTCTGTGTGTTTCTCTCAGCATTCTTGTCTTCCACATGTCTACCAGAGTGGCTCATTAAGTTCTGTTTAGAGCACTCTGGGGCTTTCTTGGCTCAAGCTTCTGAACCTTCCCACATCCCTCTCGCAAGTTAGTTTCAAAAGTCGAAGAGCCACATAATCAGGCTCATTACAGCAGCAGCCAAGCTCTTGGTACCAAATTGTTGTTATTAGTTACTTTTCTTGTTGCTGTGAATAAATACCCTGATCTTGGAAGGAAGGATTTAGTTTTGGTTTAGAGTTCCAGAGTTGGTCCAACATGGCAGGGAAGTCATGACTACAAGAGTCGGGGCAGCTGGTTATGGTGTGTTCCCAATCAGGAAGGAGGTTAGTGCAGGCACTCACCTCACTTTCTCCTCTATTCAGCCCAGGATCCCAGCCCATGGGATGGCACCACCCACAGTGAAGGTGGCTCTCCCTGCCTCAATGAACTGAACTGAGCCAATCCTTCACTGCCATGCACAAAGGCTTGTCACCTAGTGCTTCTAGATCCATTCAAGCTGACTGTATTAGCCATTATAATTTGATCTTCCTAAAGACCGTTTACATTGTAATTTTAGGTATTCAAGTGTTATATACTTAATTTTTTTGTGTGTGTGCGTGTCTATTTATATGGGTGTGCACTGTATTTATTTGTTTGTGTGTGTGTCTACTTATGCGTGTGTGCACTTGTCGTGGTGCATGTATGGCCAGAGGACAACTTGTAGGTGTTGGTTCTACCACATGGGTCTCAGTTGTGAGGGGTGTTGGTAAGCTGTTTCATTGACTTTAATGTATGTTTTTAAAACGTATTTGTTTGTTTTATGCATGTGACTCTTTTGCCTGCATGCATGTCTGTGCACTGTATATCACAAGAAGGTGAGAGGAAGCCGGAGACATCAGATGCCTTAGAACTGGAGCCATTCTAGTGCGAGCCGTCCTGTGGGTGCTGGGACTTGAACCTGGGTCCTCTGCAGGAACAAATGCTCTTAAGAGCTGAGCCATCCCTCTAGCCCCTAATGTGTGTTCTTTAATGTGCAACTCTGTAAAAAACGAGGGACTCTGAGTAACTCACACATTTATTTGCCATCGGTATTTGTTCCTCAGCAACATGTCTTTTCCAACTGCTCACTTTAGAAGGTTGGGCTACTTGTTCTTACGGTGTGGCTGTGTCTTTTGTCGTTTTCTCATCTTGAGATAAAGACAGGCAGAGTTCTCTGTGCGGCTGAAATTTGACTCAACAGCTCTTTCTTACCAGTGCTTTTTGGAGGTTGGTCTGATGTATTTTGGTGCTAATTACTGCTTGCTGTCTCAGCTCTACCAGTACCTTGCATGGAGCCTAACCTATTTGACCAATAAAAGGCCATCATACTTGGGCAGGGCAAATGGGATTGGTGTGGCTAAGGTTCCTGAGCAGAGAGAGAGAGAGAGAGAGAGAGAGAGAGAGAGAGAGAGAGAGAGAGAGAGAATGTGAATCTGGGGAGGAAGGAGACAGAAGGAGAGGAGAGGAGAAGCACATGGTTGGCGTGGATGGAGGATTTGGCCCAGATGAAGAACATTAGCGAGTATTTGGGATTATGGATGGGAGGTAGCTTGATAGAAATTATTAGAAGCAGATGGCATGAGATTGAGACAGGAATTCTATACCTGCCCCACTACAGGAAGTAGTTTAGGGGATTAATATCTGCCCTGCCCCAGGTTAACTAAGGCTATTTTAAAATATAACAAGTATCTGTGTCTTGATTGATTGCTAGATGGTTAGAAAATACTGCCGTAATAATTATAGGCCTGATAATAAACATTATTAGGCCCTACTGGCAAATTAACTGCAACAGGTGTCGCCTTTGGTGACGTTTCTGCGATTTGTCCTCTGACATGCGACTTGTGATTTTTCTCATGTGTTTCCTGCTAATGGCTGAGCGCTTCGATTGCTGCCCTCCCTGAGTTTTGCTCTCGCGAAGTACAAAGCTGAAGTCTTCCCCATTGCAGCTAACTGGGAGAAGAGCCTTCCTCCATGCAGGTGGATCCTCACTCACGTCAGATGCTCCAGTTGTCCAAGAACTGAGAGGCGTGTGGGAGGACAAGGCACCTCAAGACTTCTGGGAAGGGCTCACGAGTCAGATTCGGGTCGCATGGCCTCCTCCCAGGCTCAGCAGAGGGCAGTCCAGCCTGTTATCACTCCCGAGTATGAATGAGTAAGAGGATAAATGTCCTTTTTGGCTGCCTCCCTACCTGTGTTCTCTGAGCCTGTGCTATATGCTCAGGGCACATTGGAATGTCCTCACCCCCATTAAGACCTTGCCCACTTGGTGATTTGGCCCTGGAAGTTCCCTCATCAGGGACCTAGGGGATGGAGCATTCCAGTTTGTCTCCCACACCAGTCCTGGCCATTTGGAAATGCCCCCTGACCTCCCACAACCCATGGTGTTTCAGCAAGCATGAGATTCCAACAACTTTGGATGTTTACATGACCTCCAAAAACGGAATAAATATTTATGTCTCACACAATTGCTAGAAATCCTTAAAAAGAGGACCTGGATTCCAGGAATGAACTGTTTGTGGATGGATATTTACGGCCTTTAAAAATATGTATTTAGTTATTTGGCATGGTGATGGTGGTGATTGTGGTGGTGGTGGTGGTGGTGGTGGTGGTGGTGGTGTGTGTGTGCTCTCATGTGTGTGCTCCCACAAAGCTCTGTGAAGGTCAGAGGATGTCTTAGAGTTTCTAGTGCTGTAAAGAGACACCATGGCCACTTTTTAAAAAAAGATTTATTTATTTATTATTATGTATACTGTGTTTTTGCCTGCATGTACACCTGTAGGCCAGAAGAGGGCATCAGATCACATTACAGATGGTTGTGAAGCACCATGTGATTGCTGAGAATTGAACTCAGGACCTTTGTAAGAGCAGGCGGCACTCTTAACCACTGAGCCATCTCTCCAGCCCACTATGACCACTCTTATAAAGGAAAACGTTTAATTGGGCTAGTTTACAGGTTCAGTGGGTTAGTCCATTATCGTTATGGTGGGAGGCATGGAGGCATGGAGGCTTGCAGGCAGACATGGTGTGGGGGGGAGTCGAGAGTTCTACATCCATATTGGCAGCCAGCAGGGGGTAGGGGGAGAGAGAGAGACAGAGAAAGAGACACAGAGACAGAGACAGAGACACAGAGAGAGAGACAGAGAGACAGAGACAGAGACAGAGAGAGACACAGACACAGACACAGACAGAAAGAGACAAGGGGCCTGGTTTGAGCATCTGAAACCTCAAAGCCCACTCCCATTGACACACTTTCTCCAACAAAGCCACACCTACTCCTAATAGTGCCACACCTAATGAGGCCACACCTCCTAATCGTGTCACTCCCTGGTGACCAAGCATTCAGATCTATGAGTCTATGGGGATTGCTCTTATTCAAACCACCACAGAGGGCAACTTGTGGGAATTGCCTCTCTCCTTGCACCAGGTGGGTCCTGTGGCGAGAACTCATGCTGTAGGCTGGGCAGCAAGTGGCTTGACTCACCAAGCCACCTTGGCTCTGTGCCTATTTCTTTCTGACAGATCTAATGTCTGAGAGGAAAAGCGGGGATCTGGGGAGCTCAGCTCTGTGAATGTACCCTACTGCTGCTCTCACCCCACCTGCCAGGCCAGGCTGGGCCCATTGCAGAAAACCTCACAGGAAGAGTGACATGGAGTCATCCTTCCTCACACTGTCCTTCCTTCAGTGTCCCAGGGTGGCCCACTACATGTGTGTACCACAGTTTGCCCCCTTGCTTATTGGTGTGTGTTAGGACTGTCCTGGCTTGGGAGTGTCCTGAGCAATGCTACCACGGCTGTTCTGTATGGGGCTGTGTGTTGCAAGCATTGTGCCTATTGTGTGAACACCTATAGAGAGTAGTCAGCTGCAGCAGGCTAGATGTCCAATACCAGAAGATTCCATGAGCCATTTCCACCTCGGTGATACCCTTAGCTCTGCCAGCAACACTTGAGACTGCCTGTCTTGTGTCCTGTCAGCACCTGCCTTACTTTTATCCATTCTGCTAAGTGGTACTTCACTGGAGTTCAAATGCCAACCCCCCTTCCAACCAGAGAGGTTGGATATAGTCACACATCCTTTAGATAACCTCTTTGTTGTATAGGGAAGTTATCCAGAAAATACAAGAGCTAAGTGAAGGGTTTTTATATTACATTTCTATAGTTGAAAGTCCATATGGGCCTTGATGTAACTTGAGGGACACTCATATAGGGTGTTATTATTTACCAGAGAAAAACCTGAACGTGGGCAAAAGAACAATCAATGGGCCTGCATCCCCTTCTGAGGCACAGGGAAAACGCTTTCCATGTCTCTGCACGCACTGTTGCTGCCCAAGGCTTTCGGCTTGTCACTTCTTCCTGTGTGCCAAGGCAACCACATCAGACTGTCCTTTCCCAGCACCTCACGGCACTACCTTCTGCTTCCATCCTTAATCTTGGAGGGCTTGAGCCACACAAGGGTCCATGTGAGTGGCGGAGGCCACATTCTGTGTCCTGAGTGAGCTGGTTCCACTTGTTATCGAGATGAGGGTTTCCTTGGGTGTTGATGGGCCCAGAGCCTTACAGTACCTTCAAAGGTAGCAGCTGGCCAGCGGGAAGGTCAGAACCAGGGAGAGACTGGAAGACGCTGCTTCCTGCAAAGATGAAGGAAGGAACCTTGTGAGGCTGGGAATGAACTCTCCTGGGCCTCCAAGAAACTGCTGACGCCCCAAGCTCATCCTATGTATCTCACTCCAGACGTCCAACCTGTCTGAGGTCACAGTATTTGTGGTCACAATGGTTTGATTAGCCTAGACTGAAGAACATGCCTGTTGTCAGGGAGAGTTTTCTGTTTGACCAAGCGCGTAACTTCAAGAGGGGCTCACACTAAGGAAGGGAGAAAACACTTGACTAGTCAACCAGGTCACCTGAGTCAACCTTGACTATGAATGGGGTGACAGCAGTAGCCAGACCACCCTCGTACCCTGTGATTCCTGCCTGCTGACCCTTTTATTATTATCTACCGTCTTCTGTTATTGGTCATTTCTTTCTTTGGATGTTGAAATCAGAACAGCAGCTATGACTTCTGAGTAATGTTGGCATGGGATGTCTGTAAGGGCTAATCTTTATTGTCAACTTAATTTGCATTCAACTAAGAGACCTGTCTCTGGGTGGATCTGCGAGGAGGTTTCCAGGAAGGAATAGCTGAGGGGAGAAGACCCTTTTCCAAAGTGGGGGTGGGGGGTGGGGACACGCACCTTCTGGCAGAGGCCCAGATATAAAGATCTGAGGGAAAAAAAGCAGTACCAGTGGCCTGCTTGTTCCCTGTCTCCTCATGAGTCTGTCCATCTCATAGTGTCCCATTGTTGGTGCAGCCACCGTCCTCCCTGTACATCAGAGCCCAGCTTCTTCCAGCGTTGAATGAGGACCAGCAGACTCTCCGGGATCCCTCTAGCCTTTCAGAGCCAGATTGGGATGCTGAGAGCCTTCACTGCCTGGACTGAGTAGCTGTGGGGTCCTCAGCCTCTCTCAGACACACTGTGCAGTGTGGACCATGTGGCTCCTAGTCATAGAAGTCACCCTATAAGTCCCCTTTACAATAGACATGCATTCTATCAATGCTGTCCCCCTGGACAACTCTGCCTAGTACGATGTCCTTTTATGTCCTCTTACTTTCAGCACACCTACGTCATATCTGCATAGAGTCTTTATGGATATGCGCTGGGGCTAGTTTTTATATCAGCTGAGAAGAGGAAACCTCAATTAAGAAAATATCCTCATAAGATCGGGCTGTCGGCTTATCGGGGACATTCTCTCAGTTAGTGATTGATACGGGAGAGCCCGGCTTGCTGTGGGTGGTGCCTCTGGGTGGTTCTTTGTGCTATAAGAAAGCTGTCTGGGCAAGTCACGAGAAGCAAGGCAGTAAGCAGCACCCTCCCTGGTCTCTGCACAGCTCATGGTTCTTACCTTGCTTGAGTTCCTGCTCTGCCCTTCCTCAGTGATGCACATTCACCTGAAAGTGAAAGCGAAAATAAACCCTTCTCTCCTCGACTTGCTTTTGGTCATGGTGTTTCATCAGAGCAACGCTAACCCCCGCTAAGACAGCATATCAAATAAAAATAATAAAATTACCTAAATTTGCCAGTTACATGATTTTGCATACAGAACATTCTCCAAATGTACAAAACTGATAGAATTGGTAAAACATTTGATTAAGGTTGCAGGATAAAAAAAAAATTCATGTGCAATATACTGTCTGTATTTCCATAAGCTGAGAATGAGCAAGCCGAGGCTAAATTAAAAAAACAATTGCATTTATAGTGACACCAGAAAGAACAGACTTTGAAAATACATGTAATGAATGAAGCACGTTATTTTGAAAACAAAGACTATATAGAAAAACATTTTATGCTAGTGGGCTAGAAAATGTAGTGTGTTACGACAGGCTCCATCTTGAGATGAACTGTGTAGATCAACTCCATTCCCTACCATATAGACGTAAGGTGGGTCAAAGACATAAGTGTAAGGCTATAAGCCTCTGGGGCTGGGGAGACGGCTCTGCCACTGTTGCCCTTGCTGACAAGCAGAGGGGACACAGGCAGATGCCTGGAGCACACAGGCTTGCTGTCCTCGCCAGACCAATGAGACCTAGGTTCAGTAGGAGATGCTGTCACACACATGCACGCATGCACATGCACAAATGTGCGTGCGTTCTGTAAGATGCTTCAAAAAAAGCCCATAGGCATCAATTTTTGTGACCTTGGATTCACAGAAGCGCAAGCTGCACAAGAAAAACCAGAGAAATTATACATTATCAAAATTCAGCATTAAAAACATTAAGAACATAGCCATACAATTGGAGAAAATATTTACAAATCAAACAGATTAAAACAAGCTCATGTTCAGAATATATAAAGAGCTCCTATAGCTCAACTATAAAAAGACAAGTACTCAGCAAAACAATATACAAAGGACCAAAATAGGATGGTCTTCAAAAGCATCCTAGTCACGACCAGTAGGTCTATGGGAAATTATGAACACTTACCAGGCATTAGGGAGATAGAAATAAACAATATCCCTGCAAAATGCTTTGCCACATTACTTAAAAAAATGACTAAGAAGTGGAAATAACCCAACTCTCATCAACTGACTGATAGAAAAAATAAAAAAATTTATCCTCTCATGTATCCCAGGTTGGTCTCCAACTTCCTGTGTAGCAAGATTGCTTGAATTTCCGACCATCTTGCCTCCACCTCCCGAGTGCTGAGATGACAGGTGTAGCCAGCACTCCAGGTGTGCAGACTAGAATGTCGTTAGGTCACAGGGACCTTGGCTTCTGTCACAGACACATGCTGACAGGCAAGCCTACAGAGGAGTTGGCTCAAGGCCCTGGGACAGGATGCTGGAGAATGGCTTCTGGGGTTCTCTGTGGAGTTAACCGGGTGGGTTGAATACTAGCTATGCTATGATGCTCCTCTTGGGGGAATGTGTGAAACACCACCAGGACGGACACTTGAAAATGACTCTGCTGGTAGAGACCCATCCGTGCCTGCTCACGGGTGAGGACAAAAAAGAATCATTAGCCTGTGTGTTGCACTCAGGGCTAAGGGCAAAATGGTCATTAACTTCCTTTTTAATGGGTTGAAGTGTTACCAGAATAGAAAAAGGGAAACAGGGCATGTACGTGATGGGGAATGGTCCTGATGCTGCTGCTCTGCAGCCACATTCCTGGAGGAAAGGCTGCCAAAGAAGGCCAAGAATCCAGCAGCACCGGCAGCCTCGGTCCTTCTGGGAACCATCTCTTCTGAGGGACCTCATGGGAGATTTACACACCTGCGGGTGACGTCCTTAATTTTTCCCATGTAGCATGATACTTACCTCTCTGCAGCCCTGTATATGCATCTGTGGGAAGGTGTGCAAGCAGTAGGAAGAGCCACTGAGGCCAATGAAGGGCACTGACAGTACACCTGATGGCAGGACCTGTCTGCTTGTGTGTGACCAGTGGTCCCCAAGAAGGCTACTCCCAATATAGGGGTCCTATGTGGAGCCATCTAGTCCTCAGGGCTCAGAGAACCCAGTCTGGTCACCCAGGTGTTATAATTTTCTGTTACTCAGGCACCCACTGGAAATCAGGGAGTTCCTGGTGGTGCAGAGGCTTCTGAGAGTTACCGGCCAGGAGGTGCTGGACTGAGCAGGTGCCGGCTCAAAGACGGATTATCTCACTCTGTGTCTGGTTAGGAGGCCTGACCAGTGCACCATTCAGGACCCCTACGTGTCCTTAGAGGGTTTTGTGGTTGTGGGGCAGAGAGGGGGGCCACCCGCCAGAGTTGCTCGTCTGGGTGTCTGTGTGGCTGGCGCTCTAGCCCTTGGTTTCCCATCTCTGAGAAGACAATGTCAGTCCTTGCCCCCATGGGCAATTCTGAGGGTCAAGCGAGGGAACGTTGTGCTGGCTGATTTGGTGTCAGCTTGCCGCAGGCTGGGACTATCTGAAAGGAAGGAGCCTCAATTGAGAAAATGTCTCCACAAGATCCAGCTGTAGGGCATTTCTTTCTTTTTCTTTTTAAATTTGTTTCTTTTTCATTTATTCACTTTACATCCCAACTCTTGCCTCCTCCCTCGTCTCCTCCTGGTTCCCCTTCTTCCCCCCTCAGTCCTTCCTCCCTCCCTCCCTCCCCTAGTCCTCAGAAAGGGGAGTCCTCCTCACCTACCATCTGACCCCAGCTTACCAAGTCTCATCTGGACTGCCTGCATCCTCTTCCTCCGTGGCCTGGCAAGGCTGCCCCACCAGAGGGGAGTGATCAATTATTGGGCACCAGAGTCCATGTCAGAGGCAGCCCCTACTCCCCACATTAGGGGATTCACAAGGAGACTGTGTTGCTTATTGGCTACATCTGAGCAGGGCACCTAGGTCCTTACCACGCATGGTCCTTGGTTGATGGGTCAGTTTCTGCAGGTCCCCCTGGGCCCAGATTTGTTGGCTCTGTTGGTCTCCTTGTGGAGCTCCTGTCCCCTTCAGGTCCTTCTGTCCATAAGACTCCCTGCCCTCTGCCCAAAGTTTGGCTGTGGGACTCAGCTTCTGCTTCGATCCCCTGCTGGGCGGGGTCTTTCAGAGGACCTCTGTGGTCGGCTCCCACCATGTTCCCTCTCTTCAACTGCTTCCAGTGTCTATTTTTTTGCCTTTCTGAATGAGAGTTAAGCATCCTCCCTAGGGTCCTCTTTGTTACTTAGCTTCTTTAGGTCTGTGGATTGTAGTGTGGTCATCCTGTATTATATGGCTAATATCTGCTTATAAGTGAGTATATACCGTGTGTGTCTTTCTGGGCCTGGGACCAAACTCATTCTATGAAGCCACAGTCACCTCGATACCTAAACCACCCAAAAACCCAACAAAAGAAAGGGAATTCCAGACCAATTTCCCTTATGAAAATTGATGCAAAAAATACTCAATAAAATACTTGCAAACCAAATCCAAGAGCACATCAAAAATATCATCCACCATAGGCTTCATCCCAGGCATGCAGGAGTGGTTCAATCTATGGAAATCCGTCAATGTAATTCACCATGTATACAAACTGAAAGAAAAAAACAACACATGATCATTTCCTTAGATGCCGAAAAAACATTTGACAAAATCCAACACCCACTCATATTAAAAATCTTGCAGAGATCAGGGATACATGGCATTTCTTAATTGGTGATTGATAGGGAGCCATCCCTGGGCTGGTGGTCCTGGGTTCTGTAAGAAAGTAGGCTGAGCAAGCCACAATGAGCAAGCCAGTAAGCAGCATCCTCCATGGCCTCTGCATCAGCTCCTGCCTCCAGGTTCCTGCCCTGCTTCAGTTCCTGTCCTGACTTCCTGCAGTGATGGACTATGATATAGAAACTAAGCCAAACGTCCTCCCCCAGTTGCTCTTTGGTCATGGTGTTTCATCCCAGCAGTAGTAACCCTGACTAAGACAAGTTGGTACCACGGTAGTGAGGTGTTGCTGTGACAGACCTGACCATGGGTTTGGGAGGATCGTGGAAGGACTTTGGGACTTGAGGATGATAGAAAAGCCATTGAGCATGGAGAACTCAGTGGGCTGTTCTGTAGGCACTTGGAGGATAAGGATGCTGAGAGCGGGGCAGAAGATGGAAGCCTGGCCTGTGAGGCTTCAAAAGCCAAGACTCTACCAGGCCTTTTGTGTGAAGATTCTGTGGTTCTGGTCAGCGGGAGCTGAAGGGCGTCAGCTGTGATTAAGAAGAGACCAGGATCGCGGAGGTGATATGCTCTGGGAAGTGTTTCCTCAGGGTCAGCCCATGCAAGCTGTGGTCCACAAATGGCCAAGTCTTACCTCCTGTTGGCAGCTGAACTTGGTAGCCACCCAGCTGGTACTGGTTTGATGGCACGAAGGGGTCATGGAGAGCAGCTGAGGCTTGGCACTGTGGGGCAGGGCTGGAGTCCAGGAAGAGAGCCTATCGGTGAAAGTGCAGCCCGGGCAAGGGACCCCAGCATTTTGGAGATGCCAGCGCCACGAGAAGAACTCCAAGAACAGCAGCGGCTGTGGAGTGGAGCCACCAGAACCTGGAAGACAAGCTGTGTGTGCTGCAGAGGGCAGAGCCGGAGAAGGGACCCTTTGGAGGAGCCCAGAAAACAGTGAGTGGACCCCAGCTATTGGACTTTGAGTTAATTACACTTTTGGAATTTGTTTTGCCCTTTTAAGATTGTGTCTGTGCCTTCTTCCCTCTTGAAGTAAGGAAGTGTTTGTTTTTGATTTGTACAGGAGTCCACAGTTGAGGGACTTTGAGTTTTTAGAAGACTGGATTTATAAGGTTTTTAAAAAGTTATTAAAAACTGAGATTTGTAAAAAAAAAAAAATTGCAGTGTTTATAGCGATGTATGGTCTTGGGAAAGAAAGAAGAGTCATGATTTAACAGTGTTGTGTTTGTGTGTCAAGCTGACAATTGGTTTTGTCAACTTGACACAGGCTGGAGCTATCTGAAAGGAAGGTGCCTCCATAAGATCCTGCTGTAGGACATTTTCTTAATTAGTGACAAGATAGGGGACAGCCCAGCCCATTGTGGGTGGAGCCATCCTTGGGCTGGCGGTTCTGGGTTCTGTAAGAAAGCAGGCTGAGCAAGCCATGGGGAGCAAGCCAGTAAGCAGCACCCCTCCATGGCCTCCGCATCAGCCCCTGCCTCCAGGTTCCTGCCCTGCCTGAGTTCCTGTCCTGACTTCTTGCAATGATGAACAGTGATGTGGAAGTGTAAGGCAAATAACCCTTTCCTCTCCAAATTGCTTTGGTCATGGTGTTTTATCACAGCAATGACAACCGTAACAACACAAATGGCCACAGAGAGCCGGGAACCCAGGTAAAGGGTTGAAGACTGTGTCCTTCCTGCAGGCTGAGTACATCTAGGCTTCCTGGCATCCTGCATGGTCCTTGGCTTGGTCCAGGGTTCCTAATTTGACTGTGGCCCCAGGAGCCCAATAGGCACACGACTTTGGGAAATCATCATAAGAGAGACAAGCTAGGGAGACAGTGCAATAGGGGACAATTTTCTCTGCTTCTTGCAGTAAGTACCCCAGGGAACAGGGACAGGATGCTGGCTGCCTCAGAGAGAAACCTGTTGTGTACAGAGGTGCAATTTTGGGTCTGAAGGCTGCATAGCTCTCGCTCCCCACCGGGAGAGGGGAGGCTTCATCAGTAAAGGTGCTGCCCCCATCTCTAGCCAGAGCCCAGGGCAGGAGGTAGCAGATCCCAGCTCTGCCCTGTGGTAGAGCCAGAGACTGATGGGAGGTCCTCTGGCTTTCCCCTGGATCACCTTGGGCCCTGGATAGTAACCATGCTGTGAGAGAAAGACAGGGGCAAAAAAGGAGGGAAGGAGAAAGAGAGAGAGAGAGAGAGAGAGAGAGAGAGAGAGAGAGAGAGAGAGAGAGGGAGAGGGAGAGGGAGAGGGAGACAAAAAGAAAAACAGGGAGACAGTGAGAGAGAAATGGAGAGACAGACAGTCAGATACACACAGACAGACAGACACACACACACACACACACGCACACGCACACGCACACGCACACCAGAGAGACAGAGAGAGACAGACAGAGAGAGGGAGAGAGTGGATCCGTTGTCCTCCACCAGCCCCCCCACCCAGGGCTTGCCTGACTACCCTAGGATGCATGCCTCCCTTTCTCTCTAGTTCTGAGGAAATCCCCTGCAGATGTGCCCTCCTTATTGGGTTTGTTTGGAGCTGGCTGACATATTCCAGAGAAGGATGACTCCAAGCAGGCAGGCGGGAGGGTCAGCTTCCTGTGGGGGAGGGGTGAGCCTTATCCTAGGCTGGAGAAGGCAGGGCCTCAGTTCAGGGCATTACCTTGTGACCTTGGGCTGGTCCCTAGCATATCCGAAGTGTCTAAGCGGTTACTCCTCTGGACTTCAGAGTCCAGAGTCAACTTGGGCCTCACCTCTGAGTGTCTCCAAGCATGTCCTGACAAACAGGGGTAACTCCTAGCTCTTTCTGGGCACCTGTAATATTCTCTGAGATCCAGGCTGAAGACGCGAACCATGCTTGTGTCTGTAGGAGGCTTCCGTCTCCTTTTGCCAGACAGCCCAGGTAGTGTGAAACACCCTAGCCCCGCAGGCTAGTACCATGACTTCCAGCTGAGGGTCCCAGGTGCCAGGTACCAGGTGCCAGGTACCAGGGAGCAAGTGTCAGGTTCCAGGTGGCAGGTCCCAGGTGCCAGGTGCCACGTTCCAGGTCCCAGGTGGCAAGTGCCAGGTGCCAGGCCCCAGGTACCAGGCCCCAGGTGCCAGGTCCCAGGTCCCAGGTGCCAGGTGCCAGGTGTCAGGTCCCAGGTGCCAGGTCCCAGGTCCCAGGTATGGCACTTCATAGCAAGAAGGCTCTTCCTACAGCAGGCATCCCAATGGCCTTGTCTCAGGTTTTCCTACTTCACAGACAGTTCCTGGCCAGGCAGAAGCCATCAAGAAGTCCTGAGGAGATGGTGTCCTGACAGCAGAGGTAGCTAAGGAGGGTGGGGTTCCTGTCAACCACACAGGCATCAAGTTTCCTCCAAAAGGAGCAGAGTGGGACCAGGAAGTCAGGTCTGAGGTTTGAGGAGAACGGCTGTGAGACACACAGCACCCACCTTCTACCTCTTGGGGCAATGCAGCTGTAGTTGGAGCTCCCAGACCCTGCACTGGCCCCCCTTCCCAGGCCTAGGCCACACGGGAGGCTCAGACAAACGGACTCACTTAGAGGGATGAGGCCCCCCTGGGCCAGGTCTGCGGAGACGGTTTTTGTTCCTGTGGAGTGACCAGCTTCCGCCATCAGAAGCGAGAACTGCAGTCACAGCCCCCAACACTTCATCTTGAGGGGCATGAGGTTGGTTGGTAATAGTGTGGAGCTGTTCTGAGCGCCAAAGTTGGAACAAACAGACATGGGGTCCATTTGAGGGCCATTTATCTTCATAAATCACAGCCTTTCTCAGCTCTCCCCTCAGTCCTGAGCACAGGAAGCGCTGGATTGCCCAAGCTGAGCCTTCTCCCATATGTCTGGGATGATGGCCAGGCGAACGCATGACTTCCTGACTTCCTTCCCTTGGGTGCTCCCCTCACCCTGAGGAGCAATAAAGAATGTTCCAGAAGCATCTCACCGAGACCCAGACCACCTTGCCCTGGGTCAGAGATGTGGCAACAATTCAGGCAGAGCTGCTGAGGGCACACTGAAGCAGCTGTGTAGTGGGTCAGGGCCACATGTCCCCGCCCCCATCCCCCAGCTGGAGCTGCCTGGGGACAAAACTGATCCTCAGCCACTTCCTTAGGGAGCCTTGGAGCCTGATGAGGGAGCTGTGGACCAGGAATAGGTCTCTTCTGTCCTTTGTTGTGGGTGCGGCAAATCAGCTTCCCTCATAGAGCTGCCTTCTCTATTTGCACACTCAGCCAGCGAGCTGGGTATCACTCTCATGGTCGCCGCCTTTCCTAGCCTACCACATAGTAGGTCTCTAAAACCTACTGTGCCTGAGGCCACAGGTATTGGTCACCAGAGGGAAACACAGGAGAGAGACAGAGCTGGCCACGGACACAGCTGCAGATTCTGAGCATTAGCACCAAGAGGAGCAGTGGCTGGAGGAACATGTAAACCCACGGAGTGGTGAACAGTGGCTGAGGGCACTGGGAGGCAGGACCCTGACCTGTGGCTGAGGACACTGGGAGGCAGGACCCAGCATCCTCTGTTCACATCGCCTGGCTTTCATTAAAATCAAGAGGCATATGTAAACTATTTTCACTGGTTGTCACGGTGCATTTAAAGATTAAATATTTAAGCTCTTTCTAAAAACGACTTGAGTGGATCCTGTAACCAGGTAACCATCAGTTAAGTAAAGCGGGGTCTTTGGCTTCTCAGAACCACCACACTACAGTCTCTGCCTTGTCTTTGGCCCTTGAGGCATCTTTAGCTAGAGCTGGCTTTGCTGTGGTCACATCTGCAGGGAGGGGAGAGATTTAGGGGGTGGGAAATGCTTGGGACTCGGTTTTCATCTGTTTTAATTTTTCTCTCATAGTTGTCTTTCTTTTCGTATGCTCTCCCACATCCTGGGAAGTTTTCTTGAGTGATCTTAAATGGCACAGCTTTCTAGAAAGTAGAAATTTGCATTTAAAGATGGAGAAACACGCACACAGAATCTGGAAACCTGTCTGAGGTCTGGACCTGCCTCTTCCTGCTGGCAGTTGGGGGGAGTTTCCTTCTAGTTGTTTCCGAAGCATTTTCTTTGAGCAACAGAACACCTACGAATACAACGGAGACCTCGTGTTTCCTTCACTAATTCCCCAAAGTGGGGGCCCCCAAAGTGAAATAAGGATCATGTGAGTGCTAAAATATATACCAACTCGCCAGACCCCGCGGATAGATAGAAAGAAAATCTACATGAAAGTTTTAATAGAACCAAAAACAAATGAACAAACAAAGAAACGAACAAACAAAAACAAAACCCCCCAAAATCAGCATTTAGTAAAATCCAAAATTACCTCAAAACATAAGATAGTACAAGTAGAAATAGGACACGTTCTTGCTCTGATAAAGGATATTCATCCAAAGTTCATAGCTAACAGAAACCTGTTGGAGGTGTTACAGAGTTAGAGCCTTCCCAGGCAGCTGGGAGCTGGGTTGAGGAGCTGGAAGTTGCCGCGGGTAGCCGCACTTTGCAGAGGGTACCATGTCTCCCCTCGGAAGGATGAACCCCAGCTCTGGTGACCTAGGAGACGGATGGAGTGGGGACAGGGGAGCGGATGCACCTCACCTCTCTCCTGGTAGTTTCCTATAGTCTTAAACACTGTCTTAGTGTAGCATTTACAGGCAAACCTTCTGTCCTGTCTGTGTTTACCTGTCCTGCCGGTCTCTCTTGGCTCATTGGTCTGCCTTGTGTGAACAGCGCGAATGGATCCTTCAAACTGTGAGCTTCATCCACTTATAGTCATTTCTTACATATTTTAAACATTTTTTTGAAAAGCCACTTTCTGTTTGGGGGATTTCTGTTTTCTGGGGCTTATTTACGCCCCCTGAATGTTTCTTTTGTTCTCAGCTGCTGATGGATAATGCAAAAAATCTATTTTTCCTTTGTCTCTGATTTAGGTCCCTTCCCCCTGACCACCATTGTCCCCGATGCTTTCTGGCATCAGCGGACTCAGCATTTGGATTCTTCAGAATACAGACCATCAGTTTCTTGTCACCATCTATTTCAGCTTGCCCTTCCAAGAGACGAAGCCTCCCACACGTCTGTAATACAGGCCAACAGCTCCCCACACGTTTGTATTATGTGCCCTGCAGTTTGACCATTTGTCTTAGAACTCATCTCTTGAGACTCCTCTTCGTAATTGTGTCAGCATGGCCTTTGGGGTATGAGCTTTGCTTTGGTTTAGAACTCACTAACTACAGAGCAGCCTGACCAAGCGCCACCAGGTGCCGTGCTTGCAGACCTCAGGGATGGCGTCTCTCAGAAGGTTTGGGGTCTGGGCCAGCTCTCTAAACAGAAGTGGCTCACGTTCCTTACCCAAGACCTCCCCAGCCAGCACAGTACAGCTGCAGTGTCCTATTCAAGGCGCCTGCCCCTAATCAAGACCAGGTGTGGACAGTCCTTAGCTAAGTGTCTGGCTTGGACACAGCTCGTCTTGTTCTGAGTCTTGTGAGAAAAGAAAAAGGTTATCTTCCACAAACTTCCAGCACACAGTGACACTACAGGGATAGGAGACTCACAGTAGGCACCCTTAGGAGACACGAGAACCCCCAGATCCTTGCTTGGGCTCCCCCCATTATCCTGGCCTTTCTATTCTGTCCCTGAGCTCAATGGACCTGCTGGGCCATACTTTTTTTTTTTTCATAGGAAATGGGCAGAATCTGAGCCATATTCTGGGGGGCGGTGTGCTTCCTTTCTGTAGTGGTTGAGGGGTCCAAGACCTGTAACTTCATAATCCCTTCACTCAGTCTGCATGTGCACATCTGAGGAAAGCCACACCCAGCGGCTCCACCCTTCTGTAGGGTCCCTGTGACCCACTGGGAGGTTTGACCTCCAGAATGCTATTTTTATGGCATTTCTGCGGGGCAGACCTGTGATGTCATTAGAGAACTGTGAATTGTGTGGCCTTGGGCCAGGGCTTTGGATATTTTTGGGACAGTCTTAGTCTGTTTTTTTGCTGCTATAACAAAATACCACGAACTGGATGATGTACAAAGCACAGTTACACCTCCCAGGTTTGGAGGCTGCAAGACTGAGATCAAGGTATGCTGTCTGGTAAAAGTCAGCTAGCTGCATCCTCACACGGTGCAGATGGAAAGGACAGGGGCAAATGCTGCATCCTTACATGGTGCAGATGGACAGGACAGGGGCAAATGCTGCGTCCTCACATTGTGGAAAGCAAGTAGAAGGGAACCGACATTTTGTCTGTGAGGACAAGGCAATAGCTTGGAGGAGAGAGTAAGCTCCTTCTCCTGCCTTCACAACGGTGCACACTCCGTCTCTTCTCCAGCCTGCCTGCAAAACTGCTGTCAGGATTGTTGCTCCCCACCTCTGCTGTGGTGCGGACATTAGGGTACAGAAACTCCCTAATAACTTGGGAGTCTACATCCTCTCTCTTGGTTCCATCTTTTCTCTGAGTCCACACTGCCCACTCGGTGCCTGGGATTTTCATCACACTCCGCACTGAGGTGAGCGCAGGGGCCTAGCCAGGAGAGGGGACTGGCCCCCTTATTGCCAGCAGCCTCTGGCCTGCAGCACATCCCTGCCTGGCACGGTACCTAGGTCTGCTGACTCCCGTTTTTGTGTCACTGTTCCTGGCTGCCTCCTGTCATTTTCCAAGGGAGGAGGAAGTTTATAGGAGGAGGAAAGCCAGATCGCAGCCCCCGCCTTGCTTTGGGATTTTATTCCAGAATCTCTAGTCAGTGTTCTCTGGAAATGTCTGGCTGGCACCACTGTAGGGGAAATTGGCTGTTGAGGAGCCCAGGGAGCCTCCTTCAGTACCAAGCTGAGCAGAGTGAATAGTTGACAGCAATAACTGTAAAGGCCTTTTACCTCACGGTTGCTAAAAACAGCAATAGTGTGTGTACTGGAAAGACATTCCAAAGTCAGCCCCTTCGTGGTGAAGGCTCAAGAAGACATCTGATTGTGTACCAGCTGCTTGCATGTCAGCTTGACACAGCTAGAGTCATCAGAGAGGAAGGAGCCTCTGTTGAGGACATGCCTCCATGAGACCCAGCTGTAGGGCATTTTCTCAATTAGTGACCAGTGTGGGAGGGCCCAGCCCATTGTGGGTGGGGCCATCCTGGGCTGGTGGTCCTGGGTTCTATAAGGAAGCAGGCTGAGCAAGCCAGGAGAAGCAAGCTAGTAAGCAGCATCCCTCCGTGGCCTCTGCATCAGCTCCTGCCTCCAGGATCCTGCCCTGTTTAAATTCCTGTCCAGACTGCCTTCAACAATGAACAGCAGTATGGAAGTGTAAACCAAATAAACCCTTTACCCCCTGATTTGCATTTTGGTCGTGGTGTTTCATCGCAGCAACAGGAGCCCCAACTAGGACAGTTCAGCGATGCAGAGCTCTGTTGTCCACTGTCTCAGGTGCTGGCTGGCCACGTTGGTCTGTGGTGGTGTGGTGTTGGTGACCAGCTCAATTAAAGCCAGCGGAAATGAGGAAGCACATGGCTGGGAGCAAAGGAAGGGAATAAATCTCTCCTTCGAGCCTGGAACCCATCCAACCTCTCTTCCAGCAGATTCCCCAGAAATGAGAGCCATTTGTAAGCAATGCCAGATGCTGGGTTGCAACTTGAAAAAAAAATGTTCTCTAAGATAAAATTCCAGAACTGGCCACATTTGGCCTGGAGGCCTTGCCAACACTACACATTCAGGGCTGGACTCGAAGGTTTGTTGATGAGGGGAAACGCAATGGTGTTTTTCCAACATAGGGTCCAGAGCATGCCAAACAGAAGCCCAGTGGCACGGGGGGGGGGGGGCTACACAGTGGCATGGAGTTGTGAGTGGCTCGTGCGTGGCCAGTCCCATCCTCACCAACACTGGGTGTTTCCAGCCCTTTAAGTTTTAGTCTTGGGCTTGAGTTTGAGTTGCCCTGACCCTGATGTGGCCAAGCTGGTCATTGTGGTTGACCACCAGGATTTGTGGATCTTCTGAGAAGTGATTCTTTAAGTTGTTGCCTTGTTTCATTGGGTTGTCTTTTAACCACTGTTGAGTTATAGGGCTTCGTATGCACTGTGATTATGTTATTTTCCATATATATGTATACATACATATGTACACACACACACAGAGACACACAGGCAGGCACGTGCGCACGCACACACATGTACACACACACACACACACACATACACCCCACATACATATTTATTTCATGACCCAGATGATAGAAGGAACTAGTTAATTCCTGAGAATTGTCCTCTGACTTCCTGAGAATGCCCTCACACATGCTGAGATATACATGAATGTGTATACACACATAAACAAGGAAACAAACAAATGTAAAAACAAATATCTTCCCTATCAAGAGCCATTATTCTGATTTTTAGTATCATAGACTTGGTTTTCCTGTTCTTTGGCTTAGTATAACCAGGCGAGTGTAACATGCACTATTGTGACTGGCTTCTTTTGTTCAAACGGAGAAAGCCTTTGAGAGCCATTCTCCTTGTCTTATATCTCCATTGTTTATTTTTAACTGTTCCATAATATCTAACCTGTGAATTATGTTACAGTTTACTGATTCATCCTCCAGGTGGCGGTCAGTTGAGTTGCTTCCTGCCTTTGGCTTGTTAAAATGAAGCTACTAACAGGGCGTGGTGGCTCACACCTTTAATCCCAGCACTCGGGAGGCAGAGGCAGGTGGATCTCTGTGAGTTCAAGGCCAGCCTGGTCTACACAGAGAGTTCTGGGCCAGCAGGGATACACAGTGAGAACCTGTCAACAAAAAGGAGGAAGAGGAAGGAAAGAGGAAGAAAGAAAGGAAGGAAGGAGAAGAAGAAAAGAGGAGGAGGAGAAGGGAAATTCAAGAAAGAAGAAAGGAGACGGAAGAGATTGTGGAGAAGAGGAAGAAGAAAGGATGGAGAGGAAGGGAGGAAGAGGAGGAGGAGGAGGAAGAAGAAGAAGAAGAAGAAGAAGAAAAGAAAGAAAGAAAGAAAGAAAGAAGAAGAATTAGTATCAGCTACCATGAATGGTATATACGAGATTTTTTTGTTGTTTGTTTTTGTTCTGTTTTTTGAAGGTTTTTTTTTTTTTGTCATTTCATTATTTTTCACATAGAATTGGACAGTCATGTAGTGATGTTGTACAGGACTGTATTCTGAGCCTCACTGATGTCATTTTCAGAATTTTAAATCATAGCTGGGCTTGTTGAGTGTTGACATGCTCTCATGGGCATAAACAGGAAATTTGTGTCACCCTCCCCTGAGTATCCATCCAGCCATCTCTCCATGGTAGGGTGAAATTCTACCCCAATTCATGTGGCTACAGTACATAGGTGGGGAAGTGCTAACGAAAGAGCTGCCTCTGCAGCCAGGGAGGGGCCATCCACGCTGACCTGCCAGGGTAGCTGCTTTCAGGCCCTCCATGCCCTTCCCCATAGCCCCTCATTCACCGCTCTGCTAGTAAACCTAATAAAAGCATTGGTTCCCCAGAGGAAACCCAAGTCTATGATACTAAAAATCTGAATAGTGGCTCTCAGTAGGGGACATGTTTGTGTTTACATTTGTTTCCTTGTTTATCTGTGTGTACATATTCAAGTGGACCACCATTTCCAGGTTGGTGGACAGCATCGATTTTGAAAATATTGTCAATTTTAGACCCCTGATCCCTCCTGAGAGTCCACGTGCAGGGCTTTCTGGTGGCTTCTGGGACCATTTGCTCTGCAGAGCAAAGCTCAAGGGGACTGTCTATCAGAGTTGGTACAGCCTGTCCAGCTTTCCCATCGCAGCCACTCTGAGATGCCATAGAGACACAGGATTTCTCTTCTGCAGAGCTCAGGGGCCCATCCTGTGCCACCTGCTCACATCCCTGCCTCTTCCCTGTGGAGTGCAGGGCCCCACTCTACACTGCCCGTTCACACTCTCTCGTTTCTGGAAATCCACTGGTCTTTTGCCACCAACATGGATAAGATGTATTCCCCAGAAAGTCCTTCTTAGTTGTGTTTTAGACAAGGCATTCTAACTTGGGGGTCATGACCCCTTTGGAGTTGACCAACCCTCTTACAGGGGTCACATATCAGATATCCTGGATGTCAGATATCTATATTTACGATCCATAACAGTAGCAATATTACAATTATGATGTAGCAATGAAGTAATTTTATGGTTGGAGGTCGGTACAACATGAGGAACAGAATTAAAGGGTCACAGCATTAGGAACATTGAGAGCCACTGTCCGAATGACACATTTTCCTGTCTGTTGGCTCAACAGCAGAAAGCAACCCAGGAGGCCGCTCACCTCTGAGGTCCTCATGGGGTCTCCGGGTCTTGCTCTGTTCTCCTCTGCTGAGATGGGAGCTGGAAGCTTCTTGCACTTAAGTGTCCTTTTCTCTGGTCTCACCAGGAAGCTGCCCTTCATCTAGACCTTGTGGAATCTTCCCTAGTAGAGTCCCTGATGCTGGAGAAAATGAATGCCTCCATCCAGACATGGGACTTGAGAGGCTGGAGATGAAGGGGAAGCCTAGAGGCACCCTGAAATGGTCCCCCTACCCCCAGCCATGGGGATGGTACAGCAGGTGTGAGACCCAGTCCCCTGGGATTTGCCTTGACATACGCATGTGGCATCTTTCCTACCACTGGCGTGCAAGGACAGGGTTGGGGAAGAGGGGTGGGGATCCTAGGAAGGCTGATTCTTATAGACAAATGAAACAGAGGGTGTTGTTGTATTTCAGATCCTCAGCCTGTGAGGCATGTAGGGTATGAGCCTTGCTTTCGTGTTGTTTGAGCTGTGAACCTGCTAACATGAGCCTTTTCCATCTGATGTGAGTTCTGGAAACAGTGGCTTTGTGTGGTGTCCCCAATTAATAACGTCATCAGGACCTTGGGCGACATGGCTAGAAAGGACTAAGCTATGGTGACAGTGGTGTTAGCCTCAGGCCACATTCATCCTGGCCTCTCTTTTCTTTGGTTCACTGTTGAAGGCCCCCTACCATAGGGTGAATGCCAGTGACTTACTGTCTAGGAAGCCAGTGTCTGACATTGTTTCTGCTGCTCGTATTTCTGGCGAGTTCACCAACAGCCATCCAGGAGGCTCGCCATTTTGTTGAAGATGCTCTTTCTGGTGGTTGGAGTAGCTCTCAGTGGTGCCTAGACACAAAGCCTTATCTGGTGATTTCTGAGCCTCAGAAATGTATGGGAAATGCGGCTACCCAGAACAGAGGCCCTGGAGTTGTCTCTAAGACCATGGCCGTCATAGAGACGGCTGACGACTGAGATCACCAAGGATAGAGGACTGAAATGAGCCTGCTACCAGAAGCCTTGTGAGTTGCTCCCACCCAAGCACTGCCTGCAGGCGAAGACACACAGAGCCTCTATTCCATATCCTGACTGAACTGACTGAGCCCTTCATGTGTGCTTGGTGTGAACAGCCATCTCTGCAGCAGCAGGAGACAGTGGGACATATATCTAGAGGGTCCTGTTGAATTGTCCCCTGAGGTGTCTCACCTCAACTATCTTATCCTTGGCATTCACTTTCAGTGCTATCTTGGCCTCTGCCACATTTGGGGGTGGGCATCTTGGAGAAGAGGTCAAAGGCAAGCCTGTGGGCAGACCTCAGTATCTCCAACTGGCAAAGAAAAGATCTGTGGAGCAGGAGGCAGAGCCCATGGGAAAGCACAGAGCCATCATGCTATTGTGATGGGCAACCTGCCCAAGGGCAGGAGGGCAGGCAAAACGGGGGCACTTGAGGAGCTTGAGGTGAGGGTCACTCTCTGCTCGCTTTATCTCAGAGCTATGGGCAGAATGACCCTGGGTTGGTTTCCTTCCCGTAGTATTTCCCGAGGGGATGCCCTCACGCTGTGCAAATGCCTGCCAGGCATCTTCATGGACACGTTCATCACCTCCACGTTGGGTGCCTACTTGCCTCAGACCTGCATTGAAGAAGTGGTCTCAGACAGGTACTGCCTTCCACGGCACTACCCTGCTGTACACGATGGCCAGGCTGAGCCTGGAAGCCAACTTGTCCTTCAATGATTCAGGCCTGGAGGGCTGTGACATGGCCCTGGGACGTCTCTTAATTTCCAGTGCTAAAACCAATCCTTTAGTCTGTGAACGGAACAGAATGCCTCGGGGCTCCTCAAAGTGTTTATAGAACTACTCAGTGTAAAGAACCAGATGTCTCCCCAGACTCACCCTATTGCCAACTCTAGACTCCTCCCTTCTCCTGTGGCCTCCTTCCCCTGAAGCACTGTGGCCTTATGGGTAACAGAGAAGGGAGAAGAGAAATCTCTGATTGTAGTCTATCTCAGTGCCTATCAGGAGCAAGTCGTTGCATTTTCTCTCTATTCTATGGCTGGAAAATATCCCCTGGGTCTTGGGTTGTCCCTGTCCTATAGAGAGAGTGTAACAGCAGGATTGGATAGCATGTCGGGGGAGTTGAGGGACATGGGTACCTCTTCATCAAGGCTGGCCAACCCCACCCGCTGCTCCTTCACAGCCTTGCCCGTTCTTTCTACATGTAGCCCCATTCTGGTTCACGGCCGAACAACCATCGGTTGACTTGGATGCACTTGCAAGTTTTTCAGGTTAAGCCTGTGAAAATTCACCAAAGGCTCGAAAACACACACATCATCATTTTTGGCTTGGAGCTGGGGCCTGTGTGTGGGGGGGTGGTTCGATGGATTTATGAATCGATGTTTCTAAAATGACGTTCATTCCTGCTCCAAAAATCCTGACTATGGAGTAGATAACCTTGGCTTCTAAGTACGGAGTCTTCTTCAAAGCCTCAGCCAGAAAGATTTGAGGGACCCATCTTAGCCAGGATCCAAGCTCCCACAGGCCGGTGGACTTCAAACCCTCCTCCAGCTGTGACAGGAGGCTCCCCTCTTGGGAGAGAACATTGCAGTTGACGTGTTTCATGGGTCTGAGAGATTCGGCTTTGGGGTGCCCTTAGTTTGTGTTCTACGAGAAGAGGAAGTCGCAAGTTAAGTGTGTGCATGACTGGTTGATTTTAGAGACCTTCAAATCCATGTCTGGGCTTCTCTGGGAGAACAACTTGAATTTAGTTAAGGTGGCCTTGGGCTGCGATGCTGGTCCCTCCTGCCTTGTCCCCTCCAGTGACCCCACACAGCCCTGCCTGCGATTCCACAGAACTAGCCCTTGGTGGAAGTCACATAGAGGTGCCCAATGCAGGAAGGAGGTAGCATTCCCCTGGGTGTGGGAGGAGGAGCTAATAGTCCCCCGCCCTGGCTGAGAGGCGAAGCTGGATTGTCTCATTGTCTCGGGGGCAGATCCCAATTTCCAAGGAAACTGCTGGCTGTGGACAAAGACAGCTGTCTTATGTAAGAGGTTCAGCTCAAACTTGGCTCGCAGAACCAGCTTCTTCAGGGCATGTCTTTTGGAGAGCATTTCTCCCCCTCAAAGAATGCTTTTTCAGGATAAAGAAGGAAAGATACCTAAAAAGGGGTTGGGGTATGGGGTCCAACCCCTACAACCTGAGCTCTGAGCAGTCACCCACTTTCTCATCTTCAAGGGCCAGTACCGGGCCCACGCGTTGTCAAGAGTTATTTCTTCTCTTCTGCTTCGTCCTAAAATTATTGACTTCGTTTTCATTCATGTATCTTTGACACTGCAGAGAAGAGGGACAGGTCCCCCAGATCACTGGCACGCCTCTCTCAGGCCACCTGTTGTTCATTTGGTCACATCTTTGTGATGTTGTGGCACTGTGTGACAGTGAATCACAGTCAGCGCCTGGTGTCCATCTCCACACCAACCTGGGTCACCCTGGACCAATGTCACACCCCAAATACCCAACCCATTTTAAACTAGCCCCAGAACCTTCTCTAGAATCCAGGCCGTGTCTCAGCTTCCCTGCTTTTAACATCTGTTTTTTATAGTAATATTTTTCTTCTGAGTTTTATGAAAGCTTAAGCTTCCTCCAAACTTTTTTTTTTTTTTTAATCTCCACTGACCTTGGGTGGAGGCGCCAAGACCCTGAGATTTGGGACATGTGTGTTTATGTGAACCACAGACAGAGTTAGATTTATTCGCTTCAACTGGCTCTTGTACCAGGACATTTCTTCTTATAAATTTCACTTAAATGTCTGAATACATAAAACTTGACCTGACCAAAAAGATAAAGGTTAAAGGGTTCCCCTGCCCACTCCTTGTCTCAGATGGAACTTGTTAGTTTCTGGGACATTAAAAAAAAACACAATAGTTTTATTAATCCTTTGAAGATGTCTTTGTGTGTACAACGTACCTTGAACATACCACCCCCAGGGCTTCCACCTGACTCCCTCTTGACCTGTTCTCATCCCCTCCTGACCTGGCCCTTCTTTAGAAAACAGCAACATCAGCAACAATAGCAACAAAAACTAAGCCCAGATTGTGCTGCCCATGTGCCATACATTGCTCATGGGTGTGGAGCTACCCATAAGAGCATAGTTAACCTACTTGGGCCATATCCTTAAAAAAGAGTGACTCTCAGGTCCCCAGAAGGACCACCAGCTGTCAATAGCGCCTTCCTTCATGAGCTTTTGCTTTGAGGTCTTTTTTGTGAAACTGTGGTGTTGGCTATTTTTATGTCAACTTAATACAAGGTACAGTCGTTTTGAAAGATAGCACCTCAATTGAGGAAATAACCTCTACCAGATTGTCCTGTGGGCAAGCCTATGGTACATTTTCTCGATTGATAATTTATTTGGGAAGGCCAACATTACTGATGGCAGTGCCACCCCTGGGCTGGTAGTCCTGGGTGCTATAAGACGGCAGGCTGAGCAAGCCACAAGGAGCAAGCCAGTAAGCAGCACCCCTCCGTGGCCTCTGCTTCCATTTCTACCTGTAGGTCCCTGCCCTGCTTGAGTTCCTGTCCTGGCTTCCTTCAGGGATGGCCTGTGATGTGGAAATGTAAACCGAAATCAATCCTTTGCTTCCCAGGATGCTCATGGTCACGGTGTTTCAACACTGGCAATAGAAACCCTAACTAAGACAAATATTGGTACCAGGAGTCGGGTTTGTTTTTTTTTTTTTTTTGAAGGACTGTGGAACTTTGGACTAGAAAAGCCAGTGGGTGTTGAGAACTTAGTGAGCTGTTATGGGAACTTGGAGAGTAAGGCTGGGAACAGTACAGATGATGGAGGCCTGGCTTGTGACTTTGCAGAGGAAAGCAAAGATTTTTATCAGAGCCATTCAGCTGGTTCTTTGCTTTAAAATTTTCTGGAAGTAAAAACCTTTGCTTTACCGGGACAATGGATGCTCGTTAGCTGGAGCTAGAAAAGTAGCAATGGTAAGGACGACACCAGCATCACTGGGGACAGAAAATGTGGGGGTGTTTCCTCAGAGTCAGCACGCACTCTGGCAACTGAAGTGGGGAGTCTTAAGAGTCACCAGGATGGTCCTGGTTCTGAAGGCATGGATAGTAGCTGAGGCCTGGCACTGTGTGGCAGGGCAAGAGGCCCTGAGGAGAGGCCAGAAAAGGCCACTGGTGAAAGTGCAGCCTAAAGTTGTAGTAGAAGGCCCATGGTTGGAGGGGTCATGGAGAGAAACTGTGAGTGAAGCCAGCTGTAGCAAGAGACCTTAGGGCTTTAGAGATGCCAACAGCTAACTGCCAAGGACAGCAACAGCCGAGGTGTGGAACCGGCCTGAGTCTATGGAACAGGCTGTGTGTGCTGTGAACAAGAGAGGCAGGAAAATGCAACTGTCCCAGCCCACTGGAGCCCAGAAGATTGTGGGTGAATCCCAGACATTGGCCACTGAGTTATTTGACACTGTTGGAGCTTGCCTTGGCTTTGTTAAATTTTGACTATGCCTTGGCTCTTTCCTGTTAGAGTAAGAAAGTATGTACTTTTTGTTTTTTTAAATGGGAGCCTACAGTTGAGAGATTTTGGAGTTTTAGAGAGACTTTGAATATTTTTAAAATACTTTTTGGATAGTGTAAAGAGATTAAACCCTTAAAGTGTTTGAATTTGTGAAGACCGTGGAAGTTTTAAAAAGTTGTTTTATATACGATACGTGCTTTATATTGTGATTTTGATATGAATATTGGGTCTTGGGAATAAGCAAGAAAGAAAGATTGTAGTTGGATAGTAATATGTTGTGTGTCTAATTGACAAGGGCCAATTGTGCTGGCTAGCTTTAGGTTAACTTGACACAAGCTAGAGTCATTTTTGAAGAGGGAACCTCAACTTGAGAAAATGTCCCCGCTGGATTTGCCTGTGGGTAAGCCTGTGGTGAATTTCCTTAGTTGATTGTTGGTGTGGGAGAGCCACACTCTCTGTGGACTGTGCCACCCCTGGCCTGGTGGTCCTGGGATGCTGAGAAGGCAAGCTGAGCAAGCTGTGAGGAGCAAGCCGGTAAGCAGCACTCACCCACAGCTTCTGCATCAGCACCTGCGTCCAGGGTTCTGCCCCTCTGCTTGCCTTCTGGCTGTGATGGACTGTGACGTGGAACTGTAAGCAAAATCAGTCCTTTCCTCACCAAGTTGCTTGTATTCAGGGTGTTTTATCACCAGCAATTGAAAGCCTAAGACAGACACCATTGTATAGAAAATGAACTCAGTGGTATTTTGAAGATTTTTGTTTTGTTTTAAGATTTATTTATTTATTATATATACAGTGTTCTGCCTGCAGGCCAGAAGAGGGCACAAGGTCTCATTGTAGATGGCTGTGAGCCACCATGTGGTTGCTGGGAATTGAACTCAGGACCTTTAGAAGAGCAGACATGCTCTTAACTTCTGAGCCATCTCCCCAGCCTGAGATTTTTGCTTTATAATGGTTTGTTTGGACAATTTTTTAAACCTTAGTTGTCATTTTAAATTTTGTAGTTTTATGAATTTTGTGTGTGTTTCTGCATGCGTATGCATTTCTTGTGATTTTTCTTTTCTTTCTTTTTTTGTTTTGTTTTTGCTTTCCTTTGTCTGTTTCCTTTGTTTTATTCTAGTTTGTTTGTTTTTTTTTTTGTCTTGTTTGTTTTATAAAAAGAGAGAAAGAAGGCATGAAATTGGACAAGTGGGGAAGATCTGGGGGCAGCTAAGAGAAGGGAAACTGTGATCAGAATATATTTTATGAAAAAACATTTTCAATTTTAAAAAAAGAAGCAGGTCTAGAGTCAGAAGAAAATTACCATATAACCCAAACTATTTTGCCAAGACAAAATAATTTTCCTTCTACAAAAGGATATGTAGTAGCTTCATCAGGCAGGCAGGCAGCCAGCAGGGAGGCAGGCAGGCAAAGAAGCAGGCAAAGAGGCAGGCAGGCAGCAGGGAGGCAGCAGGCAGGCAGGCAAAGAGGCAGGCAGGCAGCAAGCAGGCAGGCCGGGAGGCAGGAGGTAGGCAGCAGGCAGGCAGGCAGCAGGGAGGCAGGCAGGCAGACAGACAAGCAAGGAGGCAGGGAAGCAGGCAAGGAGTCAGGCAGACAGGCAGGCAGACAGGCAGACAGCAGGTAGGCAGGCAGGCAGGCAGGCAGCAGGTAGGCAGGCAGGCAGGCAGACAGGCAGAGAGGCAGGCAAGCAGCAGGTAGGCAGGCAGGCAAGCAGGAGGCAGGCAGGCAGCAGGGAGGCAGGCAAGCAAGCAGTTAGGCAAGCAGGAAGGTAGGCAGCAGGCAGGCAGGGAGGCATGCAGGCATGCAGGAAGGCATGCAGGAAGGCATGCAGGCAGGCAAGCAGCAGGCAGGCATGGGAGGCAGCAGGCAGGCAGAGAGGCAGGCAGGCAGCAGGCAGAAGGGAGGCAGGCAGGCAGGCAGCAGACGCGGCAGGCAGCAGGCAGCAGGCAGCAGGCAGCAGGCAGCAGGCAGGCAGCAGGCAGGCAGGGAGGCAGACAGCAGGCGGGCATGGGAGGCAGCAGGCAGGTAAGCAGCAGGCAGCAGGCAGGCAGGCAGCCCACGGGAGCCCTGCTATGATTTTCTCCCGCTGAGGAGTCCTGTGCCTCATTCTGCCTCATATTCTTATGCTGTTGGCTAATATAAAGCACCACACTTGATAATAAGCAGAAGACAACTTTGAGCACCTTTAGCCTGTATCCTGACTTCAGAAAACAAAAACCCTGGAAGGATTTGCATTTATGCAAGGCAACTTCTTTTTTTTTCCCAAGATATATATTATTTTATTAATTTGTTCTTGTTACATCTCAATGGTTATCCCATCCCTTGTATCCTCCCCTTCTTCCCTCCCTCCCATTTTTCCCTTATTCCCCTCCCCTATGACTGTTCCTGAGGTGGATTTCCTCCCCCTGTATATGCTCATAGGGTATCAAGTCTCTTCTTGATAACCTGCTGTCCTTCCTCTCAGTGCCACCAGGTCTCCACCTCCAGGGAAAATGGTCAAATTTCCATTCCATCTCACCAGAGTACGTGAGAAAGTCATATCCAACTCTCCACTCTACTGTGGAGAATGTTCTGACCATTGGCTAGATCTGGGTAGGGGTTTAAAGTTTACAGCCTGTATTGTCCTTGGCTGCTGCCTTAGTTTGAGTGGGACCCCTGGGGCAAGTCAACTTCTTGACAATTTTTTTAGGTGGTATTTTGTCTTACTTAACCCTTGGCATAGAATAGACAGTACATTTTCTTTACACAGAAGGCATGTGGACCTGCCTCCACGTCTGCGCCCCTATAAATGAAGCTTCTGCAAGCTTTCCTAAGGACAACTTGGCTTAGATCAATATCTTCATTTTCTTGAAAACAAAACAAAACAGAACACCTGAGAGAAAAACTGCTGGACTGTAGCAAGGAAGCAAGCTTCTGCTTAACACTTCAAGAAGCCATTTTCCAACATCACGTGTACTGCACTGAGGCAGCAGCTAGCTCGGTGGGTAAGGGAGAAGGGTCATCTGCGAAGACTACATAGTGCTCAAAAATGTTACAGCGAAAGCAGATCCTGGGTAAAGGAGTATTCGGGCTGAAACAGTGACGTCTGATAAGGATGAAAAACAAGAGCTTGTGTCTGTGTATGAACGAGCCAAAATGACCTGATAGGAGGCAGACAGGAGCTATAAGAGGCAAGAGTTTGTGAGGCCAAGTGGTGTCCCTAACAGGCCCTTGTCACTTTTTGGTAGCCAAAGGTACCCAGCCAGGCTCCCCAAGTTCTCACAGCAGTATGGACTGTTGGGGCTCCCATCAGCCCGGTTGGTGAGCATCAGTCTGCGTCTACCCAAGTGCGATCAATGATGCTGGCATTTGCTTGTGTGTCAAGGGCCCCGGCAGCCATTTTACTAAGAGGCTATTCCTGGCTTACCCTGCTCTGCCTTTGATTTTTTTTTTATTCAGTGTTTCTGAGGACCCTTCACATGAAATAGATCAGTCTGTGTGACAAACTCACTGCCGTGACTTTTCCTCTGGTCATATAGGATCTTATACAGCGCAGGGAAAGGTTTCCTGGGCCAGGTTATGAAGCAATTCCCAAGTCAGCCTTGTGTTTGTACGACCCAAAGTTTATTTCTGGTCTGCGATCCACTTGGAGCTTGCCCTACAGTGTCTCACGTGACACGCAAGGACCACGGAAGAAGCTCATGTGGCTCTGGCTGCCCTGCCTGCTCCTACACAGACCCTCTCCCTGTCGTGGGTGTGTGGTTGATCTGTCCTTTTCTGCCTCTGGCTCCCTTACACACCAGAGCCTCACTGTTAGCTGTGGACAGTTAAGAGTATTTTTAGCATCTGCTGGAGACAGCCCCACACCCCTGCCATTGCCTAATTGTTTCCAGGATTCCCCAGACTCTTCCTGCTAATTTTTTCATATGGGGTTTAGAGTAAACACGGCTGTGGGCTTCTGGTACCTTCGCTGCTTGCTTTCTATTGTCTCTTTGAGGACTACGGATTCCCCTCAGTTTTATGTTTGAGCCTTCATAGATCTTCTGCCTTGTGTTTTTTTGTTTTGTTTTGTTTTGTTGGGGTTTTGTTGTTGCTGTTGTTTTGGTTTTCCGAGACAGAGTTTCTCTATGTTATCTTGGCTGTCCTGGACTCGCTTTGTAGACCAGGCTGGCCTCGAACTCACAGAGATCCACCTGCCTCTGCCTCCGGAGTGCTGGCGTTACAGGCGTGCGCCACTACCCCCAGCTCTGCCTTGTGCTTTTAAGAGCCATTGTTTCTAGTGGAGGCAGCCTGCTTCATCCGCTCTGGTCCCCACGCGTGTAACCACCTCAGCATGCCTCTCTCATAGCGTGTTAAGTGGGAAAAGGTGGATGGGCACCTGGTCTCAGCCTTAGCCTCGGCGGGAATGCCACACTGTGCCCACAGGGCTCCAGCCTTGCCATGTGCCTGTGGATGAACCTCCTCTGTGTGGGGGATGGTAATGAGATCTCCTTCTTTCGAAGTTTCTGCGGGGCGGCCAAGTAGATCTTGGGGCGCGAGGAACGGTTCCAGTTCTACAGAGTAAGTCTTCAGAGACTTCCTGTAAGTTGTGGCTCCTGTCTTTTCGGCCATGTTTCCCTGGGTTTTGTCCTGTGCTGGGGCAGTCCACCTACCTCTGCTTCTCCCCACTCAGCTCCCCTTTTAGGATTTGTGTCATGTTATATGTGACGGTCTTAGCTGTTTTATGTGTCGTGGTTTTGCTTTGCGTGGGGGACTCTGACATTTTGTGGTGGCCCGGCTCAGGCCAAGCTCTTGTGTCCACTCTGCATTCCCTGCAGGAGAAAAAAAAACCCATCCTTTCTGCCTCCAGGGCCCCTGCGCTTGGCACTACACTCCTGCCCAATCTCACCTAGGAGCTGCTGCTACTGCTGCTGCTGCTGCTGCTGTCAGCGTGTGCTAGTTCCAGACTTGAGGTGGCTCTGCTTAGCAGTTGCTGCCTTGTCCCTCTGTGTACCACCTGCAGCGTTGTGGTTCTGTCGCTGTGAGGAAAGGCTACAGTCTGCCGTTCTTCCCTTCCTCGGTGCTTCTTGGTCCAGTGTTTGTCCTGGGCAATAGAAAACCATAGTCCCTGTCATTTTATTTAAACCAATTCTATCGAGACAAAACTTATGCATAATGAAATCATGAGCCCATTTAAGGTGTATAATCAGTTGAATCTTGACATGTCAGGAATATTTTCTGTCACCCTAGAGGAAACTTCCCAGGGACCCTCCAACATGCCAGGCATGGAGGACTTCTGATGTCCCAGGTCAGACCAGCCTGCTCGGGGAGCTGCATCTTAGAGGGGCCAGTGTGTGACCTCTGCTGCCTGGCATCTGCCACTAGACATTAGGATTTTCAGCTGTCTGCTGTCACAGGCAGATGACCTCATTCCTCTTATCGCTGAGTGGCATGTCCCTGGCAGATTGGCTTCTCTTTGACACACGGAAGGCATGTGGCCCTGCCTCCAGGTCTGCGCCTCAATAACTGAAGCTGCCGCAAGCTTTCCTAGGGAGGGCTTGGCTTAGAGCAATATTTTCATTTTCTTGAAAACAAAACAAAACAGAACACCTGAGAGAAAAACTGCTGGACCGTAGCAAGGAAGCAAACTTCTGCTTAACACTTCAGGAAGCCATTTTCCAACATCATGTGTACTGCACTGAGGCAGCAGCTAGCTCGTGGTAAGGGAGAAGGGTCATCTGCGAAGACTACAAAGTGCTCAAAAATGTTACAGGGAAAGCAGATCCTGGGTAAAGGAGTATTCGAGCTGAAGCAGTGATGTCAGATTAGGATGAAAAACAAGAGCTTGTGTCTGTGTATGAACGAGCCAAAATGACCTGATAGAAGGCAGACAGGAGCTATAAGAGGCAAGGCTGGTGTGGACAGGCCGGTGGTGTGGACAGGCTGGAGGTGTGGACAGGCTGGCGGTGTGGACAGGCCGGCGGTATAGACAGGCTGGCCAGCTGGCTTCCACAGGAAATCCCTGGAGACTATAGGCAGACAGCTAACCAGGCTTCTTAGAAAGGCCATTTTCTACCATAATTGAGGTTTAGGGTTGCCAAGAAAACACTTCTATGTTTATTCACCAAGGCTGATCCCTAATTGGGCTTCATTCCCGTAACAAAAGGAGACAACCCCTGGTGTACTGCCCAGCCATCAGGCCCATCCCTATACAAAGACTGTCCTCCCCTGAGCAGGTCAAGGGAGCAGCAGCACGGGGTGAAAACTGTCATTCCTTCTCAGGAAAAGCATCCTTCTGCCAGGTCGGCAAGATGACCGGGTGACAGCTATCCCCAAATAACCCCACTGGTGTACTTAAGAAATAGTATCTCTGCTGTGTAAACCTCCCATCTGCCCAAGTGGCCAGACTTGCAGTCTCCCGTCTCTGTTTAAATTGTTTCAAGTGTGACCTGGGGGCCGGGACCTGAAAGAGATTTAAGGATGACGGCGTATGTGAAATGTGTGCATCTAAGGCCTATGTAAACCACCGAAATTTTTGTTCAAGGCTGGTTCCTCTTGCGCGTTAGCCAGAACCTGCCGTGTGCTATTGTTAAAGAGCTTTTCCTCCATCAGCCTTTAAATGTACGGAGTCACTGTCTCACTTGGTAAGCGTGTTAGTTCTGTGGCATTCGCAAGCACTCCTGCCCCACTACAGCAGCTAATCCTAGCAGACGACATGGTGATTCCGGAGGGCTTCTGAAAAACCTTCAGTTGTCATGCGAGCCACCATCGGTTCTATAAGACAGATAAAGAGTTGAATGTCTAGGAAGGACAGAGACCACGATGACGCAGAGAGAGTCAAAGTAAATTCTTTACTGAAGCAAGTGATCAACTCCTTTGGGGCTGGGAGGGGTTCCGGAGCCGGAAGTCTACCGGACAGACCCCTGGATGAGAGCTATATAAGGTCTCCATCCGGGTCTTCCCCTTTGCATTATTTGTCTTGTTTAGATACTAGCCCCTTGATTTCTCACCATCTCTTCTTGCCAAGTTTTCTGGCACTAAGAAGCTGCCATTTTAGGGAGGACACTCTCACTTTCCCCCACCTACCCACAACTCTCTAGCTGTCCCTCACATGTATTCCATGAGAGAGACCTTTAGACTGCTCCATGGAGGAGCTGAATATGGGGTACCCGAGAAAGATTGCATCTGTATCTTGGTAGCTGTGATAGAGACGCTATAAGCTGATCCCATAACTGTGACAAGAGACGGTATGGGGTGGTTAATACCCAGAAAGATACCCACAAGCTCCGCCCCGGCCTAGGCTAACGCCTAGCACACGAACCACAGGCAACAGTTAGCAGAACAGCTCAAATGCTGGGGCTTCAAAACATGACGGCGCCTGGAAGTGGACGGACGGTGTGTGAACAGCATGTGATCATTTCTGTGGTTGGACCAGAAAAACATGCCCAAAGGGTCGGGCCGACTAGTTGACCAACGGATGTCAAGTTTTTGATACGAGTCCTGTAAAAAAAAAAAACCATCTAGACAAAGAAATTCAACATCTTTTTTTTCCTCCCACTCTCAAGAGTTTCTCCGACTTTCCCTTCATTTCTACTAATACAGTTTTTCTCACGTCTTTAATCTTCACTGGTGTGAGACAGTGACTATCGCAGGCTGACTTTTTGGGGGTTTTGTTTGGTTTTGGGGGACAGGGTCTCATCACATGTATTAGTTACTTTTCTATTGCTACGATAAGACATCATGATCAAGGCAGCTTATGAAAGAAGTGCTTAGTTGGGCTTCCCGTGTCGTAGGGTCAGAGTCCTTGATACTGTAGGGAAGGTACGGCTGCGGGGCCAGCTAAGTGCTCACATCTCAAAACCGCAAGCAGGGGACAGAGAGCATTTGGGGATGGCAAGAGGCTTCTGAAGCCTCAAAGCCTGACCCCAAGGCCACACCCCTCATATTTCCCAAACAATTCCACCAACTGAGGACAAAATATTCAAACATATGGGCCTATGAGCCATTTTCTTCTTTTTTTAAATTTTTATCTATTTATTTGTGAATTTTATGTATATGAGTGCACTGTTTTTCATGCACACCAGAAGAAGGAAGCAGATACTATTACAGATGGTTGTGAGCCACCATGTGGTTGCTGGGAATTGAACTCAGGACCTTTGGAAGAGCAAGCAGTGCTCTTAACCTCTGAGCCATCTCTCCAGCCCAAGCCATTTTCATTCAAACCACCACACTATACAAGTCTGGCTGTCCTGGATTGTATATGTAGGCCAGGCTGACTATGAACTCACAAGATCCTCCTGCCTCCACCTCTTAAGTGCTAGGCTTAAAGGAATACATCACTCTTGGCCTTGTAAGTTGATTTTTTTTTTATGGCCATTGAGTGCCCAGGATCTGAAGTCTCTGGGTCAAGTAAAACTGGAACAAGGAAAGTCCCTTTGCACTTCCAAAACTGTGTCACCATTTGACGTCACCCTCAGGAATGCACAATAGTTACAGGCAGCTTCTCCCCAGGGATTCTTTTTTATATATCTTCTCTTTTTTGGCTTATTTTATTTATTTCATGTGAGTGCTTTATCTGCATCAGATCTCATTATAGATGGTTGTGAGCCACCATGTGGCTGCTGGGAATTGAACTCAGGACCTCTGGAAGAAGAGGCAGCGCTCTTAACCACTGAGCGCCTTAACCATCTCTTCAGCCCTCCCCAGGGGTTCTTGATGCCAAGTTTGTTCATCTTATGCTTTGGCTTCATTTCCCTGTACTTGTTGTCTGTTAAATATAAATTATCCACCATACAGCATAAGATTTTTTTGTAAAAAGAGAAAAGGGGAGGGAATGGGAAATGAGTACCTCGGGGAGTGGGGGTGGGGGAGAGACAGACAGACAGACAGACAGACAGACAGACAGACAGACACAGAGACAGATGAGGTGAATTTGCCCTTTTATGTATTGGCCAGGGCCATGCTGCTGGTGGTAAGAAGCCTGTGATGACATCACAGGTTGCTAGGCAACCTGGAGGCAGGTATGTGAAGCTGCTTATATGCTAGCACTGTCCTCATGCTGTCCCCACTGTGATGAACCTGCAGTTCTCTCTGTTGCTTCCCTGAATAGCTCTTTCAAGCATGAAGTTGCAAGCTACTCATTGTATGCAAATTCCAGAACCATCTCAGGGACAGGGCAACCCAGAAAACATCAGTCTCTGCTCGAGAAGAGCTGAAGAGGGAGCCAGAGTCTCTAATCTCCCCACTCAGTCTGGAGGGTCCGATTATCCGATGAGATAACAGAGGTAGACGGCACAGACCCCCATGTCCCCAGCGCTGGTGGATCCCGGAAGCATGTTAGAGGCCTTGGCAGTGTGCTGGGACACACAGGCCCTCAGACACCATTATGGGTCCTCATTCTCTTTGAGGCTACCTCATCTGATTAGGAAGGACTAGCAGTTAGATGCTCCTATGGGGAGAAACAGGTCCAGGTGCTGCCCCTTCAACTCCGCTGAGGGAGGTAGAGCCTTCTGACAAGCGAGATGCCAGCTTTCTCGCCAGCTCTGACTTTTCCATGTAAGCCAGAGAAAGGAGGGGACAAAGATAGAAGACCTGCTGTGATCACACTGTGAACCTCGAGATTGTGCACTGGAAAAAAAACCTGTTTCTAGTTGTGGTGTGGCTCAGTCCTAGCACACACCTTTAATCCAAGAAGTTTCTGTTTATTGTAACTAGGGGGTTGTGGTGTGGCTCAGCCCTAGCACACACATTTCATCCAAGAGCTCTCTTTAAACAGGATTAAAGTCAACGATAGGTCAAGAGGAGGAGCAAACAACCAGTTCACAGGGAGTGAACATGGGGGAAAAATACCATAGAGAGTAATAGGAAGTCCAGAAGGTGGATAGAGAGATGCACAGGAAGTAGAAAGGGTGGATACTAAGTTGGAGGGGTTTCTAAGACAATATGGAAAGGGAGAAGGGACTTTTTCCTTCTGGAATGACATCTGAGTAGGGAGGCCAGCTGGGTGCTCTCTCCACCTCTCTGAGCTAGGAGGCTTTCACCCCAGCGTCTAGCTCCTGAGTCTTTATTGGTAAAATAGAATGTTTAGGATTTTATTTAAAAACAGCACTGCTGGGATCCCCATATCACATATTTAGGCAGGAATTAATGACCCTGTCTTGTTTGTGAAAACCCATGTATCTGGTTCCCACTATCTGGGAGAATTTGGGACTGGTTTGGGGGACACTGGGCAGAGCAGCAGAATGCGTTGAGAGAGGCAAGGCATGGGAGAGGGGTGTGTGGAGACTGTGAGAGCCTCCAGGTGCTGAAGCTGTTTCAAAAGGACAGCTGACGCAATCTCCATAGAACATGGCAACCTCAACAGAACAGTGAGCTCAGTCACCCACTCACCAGTGAGCACCTTGGGCTGGCCTATGTGTGCAGTCAGGGTGACTAAGGATTTGTTGTGTGAGAGGCAGAGTGCATCCAGGGCCATATGGTCACTTCTTAGGCAGGAGAAACCTCCAAGAAAGAGGTAGGAGGTTCGTATGGATAGAACACAAGGGCTGAAAGATTCAGGGGGCTCAGGTTTGGGCAGAAATGGCTTGGGATCAGTCGGCAGTTGGTGTGGCAGCCACCATGGACTTGTTGCGTCTATGGGGACATCCTGCACTGTGTCTCAGTTTCTCAGCCTGGAGTCAATCTAACTCTACGAGGGCAGAGGTACCCACTGGGCTCCAGCAAGGATCTGTGACAACTAGGCCCAGTAGACCCCATAGTCCCTTCTATCACAGTAAGCATCTGGGACAGGGGACCTTGGGGTAAAGAGGTACGAATATGTGTCAGGGACCAGGACCATCAAGTTCCAGCTGGATCTGGGATGCAGATCTGGAGTGACCAATGGGGTCTAGCTATAGGGAAGGGAGTCTGCAGACAATAATTTCCCTGCGTCTTCCATGCTCAGGCTCCTTGCCCTGCCCTGATCTAGCCTTTGGTCCTCCTCTCAGCTCCTGGGTATAGGGAGAAGGGATACGATCAGCTCCTCCAGGTGGCCACATGTTACAAAGCCAGTTTGGTGTCTGAACGGGGATAGGGTGGCTAAGGCCAGCAGCCCCTCTGGGGGTTCCCCCACTATGTGCCTCTTTCTGCCTCTTTCCCCTCTTTTCTCTCTCAACCTTCCCTCCATCAGCAGAGAGGGTCTAGTGCAGTGGTTCTCAACCTTCCTAATGCTGCTGTGACCCGTTAATACAGCTCCTCAGGTCGCGATGACCCCCCCAAACATAAAATTATCTCATTGCTACTCCACAACTGTAATGTTGCTGCTGTTATAAATCATAATGTAAATATCTGAGTTTTCTGATGGACTTAGGTGACCCCTGTGAAAAGGTTGATTGACCGCCTCCAAAGGGGTCTCGACCCACAGGTTGAGAACCACTGGTCTAGTGTTCCCCCGCCCACTCCCATGGTTGGCTCTTAAGGCTGTGTGTGTCGTACTCCATTGAGGACGTCTCCACACCCTACCCACATACCATTGCTTCCCAGCCCCGCCATTCTACTTCCTCTCCTCGCAGCTCCTCAAGAGTGGAGAACAAGGCAGCGAGCACTACCATGGCTGGATTCTCTCAGTACCACTTGGCCAGACCTGATTCTGCAGTCCCCACTCTACTGTACAGGAGCCAGTGCCACAGTAGACTCCCGCCTCATTCTGAGTAACTAGCAACTTACCCAGGCATCTTCTTCAGCTTCTGGACTTTTGGGGAGTGATTTTAGAACCAGAACCAGTTGACATTTTTCTATCTGGTTAGATCTCGTTTGATCTGGTTGGAGCTGGTTTAATCTGTGTGAACATAAATTAGTCTGGTATAATATGATTGGACCTAGGTGGTTCTAGTATAGTTTTCTAGGATCAGTGTTGGTCTGTTATTATCTAGTTTGGTCTAGTTTAATATGGTTGGATCTAGTTTGATCCGGTTGGGTATGGTTTGGATTTGTGTAATCTGTTTGGGGTAGGCATATTCTGGTTGGGTCTAGTTTGTTCCAGTTTAATCTGGTTAGCTCTGATTTGCTCCAGTTTAATCTGATTGGATGTGATTTAGTCTGATTCAGTCTGGCTAAATGCAGTTTGGTCTAGTATACCTAGTTGGATCTGATTTATATCTGGCTTATATTGTTTGGGTCAAATTATTGTGTCGGATCTCATTGGATATGGTCTAATCAGGTTGGATTTGGTCAGGTCTGGTGTAATCTCATTGCATATCTTTTGGTCTGGTTTATTCTAATTGGATCTGACTTAATTTGATTGAATATTGTTGGAATTAGGATACTGTGTTTGGAACTAGTTGGGTCTGGAGTTATCTCTTTGGACAAGTCCTCAAGCCCTGATGTCTCTTGATTCTGCATGGCGGGCTGAGGTGTTCTTCAGCATTACAGCTGCTCCCTCGTGTCAAAAGGCCTTGGTAGCCATGTTCTTCCTCTCAGAAACAGATGGGTAGTGTCCATGGGCCAGGGCAGCGTCTCCTCTGCCCTATGGTATGTCTGGCATTGGCTTTTCTTTCCAAGTGTGTTGGGTAGTGGGGGGTAGATAAAGGAAAGAGCTCCAGAGGAAAGTGGAAATCTTTATTAGCAGAGATCGCTGGCTTGGACCAGGTTAAGGGGCGCGTGGGGAAACCATGACAAAACTAACTAAAGCAGGGGAGGGTCTTCAAAAAAGAGGACAAGTCATTATTTTGAGGGAAAAGCGCTCTGGGTTGGTTCTGGCAGAAGAGTTGACTGCAAACTGTCCAGGGGAAGCCCTTGCAGATAGCACCTTTGCTCTTAGGGTACAAGGACAGGAGCAGGAGCCAGCTTTTCCTGCTGCTCACACCGAGCCACTAAGGGCCAGGACCAAGTGACCACATAGGTCACCGACAAGCACCTGATGAAGAGGAATGGTCTCCTCCAAGTTTGTGTTTGAAAATCTTCTTGCTCTCAATTTTCTAAAAGCCGTAACCCAGCAAACTGAGCTCGTGAGACGGTTTGCTTCACTCTGAATGTGGAAGACTCGACACAGACAGAAACTGCAGGGACGGTGTAAAGACACCAGGAATGAGTTAGGGACAGAGAGGAGGAAGGTGAAATGGCCGGGTGCAGCCCAGACGCAGAGGGAGGTCAGCAAGATGGCCGCCATGATGAACAAATCAAGGGCGGGATATACATAGAAGCTCGGGTGAGCCCCGGAGGACTTAATACAAAGCCAACAGTGTGCATTGCTTTCCCTTTAAGACAGGTGAGTTGACTAGTTTGGTCAGGAACATTTGGGTCACATTTCCTATCCCTGTTTGGTCACCGGTGGGAAGGGCAGGAAGGCCTTCTGAAGTGTGTCCCCACGCACACAGCCATGTGTGTGGCCCTCTTAGCCCAGCGCCACCTTCCTGGAGACTGTCTGGTAGAGTACACCACGAAGCAGGGCCTGGTAGTTCGGTACACGGAATAAGTGGCGCTCCCCAAAGGCCACGTCATACTCTGCCGTCTTGCCTGTGACGAGCACCCGGACGTGGGCCTCATTCACCTGGGGTCCCACCACCACCACAAAGATCTCGATGCCCGCTCGCTGGGCCTCCTGCACAGCTTTCTCAATGGCCTCCGCTGTGGCCCCCTGTGAGTTGCCATCCGAGAACAACAGCACCCTCTTCTTGGTGGCACCAGATGAGGCTTCCCGGTAGAAACGAGTTACATAGCTCAGGGCATCGTTGACGTCTGTGGCGTCGTTGATGAACTCCATGCTGTCCACAGAGCTGGCCAGCACGGTGTAGTTCTGCAAGAACTGAAGCGCTGCCCGCCCCGGCTGTTGCTGGCCTAGGCCACTATACTGTACCACAGCTACACGCACATCCTGGGAGGGATCCGCCCTGCCTGCTGACAGGAATCGCTCGGCTAGGCGCTTGGCGAAGACCTTGGTGCTTTCGAAGTTGTGGCTGCCGACACTGGCTGAGCCATCTAGCAGGATGGTGATGTCAGCCGGGGAGGAGAATGTGACTGTGGGGCAGAGATGATGGCCTCAGACTGGGTGGACTGAGGAGGACTGGCTCGAGGGGACCCCGATCTTCAGAGCTGCCAAGCCCGAGAGCCCAGAGCCCTGTGGAGCCCTCAATAGGGCCAGCCTTCCCCACCCGGTCCCACCCTATCCTTGCACTCACTTGGGCAGGTATAATCCGGACACTTCTTATCTATAAAGAAAAATCACATGAATGTGAGCGCCATGCCTCCATGACCCTGTGCACCACACCCACTGTAGCTTCTGCCTTGGCCATTTGCCTACTCGGTACCTAACTATGAAAGACAGACAATGTTCTAGCACCATTTCCTGGCCCTGGCTCCAAATTGCTGAAAGGCAGCACAGGACCCTTGGTTTCCTCGTAAAAAGGAGAAACTGAGACTTAGGGGAAGAGAGATGGTTTAAAGGCCAGGTGCTGTACCGCGCTGCTGACCAACTGCCTATCATCAATCTGGTGCAAACTGTATCCCTTGACCAAGGGACACACAACACAGAGTCAGACCAATCACGAGGCTGACATACAGTGTGCCCATGCTGTTGGGGGTGGGGCCTTGGCTCATGCATGTGGTGTGCAAACACCTGCCCTCATGTTGCTCTGCTGGGCCAGGGGCCACCCTGGACGGTGCCACACAGCCAGGTCACAACCTGAGGGGACATACCGTCGACGACCCAGCCCATTGGCGCCCAGCACCCACCTATGCAGATCTGGGCTGTGATGTTCTTCAGAAAACCATCTTCAAGAAGTTCTGCGTAGTTCTCCTTCACCAGGGAGATGCCTGGCCGGCCTTGCGACAATAGGCCTTGGCAGGAAATGACGTTGAGCTGGTCAGAGCCAGCAACGAAGCCAAACACATCCTTGATGCCCACAGAAACCACCTGCAGAGGACAGAGTTGCATGGATTAGCTGATCTTGTACCTCTTCCCCGCCCCCCCCCCCCCCGTCCTCCCCGCCCCTCCCCTGCCCCTGAGAACGGAATGTTTATCCTGCTGCCCACCTGAATGTCTGCGCCACAGAGCACATTGAGGGGTGTCGTGTCCCGTTGGGTGTCAGAGCGTCCGTCTGTAATGACCAGAGCGATTCGGTTGTTCTGGGTGGGCGGAAGCAGCCGGTCACGGGTGTACTGCAGTGCTTCTCCTGTGAACGTGCCCCCAGCCATCCACTGGAGCTTCTTGACGGCTCTGCACAAGAAGACGGGACAAGCCGGGCTCAAAGTCATGATCAGGGTCCCGGTTGGCTCAGGCAGGCCCACTATAGGGCCAGGGATGGGGCAGTGATCTTGGGGAATCCTCTTACTCTTTGAAGTCCTGGGCGTTGCGGATGTTGAGGCTCCGCATGTCCACGTGCTCTTGCATCTGGTTGTGGCTGTACTGTACCACGCCCGCATGTGACTGGCCCGGCTCAAACTGTAAGAATGACATCATCAGGTCTGGAGTCCAGCAGCCCTGTGTTCTAGGGTCCCAGCCTTCCAATGGCCTCTCCCTCTGAGGCCTGAGGCCCCTGCATACTCAGTCACACAGCGTTCTCCATAACTTACTCACTTACTCCCCCAGGCTCACAGAGGTTCATAGCCCTACAATGTTCTTTCTTTAAAGATGAGCGCTGGACCCACCCTCAATATTCTCTGTGCCGCATGGTGGAAGTACACACACACACATACACACACACACACACACACACACACACACACACACACACATACACACCATGCATAAAACAATGTATACAGTGACAAACCTAGAAACTGCAGTGGAAAGGCTCAGCTCTCTGTTGGCCCTACCTGTTGGCTTGTACCCACCTTGACCAGCTCATCCCTGCTCAGCCGGTCAATGACTTTGATGATGAAGTCCTTGGCAATCTCAAAGTTCTGTAGGCCAATGCTCTCAGAGCTGTCCAGCACGAAGAGGATGTCAATGGGGCCACACGTGCACTCTAGGAGGTGGGACGGGCTGGCTCTTAGTGCCCTTCTCCAGGCTTCCCTCAGTACGTCAAGGTTCCGCCCCACACTATGCCTTATGAATCTTCTCCCATGTCTCCTTGGGAGCTAAGCTTGTCAGGCTGGCCTTCTTTGACTAGACCCAAGTGTTGCTCCCCATGCCCCTTCACCCTAGCTCTAATCCTGTGGAGGAATGAATAAGACAGGCCGGGACGTCAGCTTCCTGTTCCAGCCTGTTGGTGGTTACTTGAAACGTGAGGGAGAAAGTACCGGGAACCTGCATCACCCCAGGGTACTGCTCTCTGGGAAGGCAGAGGGGTGTAGAACAAGATGCATGCATGCATGGCAGCTGCATTGCTGTCCCACTGCAGAGCCAAACTAGGTCTACTTAACACTGCACAGGAACTCCCAGGAGCGAAGGGGCGCCACTCACCGCAGCAGGCTGAGGAGAGAGGAGAAAAGACACTAAACAGAACAGCTCCAGATTACAAGGTGGCCCGTCCTGCTCTGCTTAGCTTCACCTAGCTCTGGCTGGGCCCTCGGCATGTCAGACTCCCCAGAACCTCAGAGGACCTGTAGCTCATCCTGGTTCTCCCATGTGGGGGGCCTGCCCATCTCAGTAGAGCCTAGGCCCCCCCCCCCGCCTATACCTCCCATCCTCTGAGACCCTTCTGGAACAGAATGCTGGGGCCCTGTGGCTGGCAGGAACTTGCTGGCTCATTAAGACAGTCACACTAGGATCCAAATACTCACAACACATCTTCATGATAATGTCCAAGATCTCGCACTCCTGGGGAGAGAGGTGGGGGGGTGTTAATATGGCTCAGGCTGAGGCCATTCCTTGGTAGGCCCTGGGAACCCCTGGTGGGGTGGATCTATCCAGGAACTTCTCACAGCCTAGAGTGTTCCTGGCTTTACCTCCTGAGAACATAAGCTATGATGCAGCTACTAACGCATAGCTGCCACGTGTCCCCCCATTGGCTGTACGTCTCCCACAGCTGTTGCAAGTCCCCTGTAGTTCATCACATGTCTCAATTGCAGTCATGTGTGCCTGTGACCTGAGGGCAAGGCTTCAAGCCTCGGCCCCCAGCTTCTCCCAGCTGTGAACAGTTCTCACTAACAGCCCCATCAAGATCCATGCCGCAGTGCTCAGCCCCCGAGATCTCATGTACAGACAGCTTACTTACATCTGGTCCAGGTGGTCCCACATGTCCTGGAGGTCCCTGTCAGAGAAAGAACAAACCAAAACTCTGAAAATGGAGAGTTAGTGTCCAGGAATTCCTAAACTCTATGTCCTCTGGGGATCTCAGTGTCCCCAGCTGCCCTTGGGGCAAGCCTGGTCCCTTGAGTCTTTTGGCTTCAGCCTCTAACTCTATAGGACTCTGCCTCACCTCAACCCTCAACTCCCAAAGCCGCAACACCTACCTGGGGGCCTTCTGGGCCTCGGTACCCCTTTGCCCCTTTGACCCCACGGGGTGAGACGTCATTGTTCTGAAAGGAAATGGCGGGAGCGGAGTGGTCAGCAGGAACAGCCATGTGTACCAGTTGCCCTCACTCTAGCCCAGCTGCTCCGGTTCCTCAGAGTACATCTCCAGCCTGCCCCGCCCCCACAGTCCCAGTGAGCAGCAAAGCCTGCAGGATTCACACTTTTGAAAGGCTCTGCCCCTCACCTCACCCTACTTACATCCTCTCCCGGGTCTCCAACTTCACCCTCATCCCCCTTGAGACCAGGGTAGCCTTTTGTGCCCTGCAGAAGACAAAGCACAGGTTAGTGGGATCTTGGGAGGAAAGAAGACAAAGAAAGTGGATGTGGCATGGCAGGAGCATCCCTGAAGTCATTGATGTTGCCCCAAAGTCATATATAAGTGCCTACGCATGCTGCCTGATGTCATGCGCTCACAGTGTGCCAATGACTGTGCAGGCCCAGGCAGGCACACACATACAGTGTGCATGTGCATTTATGGCCTGATGGGAGGCATAGTAGGGATACTCACATTTATCCCAGGGGGCCCTCTGTTGCCTGGATACCCCTGTGAAGGAAGATAGGATGGTTATACCAGGGTCCAGTGAGGAGGACAGCCAAGTAAGAACCACAGGTGGATGAGCCTGGGGGCCAGCAGAGGCCCAAGTTCAAATGCCTGGACTAACTGATGACTCTGGTTTATCCCAGCCATCCAGGTGCCCAGGCAGCCGGGGGGAGACCAAGGTGGACTTGGTAGGCATGTAGGAAAGCCTCTGACACTCACAGGGAAGCCAGGGAACCCTTCTGTGCCATTTCCTGGTGGACCATCTTCACCCTGAGAGGAGATAAAGTTGTTGTCACTTATGCAAGATGGTGGCTAGATGGTTGGAGGCAGCTGTGTTCCCAGAGTTCCTTCTTTCAGCCAGGGAGCGGCCTGCTTCCCAGGTCTGCCCTGCCCTGCTCTGCACTTTTAAGCAAGAGGGTCTCGGCAGAGGCATCTTCACCCTTGAGAGCTGACTGTGGATGCCACCCCACCCCCACCCCTGCAACATCTCTCCCGGGGGCCAGGTAAAGCAAATCCCAGGTGCCGGTCTCTGATGACCAGCGGTAGCCCAGCAGAGCTGTTCTCTCAAATGCTCACCCTTTCACCCATCAGTCCTGGATCTCCAGGGGGCCCAGCAGGTCCTGGGGCTCCTCTGAGACCCTAAAGGAGAGAAATAACCAGGATATAGATGACATGGGTTTGGGCCATACCATCCTCCCTGGGACCCTCCTAGGGTGAGAGAGAGAGAAGACCAGGTGCTAAGAAATGGGATGGGAGTATGGGAGACACTGTAGGACTTTGGTAGTTTTAGGGTGACACTCAGGGATGGCCTCCTAGGGGCATAGCATCACTGAGTGGACAAGTTCTTACCTCAGGGCCTGGAGGACCCTCATCACCCCGGTATCCTTTAGGTCCAATGGGGCCAGGCTCACCCTGTGAGATTAAGAACCATGAGAGCTCAGATCACACCTGTTTTCCTTCCCTGAGACCAGAGAGTCCCAGACCATGGGCTCCACCGCTGTCATCTGGGGCCCTGGGCACAGGTGCGGAGGACCCTCAGAGCCTCATGTCCGGTAAGGCCAGTGGCCAGGCTGGGGTATGGTCAGGCTGGGGTCCCTGCATGTCTTTCTAGGACCCATGCTGGAGCCTTCATGTTAGGTCCCAGGGTATGTGGGTGCCCTTCTTTTGTCCATGGGGTCTTAATGGCTATCCTGGCTTGGCAAGACCTCTACCTCTGGTGGGACTTCCATATGAAGTAGACTCTCTCAGCAAGTCTTCTGCCCCTTCCTGACCAGACAACCACATGGACACAAAAAGGACAACTCCAGACTCCCGCTATGTCTGTCCCTGAGATGTAGAACTTATCTGCCTAGTTCCTTCCTGATAGCTCTGGAGGTCGCACCTGCTCTGGTGACCTGAAGACCCCAGTGTCTCTGAGCTGAGCCTAACTATAGGAGCCCTGGATCCCTGAGCATTGGGCTCTGGAAGTTCTTACACCCTGAGATTGTAGCAGTCTTTGTATGTTAATTCTCCCAAACTCACCTCTGGCCAGTCTCATTCCCGTGTCTCCCAAGGGTTCAAAGAGCCCATCTCCATGTACCCCACAGCCTAGGGACTCACTTCTGTTCTCATCCCCATAGTCTCTTTTCCAGAATAACTCAAGGGCAGAGGTCTAAGGTCACAGTATAGAGTCTACACGTGTCCTTGTCCCACTGCCTCTAGTACATCCCTTGGCCTCATGCTGAGCACTCACGCACATACATAAACAGCTAAACTCAGGCTCGCTCTGAGCACAGACACCATGTGTCTGCAGGAACACTGATCTGTAGGAGCCCCACTCCAACCCCACCCCTACCATGCTGAGCCACTGGAAACTTTTCTTTCTGAATACCCAAATGAAGCTTTCAGTACTGGGTGGTAATGTGAGCCTACAAGCTGTGAGGCATCATGGTCCCCTGCGACATATTAGGCTTCCTACCGAATCTCCGGGGATGCCAATGGGGCCTTCTCTTCCTTGATCACCTTGTGGTCCAGCTTCACCCTGGGGAGAAATGAGCATGTAAGCGTAGAGGCAGAGGCCACGTGACCACCAGCGTTATGCTCCGGGAGGAGCCAGCTTTCTTGGTGGCCAGCCACTGAGGCACCCTGGTAAGGGGTCGAAAGGGTCTGCTGAACTCCAAACTGGAGACCAATGCTGGCCCTGCCTGCAGCTTCTCCTCCAGATGAGCATATCAATGAGCCAGCTTTTTGACAGGCTTTGGATTGATGCCCTACCTTGTGTGTCTGGATCTCTGGTAGTTTCAGCCTTCCCCCGCCCCATAGGAAGCAGAAGGGCTGAGGCGCAGACACCAATGAGGGAGCATGGCTGGCCCTATGGATCTATGCTCTGGCCACAGTGTTCCCCCTAGACAGCCTCAGGCATGACTCACCGGGTCTCCCCTTGGGCCCCTCACACCAGGGGTCCCCCGAGGTCCTCTTTCACCAGGGCCGCCCTGTAAGGAGAGAAATGGACACGAGGCTGCCTGTAATCCACTGGTGAACGCTTGAGGGCTAGGCCTGGTGATCTCAGCATGTGTTGTCATGCCAGATCATCCCAGAGGTGGGCCTCTGTGTCCCTCAGGCCATCTGCTTCCACAGACACCCAAGTGACCCGAAGCCCAACACATCAGGTGAAATCTAGAATGCCTAGGGGATGGCTTCCTGCCTAGCCAAGGCACACAGACAAAAGCACTAAGGACCGACTGGGGCAGGTCCAGGCCAGGCTGTACAAGCCTTCACTGTCAATGGCAAGGACAGTAGTAGCACAGTACCATTCTGCTGACTTACCCTATCTCCAGGGGCACCATCGGGGCCAGCATTCCCCTGAGACAAAGAGGAAGAGGACAAATTCATTTGTGCTTGCACTCAGCCTGCAAGTGGGGACAGAGGCTGGAAAAGGCTGGGGGTGCTCACCTCATCACCAGCCTCTCCTTTCTCTCCGGGGGGACCAGGCTCTCCTGGATCACCCTGGGGGAGGACAAGTTAAGAATGACCACCAGCCCCAGTGTTCACACGCGGCTCATCCCATCCCACCTTATGTCACCTCATCTTACCTCATCTCCAGGTGGCCCTGAGCTCCCTGGTCTCCCAGCCTCACCATTTGCTCCAGCTTCACCCTGGGGGAAGACCAGAGAGGTCATGGATGCTCTGCCCATGGGTCCAGGCAGTGGAAGCCACATCACCGCCTAATGACTGTACTCTGTTACCCAAACCTCAGGCCACCCCCAAGCAACTCAGGAAGAGCGCTGACATCCCAGGATCCTCCAATTTACCCTCAGCTGTAGATCAGCCTTGATCACCTCAGCCTCAACTCTCCTCAGGGCCAGACCTGAGGTGTTGGATGGTGAATGGCTAACTTGGGTTTGCCAGTCAAGGCTTCATGGCTGTTCTGTTCCAAACCACATTTGTTACTCATACTGTGAGTCTCAGGAGGAATGCTTGACCCAGGACTTAGTAGATGTCAAAGTCTCCATTCTCTGTGGCTTCTTGTCACCTACCTTTTCTCCTTTCAGCCCAAAGGCACCAGCATCACCCTTGGGACCTGGTGGTCCTTGAATGCCCTGGTGGGAAGATGGAAATACAAGTCACAGCTTAGCCAAGATCCCTGTGGGCCCCAGGCAAGCGGCCATCCTCAGTGTGAGCAAACGGATCAAATGATTCCACACACGGCTCAGCCATTGGGAGGAGACAGCAGAGCAAGGGTTGGACCAAGTTCCCAAGACTCCAAGCATGGGTGGTAGAGGAAGTGACTCACATCGAATCCTGGTGAGCCCTTGCAGCCTGGTAGTCCTGGGTACCCCGTCTCCCCCTGTGAGGAGAAGGAAGAGTCAAGATTGGAATAGTTAAGTGGAGACTGGTGTTCAGTCCATCTGAGCCTCCCTCCCCAGGAAAGTCAGGAGCCCTGTTAAATTGAGTGGATCACTTGGGGTTTACTAGGACCTGGGTCTTGGCAGGAAACATCGCCTGGCTCACAATTCCAAGTTTCCCAGGAAGGCCTACCATGGGAACTGCACCTGAGCACTTGGGACAGCCCCTGGCTTTGTCTACCTCATGTGCTAGATGGGGTACCCCAACTTCCAAGCCCTCCTGCCCCATGGGTACCTTCATGCCGTCTACTCCGTCAATGCCGCGCCTGCCTTTCTCACCCTGGGAGACACGGAGACAAAAGAAGGTTAAACGGAGGCCAAATGCCACTAGCACTGGCCCACGAACAGCGTTTGTGTCCTTGACCCATTTATACTCACCTTGTAGCCTTTCGGTCCCCTGGAGCCCTGTGGAAACAGGAAGAAGATGGTGAGAGGTAGCCCCCTAGTTGGACCAGAGGGCAGCCCCTACCGTACTTTCCTTCTCCCACTAGGGGAGGGTGAGGAACGGACAGTATGGCGGACCCACCGTGATCGCAACACCATCCCACCAACCCAAGAGGGAAGGGAAGGGAAGATGGGGGGGGGAGCTCAGGACAGAATGGGAAGAGGGCAGAGCCTATTTTCTGAGGGTCTCCAGGAGCTGCCCACTGAGGCAAAGTGACATTTTCCAGCTCCAGTCCTCTCCGGTCCATGTGGCTTGAGGTGGCCGCAGAACTCAGGGGACCTTTCTCTGAAGACCAGCCACATTTCCCCCAGAGGCAAAGAGGGAGCCATGATGGTCTATTTCCCATGATTCCCTCTGACAGAAACACTAGCTGTCTCCCTGTACCCAGGGGGACACACGCTGGAGCTGGCTGGCCTTTACTCACCTTCTCTCCACGGCTCCCTTTTTCTCCCTATGAAGCAAACAGAAAATGAAGGGACACATTATCATTAAATAGAGCAGTTTGTACCTTGCTGCCAAACCCTGATCCATTCCACCCAAGAGAGGCCACTGGGCAATAGGGACACGTACCTTCATACCCTGGTACCCGACTGGCCCAAGATCCCCAGGCCGCCCCTGGAACATAACAAGAGAGAGTCAAACATCCCTGGATAGCACTGGAAGGCCCCGTTCAGCCCACCTCACCCCTCACTGCAGCTAGAAGGGCCCTCATAGAATCCTTGAGTGACCTGCTGTGAGGCCCCATGAAGGGTCTTCAAGATCTCATGGCAAGCTCTAGTAGGGAACCCAGGACACCCAGGAGGGAGGAGAGGGTGGCCCCACTACCTCAGAGGAGAGGGGAGGGGAGCCAGAAGACCCTGAGGAAGGCCAGAAGGGAGGGAGAACTTCCGGGAGATGGCCCAAATCAGAGGCCCTGGGACTTGGTTGGCCTGACCTCTGGGGCACCTCTCTTTCCACGAAAGATAGTCTGCATGAACTCTGTGCTCAGGGCTGTTGTTCTGGAAGTTTCTATAGCTCAGGTCTCCAGTCTCGTGCAGACAGTATGAGTACTCACAGGGTCCCCAGCTTCTCCCTTCTCTCCAGGAAGACCCGGCTTTCCTCGTTCCCCCTGGAAGGCAGAAGAGATTCCGGCTTAGGGGAGGCCAGGATAGGAACCACGCCCATCTGTTCTGGAGAGCTGGGCAAGATGCCTTGTGCACATAAAGGATCTTCAGAGCGGTCCCATCCAGGCTCCAGAGTCCTTCTGGCCACGGTTTTGGGCCTGCCTGGGCTCTGGGAGTCTTACCCAGGGTCCTCACGCTGTGTCACCCTGGCTGGATTTGAGCCTAAGAGCTGTGCCTCTGCCTGCAGGTGCTGGACGCTGAGATGGGGCTGAGCTCCAGGCCCAGAAGAACAGGGAGACACAGCGGGGAAGCTCCCTAGAGGGCCATAGCTCAGCTCTGCAGAGGATGGCCATGGGGCAGGAGAGCCACCCTAGACCCGACCTTCTTTAGAAACCCACCCTGAGCCTCTCCCCACGGTGTTCAGATTTGTCCCACGTGAGTCACACTAGGACTTGGACCCCCAATTCCATTCTTAACTCCACCAGAAGAGTCAAGCTGATGCCAAACTGACACTTGAGCCTGCAGGTGACCTTCTGGGTCACAAGGAGGAGGCTCTGTTACCTCAACCCCTGACACCCCAATCCCATGTTAAGCCCATGCCTGGACTTTCTCCCTGGACACAGGTGCCTGCCCAGCCAGTGTTGAGTGTAAAGGTGCCCAAGGAGCCGGGCACAGAGTTACGGCTTCCAGTGGCTCTGTCCCAATATGAGCAAGGCAAGTCCAGCCACTCACCTCATACCCGGGGTCACCTCGCGGCCCTGGAGGTCCTCTGGCAGCCTGCAAAATAAATAAATAAATAAATTAATTAAAAAAGAGAGAGAGAGAGATCCTGTTTCTTCCCAGACCCTAGACAAGGGTCAAGGGGCCAGCAGGGGAGGTGGGCCACACTTACCTGGCACTCGAAGGAGCAGCACTGTGGAAGAACGGGATGAAATAAGAGATCAGTGAGAGTCCAAAAGCAGGGGATGGATGCCCCAACAAGGACAAGGACACACACCCCAACAGGGGGTACACTGCTAGGCTGAGGACCTGTGTGAGACCACGTGGTTCAGGGGAAAGCACTTACCACTTGCTCCACGTTATTTTTCTGAAACGAAAATGGAAGCACAAGTTACTCTTTCCTCTGGGCGCAGACCTCCCTTGTCCCCTCCCCCCCGAAGATGTCAGCGCTCACAATCATGTCCACAATGGTGTCGATGGTCTGGGTGATGACCTCTTCCGCATCGCGGCTTTGCCCCCAGTCAGCTGCCGTGAAGTTGCGTCGGTACGTGTGGTCTGTGGCAATGATGCTTAGACGTGGCTCCTGGGAGCGGGCAGGAGGGGAGAATGAACCACCTTGGCAAGGCCAGGCCCCACTGTGAACTGGGTGGTGATCGCAGAGGCAGCACAGGGATACCCAAGCTCCTCGGTGCGGTGGAGTCAGCCCGCTGAAGGACTAGGACTGTCTACTGGGGTGTCTCCGCCCCAAGGATCACATCGGGGGGGGCCCGGCAGATGGGAGGCCTTGAAACAGACTGTGTGTACCCAAACAGTAGCAGAAGAGAGGACGCCAGTGGCTATGGGGCCCAGATGGCAAGAGGCCAGAGGCCGTCCATCGGGTGTGTTGAGAGTAGAAAAGGAAGTGGAAATCTTACTAGGTGGTCAGGGGTGATGGCCACAGAGAAGACTTTGATGCCCAGGTGTTTGGCCTCATTCACTGCATCTTCCAGGCCCCCACATGGCTCCTTGTAGCCCTCCAGAGGATGGCCATCGGTCACCACGATCAGGTATTTGTTCTCCTTCAAGTGGGAGCCCCTGGACAGGTGGGCAGCATGAGGTAGGGCTCGGAGCCTGGGAACCAGAGCCGAGAGCCACCTCCTCCCAGGGCTGATAGCCAGAGGCCCAGGAAAAAGACTTGAGGCAGCTCTGGAATGCTGTCCCCTGTCACCCAGGGACCAAGATTCACCGCTGATCATAATTGTAAAGTGTCAAGTCGTGTGAGTTACCCAACGACAAAAATCACTTTGAGATGCACATTTTCAGGAAAGGCAGTAGTCCTCAGTTTGTTCCCTTAAATGGGCATCATCTCAAGGTGCCTTGGGCCCCAAACTTCTGAGAACAAGAGGGCCAGGCGTGATCCTGGGCTGCTGGAGTGGTCTTGTGGAAGTCAGTAGGTGTCAGGGGCAGGGGACCCACAGACAGGCTTTAATTGTTTCACCCTAAAAGATGCAATCAGCCCCCCTGAGAAGAGATCAGAGTGGGTCAGGAGCCCACACAGACATCAGGGCTTTCCCACATACTGGGAGCCACGTCTCATGAATTCTAGAACATCTGCCTGTAAGTTTATTCTGTGGATTGCACATGATGGACATGCTCTATAATATTACTAAGTCATGCGTCCAATCCAGCCACTAGCTGCCTCACCTCATACAGTTACAGATGGCGCATAGAGCCTGGCCCATCCCATGCAACATCACCACACATCGATGCTTATGTGTGTGGGGCCTAAACAGACCTTGGAATGGGGCTCAGCCATGCAGTTTCACAATGCTGGAGTGTCTCAATGAAGCCACATAAGGGAGGAGTGGTGAGGGGCCAGGTCTCTGCCCTGTGCGGGCTGCACTGGGCAACTGATGCCACGGGAGGCTACATAGATACGCGGCCTGTGCCTATCCTACAGCCATGGGGCACCTTGTGGGGGAGTAGTGTCATAGCCACCCCTCACCCATCAACTCAACACATGAGGCATTATGGGAAGGCATCTAGCCATAGGAGGAGAGGTCCCTCAGACCCACACAGGATGGAAAATTATTGGAGGCCATTCTTCCCGTGGCTAAGGGACTTCAGCTTGGTGGTTCTAGAGCTGCGTTGACCATAGCTGTGTTGTAGTAACCAGCTTCTCTCTATATATATCTCTCTTGGTCTCTCTCTCTCTGCTTCTTTGTCTCTGCTGCCTCTCTCTCTGGGCGGTGACTGGGGCTATTTTGTTCACCAGTTGCAACAATAAAATATAGACACAGGGACAGGTGGAGATTGGGGTATGACCCTAGCAAGGTGAGTAGGTTTGGAGCTATAGGCACTTTGACTGCCCTGAGATAGTCTTTAGACCTCAGCCCAGTGCTTGAATGGGTAGTGGGCAGCCTGGTGGAAGTTCAGCTGGCCATGAAAACAGGTCAGGGAGGCCCCGTAGCACACAGGTTGAAAAGGCCTGTGGGTAGAGCCACCTGAGACTGACCTGACAGATAGGGTTGGTCATGATGGGCCCAGCTGTGGCCATTGTGAATGTCCCCGCGCCACTCACCCTATGAGCAGCTCCTCTAGACCCTTCTTAATGGCGCAGTCGGTGTAGGTGCCTTTGCCGAAGTACTTGACCTCATCCACGTTAGCCTTGAGCTCATCGCGGCCACTGGGCATGCGCGTGAGCCCTTGGATGATCTCCACTTCGTCACTGTAGTGCAGGGCACCCGCATTCCAAACCAGGTTGCGGTCACACCGGTAGTACCTGTGAGTCATAGGTAGGATGAGGGGAGGGGGGGCCCCGAGAGAGCCACCAAGGACATGCTAAGCCTGACCTTCAAGAAGGGACTTGCTGTCCCACTCAAGCGTGCCGTGTCCCGCATCTCACAGATAGGCAGGTGGCTCAGGGCCCAGTGACAGAAAGGGTGGTCATTTCATTGAGGGCTACACAATGGGCATGGTCGGACAAACCAATTGATTCTCAATTGAGCTGTAAGCATGACCCCAGCTGAGGGCCACAGAACCCTGCCCCCACGTGCCGTAGAGGGCCAGGTGAAGACAGAGGCGGGCATAGGCCAGGTCTAAATAGGACACGGGCATTTCTGAAGTGGGTCTAAGTTGCCTCCACCCTCCTCTGTAGCATCTGACCCCATAGCTCTCCAAAGTCTGCTATGGTGGCCCATGTGGTTTTTCAGGGGACAGAGTGACCAAGGCCCCTATAGTGAAGCTAATAGAAGAATACTTCTCCTCCATCTCCTAGGTGGGCTCTGAGACACGGGACACTGAGGAAAGGGACTGAGGGAACCCACAGCCTTCTGCATTGGGATCTCCTTTTTCCTTCCTGTAGCCCCAGACATGTCGACTATCTTCAAAGTCACAGCCTGGGGTTGGGGTTGGGGGTGGGGTTGGGGAGCTGGTTCACTCCAGTCTGCTGGAGGCCACTGTCTCCATGGACAGCTGCCCAGGATGGGTAGTTAGTAGGCTTGAGGCCTATGTTGGCCGACTTCCTGTCATCGCACTGACTGACCGCTGTGCAGGGACCCTGCTAGGGAAGGAGGCTCTTTGTCTTACACTCTTCTGCCCTCCCAGCCACACCCTCTGCTCTCAGTGCCCCCATTGAGAAGAGAAGGAGAAGAGGAGTGAATGAAGCACACTATGTCCCCCCACCCCAAGTCCCCTACTCCTAGCCCCTGTGTTGAAAATACTGGGAGATGTTTAGCCCAAGACTCAGGAGGAGCCTCTAATGCCCATGTGGACAGGTGGGGTCCAGCTGCATGCAGAACCCCAGGCATCATGCCTAGCCCCCCAACTCTGTTCTGTGTGGAGACCCCTCCACATCTCTAGGCTCAGTACTGTCTCCTCAGTCCTCCCTGCTCTTCCATCTCACACTCACCCTGCCCCTTTGAGCTGAATAGACATAGTAGCTCTAGGCAGCTTCTGCAGTGGGGGAGTTAAGGCTTGGCTCTACATGTGGCTTCCGCCCCTCCCCCACCCCAGGCCCATACAGGACAGGCCAAGGCAAGCTCACTCTTACCTGTCTCTCAGGTTATCGATGAAGCGCTTGGTGAATGACTTCACCTTGTCCACCAGGGCCCCGTAGGGTTTCAGCCTCAAGGCCACGCTTTCCGAGGTGTCCAGCACAAAGAACAGATCCACAGGGCAGTCTGAGTCAGGGAAGGTTCCATAAGTTATATACCCTGAGTCCCTGCTGGGAGTACCAGGCCCCGTCACACATCACCCCCCCCCCCTCCAGGCCAGGGGCTCTCTGAAGCATCATCCATCCTAACCAGCAGAGCTCTGGGTAGATGGCCCACTCAGTCCAGAGCCCCTCACCTGCCCTGTAGGCAACACCCAGCAGGCTCTGTGTGAGGGCCAGGTCCCAGGGTGTCCTGTCCCTTGAACAGAGCCTCGCTCGCTCCGTTATGGTGACTTTAGCCTGTTATAGAGGGTACAGTCTGCCTGCGAGAGAGCAGGACTATTGCTCGGTAGGGTCTCAGGTTCAACTCAAAGCCACCAGCCACGAGCTCATGCTGAGGTGGGAACGAACCGGTCACCCATGCCGGCTGCCAGGCAGAGGGAGAATGTCAGTTCTGGGGCCTCGGCAGTCGTTCACTCAGGACAGAAAATGGACCCAGAGTGTTGGCAACAGGCTCTCCTGGCTGGCAGGTCCCTTGGGAGTTTCCCACCCTGTCATCTCACTAGCGTGGTGAGACTTGAGGTAACGGGACTTGTGGCTGGGAGCTGAGTGTTCTAGCTGATAGGAACTGGGTGGAATGCAGGCTGGGACAAGGGACAAGCCCCCTTCTCGGTGGCTGGCCACATGACAAAGACAAAAAAAAAAAAAAAAAAAGGACAAGGGACAGTCCCCGTGGGGCATTAAGCCTATCTACTTCTAAGCCTTAAAGCAGCTAAATACTGCATTCAGGGGACACACAGCCAGTTCACTCACCTTGGAAGGCGATCACTTTGGAGCCCCGGACGTCCTCCTGTGCAGCCACCCAGCAGGCCTGTAGCAGCAGGGGCAGCAGAGCGTGGGCCAGCCTCATGTTTCTGGCTGGCCTGCGGGTCACCATCAAATGCAGGCCAGGGTCAGGGTGGGCGCTGGTGATGGCAGAGTAAGAGGCTGTCTCTGCTTGCAACAGTTAGAGCCCAGGGCTGGGGAGAGCCAGCGAGGGTGGAGGGAGGGAGGGAGGGAAGGAGGTGCAAAGAGGGGAGGGATCAGGAGAAGAGGGGGAGAGGAAGGGGAGGGGCCTCAGAGCTGAGTGAGTCACAGCATCAGGGTCTCTGGAACCTTGAGGAGAAAAAGCCTCTCTCCTCTAGGGTACTCCTGGCCTGTGGGATTCCTGTCGCCACAGTGTGTGGGATGTTTGCTCGCTCACGGCCGCCTGTCCTGTGTAATGTAGAACAAAATATAGTGTGTGATTCCCAAAAGAAGTTTCAGAAAATAGTTTTGGTTGTTTGACTCCAAATACCGCCTGTGGGACTGACCAGCCCAGTTTGCTGGTACGAGTGCTGGCTCCCACAAACACTGCTTCCTCAGGCGCTGGAGATTTTCGTGTCACTGTCTCTTCAGTTTAGTTAAATATTTATTTGCAAATGATATTTTGATCTTTACTATGGGAAAATCAAGTTGTCAACAACTACCATATGGATGTGTTTGTGTGAAAGTTCTTGTTCTCTCTGGCTCTGGCTCTCTCTCTCTCTCTCTCTGTCTCTGTCTCTCTGTCTCTGTGTCTCTCTCTCTGTGTGTCTCTGTCTCTGTGTCTCCTTCTCTGTGTCTGTCTCTGTCTGTCTCTGTGTCTCTGCTCTGCTCTCTCTGTCTCTGCTGTCTGTCTGTCTGTCTATCAGTCTCTCTCTCTCTCTCTCTCTCTCTCTCTCTCTCTCTCTTTCTGTGTGTGTGTGTGTGTGTGTGTGTGTGTGTCTAGATAATGTTCCTGGGGGAGAGGGCTCCAGATAAAGCCAGGGCCATCACCCAGAGACGATTCCAGAAGAGTGGTGTACTTGCCTTAATACAAAACACTTGACTACAAATTTTAACATCATTAATAATAAAAGTTCTTTTAAAAATCCCCAGCAGTGACACTTTAATCCCAGGACTCCATGAGATTGTGTCCTTTGTCCTCCTCGTGCCAGCCCTACAGAATGTGTCACCATGGTGGACACATGGTCCTCTTGGCAGTAATCTCATGGTTCAGGTTCAGGCCATGGCTTCATGCTATGTATATGGCCTCCTTGCATGGCCTCTGGAGCCGCCACAAGCTGGGCCTTATAGGGTGGTGACCCTTGTGTGCTAAGGTTTGGGGAAAGACTCAGGAACACAGAACAATAAAGACAGCTCATGCTTTTATATAACAAATATTAATGCCTTGATATACTAAATATCAACAAAGAGAGCCTATGTTGGCCTCTCAAGGATGTGCTCTTCCGAGCCAAAGAGAGCAGGGCCTGTTGGGTATCAGTGATAGCGGATGCATGGCATCACACAGGGACAGTCGTAGCAGCCTCCTGGTTGGGTTCAAAGCCACGCCCTGTCAGTGGCCCGATGGATCTTGGGGCAGTGAATAAAGAGTAACCAGGGAAAGATACAGCACCTGTGTGACCCCTCAGCAAGCCACATGCTTCCCTGAGGCAGTGCTTCTCAGGATAAGTGGACCACACTGCAGAGGCAGCTGCAGGACAGGAGGTACAGCCCCCTGTACCTGTGTACAAGTGAAGACATCTCAACTCTGTGTGTGTGTATGCGTGTGCGTGTGCGTGTGCGTGTGCGTGTGTGTGTGTGTGTGTGTGTGTGTGTGTGTGAAAAGGGGCAGAACGACAGCAAGCCCACTGCTCTCTCCTCATGACCTGAGGTTCTCTCTTCCCTTGCAGACTGGTGTACAGTCCCTGGGGGACTCAGGGCTAGGTGACCGCTGGATCTGAAGTTCCAAACCAAGCTCCAGAGGCTTTGCCAGAACTCAAGTACCCAGGCAGCTCGGTTGGGAGTCAGGTGGGTAGTGGGGAGACTGGTGGGTACTTGGCTGCTAAGCAGGAGGGTGTAGCCTGAATGTGGAGGGACGGGGGAGGGCGGGGCACAGCTGGATGTCCAAGGGTCTCTTTCCTGCTTCCGGCTCCCCTGTAATGGGGTGAGGGTGGGTCAGGCTTTTTACACACCTGAAGAAGTGACTAGAAACTGGAAAAGAATGAAAGCTCATGGAAATTGCCTTGGTCAGCCCTTAGGCGGCTCTGGAGGGAGGCTCTGGAGTCCTGGGCGTGGTCAGGAAGGAGGAAGGAGCCCCCCACCCCCACCCCGACCCTGACCCCATTCTCCATGGAGCAACAGCGCCTCCTCTGCCTGCAGATTACCAGGCCCAGCAGCTCAGGGCCTCTTCTAAAGGAATCTTTTCTTCCAGCCCTTTGAGGAAAAAAAAATTTTTTTTAAGCGTGCTTTGGGAAGGTAGGGGTGTTTAGCCTTGCTCAAATCTTGCTCAGTGTATGCAGCCCCAAATGTCATTCAGGACCATCATTGGAATGATTTTTGCGTCTTACTTAGAAACATTTTAGAAAACTAAAAGAAAAAAGAAAAACAAAAGCACTTTTGAAAAAAAAAAGTCCTGTTTGTTTTTTTTTCTAATAACTGCAATGACTTCAGGTGAGGCAGGAAGGGTGGCAGGTCCCTGCCTCTGTGATGACTGCCTGACCAGGCACACAGAGGTGGGGGGAGGGGGGGAAGGAGGGAAGGGAGAGAGAGAGAGAGTGAGTCTCCTACCAGGAAAGAACAGGCTGTGGTGAACCAAGGGGTAGTGGAGCCTTAAGGGAGGGTGACTACAGATAAGAGAGGGCTAGGGTGGCTGGATGCTACTTTAATCCCAGCACTCAGGAGGCAGAGACAGGCAGATTGCTGTGAGTTCAAGGCCAGCCTGGCTTACAAAGCAAGTCCAGGACAGGCAAGGCTAACACAGAGAAACCCTGTCTCGAAAAACCAAGAGAGAAAGGAGAGAGAGAAAGAGAGGAGGTGGCTAGGTAGCCCCTTACCACCCCCACCTCCTCGCCTCCACTCTGGTGGTGCCCTGTGGTGACCCCACTGTCCCTGAGGCTTCAGAGAAAATGTATTGTGAGGAAGATCATCTATAACCTGTAATCTATAATCTGTGATCCCAGTTGGTGGCCACGATGCCAGTCTGGGCTTTCTGTATATCCCACCAGCTCTCAGTGCCTGTCCACACTTGTGGACAACAAGGACCACCCCACCCCACCCCACCAACACAGACACATACACACAGAACACACACACACACACACACACACACACACACACACACACACACACACACATACTGTTGTGCCAAGAGCTTACAAATCGGGCTGTCATCCATGTCACCCAGAAGCCAGCAGTACTGGGCTGTACTAGCTCAGAGTCCAGAACATGTGGCCCACTGACCAGACTCTTCTGGAACTCTGGTGGCTCAGGGACCTCTCAGACATACTCTACATAGTTGGGTCGCCTACTTGGCCAGCAGTGTAGGACCAAGGATAAGGGGTTTTGCCATGAGACTTGAAGGCTGTAGCTCAGATGCCCCGTGGTTAGGTGGCATTGTAGCCTGGGAACAGACTCCATCGAGTGGAGGGCTGGGCTCTTGGTCCCACACCAAGTCCCTGGTTTGGGCCCATGTCTTGCAGTTACGCATTCTGATGGAGTTGGGAAGGGCTGGTTACTCCATCTGTCTACTGAGGCATGTGGCTGAAACACGGCCCAAGAGATGGATCCAGGCTTGAGAGTCTGCTGATCCTTGGCTCTGTACGTAGCATCTTGGTCATATCCCTGCCCCCCCAGGGCAGCTCAGACATGGACTAGCGCCCTCTATGGGCTCCACCTCACAGAACTGGTAGGAAAAAGGCTATACGCTGCGGTGCAGAGAACATGTGTAGAATAGTGTTCTGGGACCTGAGGGTTTATGTTACAGTTGAGAGGTGCTGGCTGCTACACAGAGATCCACCAGGTGTGTCTAGTCATAGCTGAAGAGACAAGCCACACAGTCTGCAAACAGCTTGACCCCGCTCACTGTACTTCCTGACACACAAAGGATGCTGATGCCCAGTGTTTTTACATGGCCGGGGCAGTTCCCCAGTGCCTCTTTAATTGGACAAGGAGCCTGTCCATCCTGCACCCTCCAGGAAGTCTGGAAGAAGAGAGATCTGGGATTTTCCCAGACACACAGAAAGGCCACATTGCCTTCAGAGAGTGCAGTGACAGTGAACCCAGGGGGACAGGCGTGGACTCCAAAGGACGGGGTGGCCCAGTGTTCTAAAGAGCCCACTTTGGGGGCTTCGGGGTTTCCGGAATGTCTCCAGCCTTCTCCAGGGCGTGGGCTCTGGAGAGCTGCCTTTATTGCCAACACCAAAGCCCCAAACCCTCTTAGCATCTTTGCACATCCGCTGAACAAAGACAGCGTTGTTCCCTTCACTGCCTCGACTGTCCAGTGAACTTTCCTCCCAACTCAGAGCACGATTCATCAAAGAAAATAATATTTTCCATGAGCTACCCTGTTTCCATGGCACCTCACTGTGGATGTTGGAACCTAGCAGGGATGCCTGGCAGGCATTTGGCTCCACCCACAGGTCCCACACAGGGGACTCCCCTGTTCTGCACCTCAGCATGGTCAGAAGTTCTCCTCCATTCTGGGGAGCCCACATCCCTGCAGCACTGGCACACGGGGCCCTGTGATCTAGCTGGGGCCAGGCTGGGCGACATGCCTGAGGTGTGCCACGGACAGAGTGGCTCCTGTCTCTTAGCTCCAGTTTACCAAATGCCTAGTGAGTCACCTGGGCAGGGAGCACTGGTGGTGAGACTTACTCCTGGGGCAGGGCAATGTCTATTTTGAGAGTCACCGATCTGAGCCACCCACCAGGGATGACCATCACTGGAGCTGTGGGCCCTCAGCAGCCACTTGGTACTAGTTGACAAAGAACCTCTCACTGGTGACCAGACAGGAAGGGCAGTGCTCTTGGGAGGAGCTTCATAATAATATGCTGAGGAGGCATTGATCTGCTCAAAATGGGAGAATAAAGCCGAGCACTCCATATTATCAGGCCGGAGTTAGGCACATCCCTGTCACCAGTGTGGAAACAATATTGTCGCTCTCACGGTATGCTAAGCGGGCGGGGTAACTTGGTAGCATGCACCTCGAGTGACACGCATGTGCATAGCCAGGAGTGTTCCTGAGAGATGAGGTGTAAAATTACATCAGCGAAGGGGTCTGCGTGGGTTCCACAACATTATAACAACAACAACAAAGTCAACAATGCTGGAAGGTGTAGCAAACGAGGGTTGTTGGGTAAGCCACAGGCTGTACAACAGGCCTAAGGCCATGGGACTGAGTTGGGTATGAACTGAAGTGTAGGGTGGCACCAGGGTCCTATAGGGGACATGGATTTAAAAGTTTCTGGGTCCCCTTATAGAGCAAACTAGGTGGGGCCTGATTTGCACAGGCGTGGTTGTTCCCTCGTGATGGGACATATAGGCAGCTCGCTGCCGTTAAAGGTTGTGCCCATCTCCCCCAACTAATTGCTTCATGAAGGCAGAGCCCTCCTCTGTTGGTCCCCCACCACCCACTATGCTCAGCGACTCCCGCTGATTCGGCTCCCAGGCTGCGTATTTAATCTAATTTATTTTTGTTCTATTGTCTGAAAACTGAGAATTTTATTTTCTGGCTCGAAGCAGACCTGGGAGCTCTGGTTGCATGCTGTCATTCGAAAGAGACACTACAAAACTAAATGAATTGTGTGCCTGATGCCCAAGGAGATCAGCAAGGCAGAGCCAAGGGGAAGAGGGAAACCCCAGACCTCCCTGCCCTGCGAGGCTTGGCTGGTGGCTCAAGGATACGTGGTGACACTGGCAACTTGGCCTGAGGGGCTCCAAGGCTGTTGGGGCTGGCCCAACATCCACAAGTCTGAAACTGGATATTCTGGGAACCCTGGCTGGCAACGAAGCTAGAAAATTCATGTAGCGCCACCTCCTTCCCCTTCTCCCGAGGAAGAAGACAACTCCCGCCCTCCCCCCCCCACCCCCCCCGCCCCGAAACGAAAAAGCAGTTGACCCATGCCGCAGGAGGCAGCACGTGGGTTGTCCTCATGGGTCCCTTGTGGAATTTTTGTCTCTAGACTTGGAGGCCTACTGCCAAGCAGGCCTCATCCTGGGAGCATGACCCTGACTCCTGAGGACATGCAGAAGGTCCCCACCTCCCCCACCCCCACCCCCACCCCCCCACCCCCCCAGAGCAGAAGCAGGAAGCTGACACTTTCCTAGGCCACTCGACGCCAGCTGGAGCCAGTACTTGTACACACAAGAAAGCATTCGGGGGGGCAGACATCTTGGGAGCTGCAGGCAGAGGTTTCTACTCTAATCTGGTCCTCTTACACACACACACACACACACACACACACACACACACACACACACACACACACACACCACCCTTGGCCTCATCACCTATTCCAAGTAGAACTCCTGCTTGCTAATCCTCTCTTTGGAAGTTGAGAGCCCAGGGGATACACATAGCCAGAGCACCTGCACAGGCCATAGGAGAGTAGCAAAGTCACTCTGTGCTTGCTGATGGGGGAGCATCGAGACCAGAAGCCAGTGGCCAGAATGGGCCACGTCTCGTTTTGCACCCCAAGGTCTCTTGCAACCCTTTAGGTTCATCAAAGTTTCTAACAGCAGCCCTGATCCCCCCCCCAAGAACAATGACTCCTTCCTTTCAGGGAGCAGTGGGTCTGACCTTGGGAGGGCAAAGGCTCTGAAAACTGGGCACCCTTGATCCCGAGATGTCCCAGATATATCCATGTGCAGGGCAAGGGTTGGGTACCATGAGCAGCGGACCCATGCTGAACACAGAATCATCTACTGAGGTTGCTGTGAGCTTCAGTGCCCCCAGGAACACTTAGAGACGCCCTCGCATAAAGGCTCCGTGGGCCTTTACCCCTTCTCAGGGGACCTCCGGCTACTCACCAGCTAGCATGGCTGGCTATGATCATGGCAGCTGGGGGGCCATGGTTCTGGAGGGGTTAATCTTTCCTATTACCTCATTCTGATCTCTTGCCTGAAGAGAGAGCAACATCTGGTAAAGATATTTCTCCAGCAGAGCCTGGGCCTCTGGAGGAGCAGCCTGGCTCCTTACCAAAAGCCAGCTGCAGGCTTAGGCGCGACTCTAGGGACGGGGCTTCCCAGGAAATGATAGCCACAGCGGTGCCTCGCCACCTGGGTCCCCAAAGCCCACCCTCCAGGGCCTGGGGGTGACAGCCAAGCATTCCTGCGAGCAAGAGTCACTTCCTGTCCTGCTAACCCTGGGACGCTGCTGAAGCTGTGGCGTGGCGGCTGGGCTAAGCTGTACCCCCAGAAGTTCTGGGGGGCCAGTAGGAACAGAGCTTTAAAATGAGATCTCTTGAGGGCTCAGGGCCATGTTTGAGACCACCAGGTCTGAGGTCTGCTCTCCTTGTCTCTATCCCCCGGTGGCTACAAAAGCAGCCCAGCCCCCGACATCCTGAGTGATGCCTTTGGGACTGGAGCCCCAACACCACTCTCTTCAGTGTATCCAGGGTGCTGAGCCATGTTCAAGAGTGCTGCTGCCTTTCTCAGGCAGAGGGAGGGGCTGGTGAGCAGCACCAAGCACGAACCCTGTCTGTGCTCTGTTTCTCTGCAAAGACCCTGGTACCCGGACTGTGTGTTCCATTGTATAAACCTCATGCTGTCCTTGCTGTGACAGATGCCATCCCAGCTGCTGCCAACACTCTTGCCTGAAACGATGCTGTAGCCTGGTCACCTGAGTTCTACTGAGGACAAGCCCATCAGAGGGGACGTCTCCTTCATCCCACACTGCTGCTCGCGGGTGAGAAGGGAAACACTGGCTACTCCAGGCCCAGCTCACTAATTTCATTCGCCTCAGGCAGCTCGCAGATACCCACAGAGAACGCCAACACACGCAAGGGGCTGCTAAGACCCTTGGTCTCTTCCCAGCCACGCTGGGGCTTGGAGATCCAGTCTGGAGCTTCAGGGTGACCTGGCTGGCAACCTTGTCCTCTCATTCCCTTTGCCTCACCACCCAACCGTAGAAGCCCCCTTGATCCTCGGTCCTCTCGGTCCTTGGGATTAGCCAGGACAGTTGGACAGGCTGCATGCAAGAGGAGCTTAGGGTCACTTCTACCCTCTGTGCTCTAGGATGGGGACATAAGGAGCCAGGGACACTCAGATCCGGGTTGGTTCCAATTCTGCCATCTATAGTTCTGTGACCTAAGGTCAGGGAAACAGGCAAAAACTGTTCTGCCAAATGGCCAGAAGATAGCCCTCTTGGTTAGTGGGAGTTCATGATGTATTATTAAGCCAGGACCGTCTCAATTCTTTACCAGGAGGCCACAATCAACAGGTCCCTGTGCGGAACCTGTCCAGCTAAGCACTGGGCAGATGTGCTATGGACAGTGGTTCTCAACCTTCCTAATGCTGTGACCCTTTAACGTGGTCTCATGTTGTGGGGACCCCCAACCATAAAATTATTTTGTTGCGACTTCCTAACTGTAATTTTGTTATTGTAGTGAATCATAACGATATCGGATATGTGACCCCTGTGAAAGGATCGTCTGACATCCCACCCCAAGAACTCCCGCCTCACAGGTTGACAATCTCTGTGCGAGGAGGCACCCTAGGACCATCTACCCGGTATGTGGCTTGCACTGCCCCAGCATCCCGGAGGAGGCCTCCTGACAGGTAGATGTGCACCCTGGGTCACATCTGGGCTTCCTAGGAACATCTCTGAGCCTGCATGATTACTCTGACCTATCAAACCCTGGACCAAGAGGTGCATCTTGCTGTTCTGTGGGAAAGGGACTTCATTCTTGTTCCACGGTCTCCAGGGACCGAGGGGCCAATCAGGAACTTCCGGGTAGGGGTTATCTTTAAAAAGAAAAGTATCATTGACATTCATATGCAGCAGAATTTTCTGTTCAGGGCCTGTCTAAGGTCCCTGGGGTGCTGGATACAGGTGGCTGGCTCGGATAGATATCTTCTGCCCTGGGAGGTGGAGGACCCCTAAATTCAGTACAAGGACTTGGGGTGCTTGTGGGTCCTGAGTTATTTATGCCAGCTTCCTCTCCAGCACAGACTGGAAATCTCAAGTTCTGGTAGTTAGTATCAGAAGGAGAAAAGATGAGTGTGCAAGCCCCCTCATGAGGGTGGGCCAGGTTAACAGCTGTGCTTACAGTGATGCTGTGTGGCTGAGGCCACTAAGGTGACAAGCATTTGCAGCTAAAACCTCTCTGAGAAGGGCACTGGGGCCAACACCGGGGAATCCTTCACCATCAGGGCCAGCAGCCTCGGTGTCTTAGTTTGGAGTTCAAGGGCCACAAAATGAGACGCTGGTGGGCTTTGGGTCTCCAGTGGCTCTCAACAAAGCCACCAGCAGAGTGTAGCCTTTTGGGAGTCCAGGCCAGCAAAACAGCACCACAGCCTAGCACATACAATGCATGGGGAGCAACAGGGACTGTAGAGGATTCTGTTTGCACATCTGCCTTAAAGTCTGGGACCCTGCTGTCCTGCCTTCTCTCCTCTCCCAGGTCACCTTTTTGTAGAACACAGGCAGAGGCTGGAGGAATGAGGCCCAGAGAGGCTTTTAGGGGCCCATATGCTGGGCTTGGGCGCCCTCTGCTGTCCATCTGGGCACTTTTGCTGTGCAGATTTTCCAGCGGTTTGTCAACTCATTGTTGGCATAGAGCAGCTACTGACTTTTATATGTTGATTTTGTATCCTGCTGCTTTTTTGAGAGTGTTTTTCAGGTTTAAGAATTCTCTGGAGGAGTCTTCACAGTCTTTTGAGTATTGGTTCATGTGCTTTGCAAATAGGGATATTATTTTTCCTATTTGTAACCATGTATTTATTTTTCTATTTTGTCTATTGCTTTAGCTGAGACTTCAAACACTCTATTGAATATGAGCGAGGATAATGGCACTCTTGCCTTGTTCTAGATTTTAAAGGAAATCTGTTAACTCTCCCCTGCCATGTGTTGCCTAATTTTATGCCATCTTGACCCAGCCTAAAGTCATCTAAGAGGAAAGAACCCCAACTGAGTAGATGCCTCTGTAAGAGCAGACTGTAGGCAAGCCTGTGGAGCATTTTCTTAATTAGTGTTTGATGGGGGAGGGTCCAGCCCATCGTGGGTGGGGCCATCCCTGGGCTGGAGGTCCTGGATGCTATAAGAAAGCAGGCTGAGTGAGCCATGTAAGCAGCACCCTTCACAGCCTCTGCCTCAGCTCCTGCCTCTAGGTTCCTGCCCTGTTTGAGTTCCTGTCCTGACTTCCTTCAGTGATGAACAGTGATGTGGAAGGGTAAGCCGAATAAACCCTTTCCTCTCCAGCTTGCTTTGGTCATGATGTTTCATCAGAGCAATAGAAACCCTGAGTGAAGCAAGTTGGTGCTACAATAGTGCGTATTGCTCTGACCTGACACCATGTTGGTTTTGGGAGGATTGTGAAAGGACGTTGGAACGTTGGGCTAGAAGTGTTGAAGAGTTCAGTGGGCTGTTCTGTTGGGTATTTGAAGGATGCTGAGGAGAAGTACGATGAAGGTCTGGCGTGAAGGAAGCAAAGACTCTGCTGGGCCCTTTAGTGTCTGCTCGCCCTGGAGCTGAAGAATCAGGTGTGATTAACAGAAACCATTAAAAACCTTTGCGTTCCTGGGACAATGGATGCCGGTCATCTGGGGCTGGGAAATTAGCGGCGACTAAGAAGAGATCCACATCTTTGAAATGAAATCTTCTACCAAGAGTTTCCTGAGAGGCAGCACACAGACGCTGTGTTCCAGAAGTGGCAAAAGCTGCGCCTTCTGTCGACAGCTGAACCTGGCATTGTAGGAGTCATCAGGTGGGTCTGCTTTTGAAGGCATGAAGGTGTCATAGAGAGCAGCTGAGGCTTCACACTGTGACAGGCCACATTGGTGACAGTGCAGCCTCAGTAACGGCTAATGTCCCAGGATTGAAGGGGCCACAGCGATCGCCATGAAAGACCCCAGCATTTCAGAGATGCTCGTATTGTGGGGTGACCACGAAGAACAGCGGCAGCCACGGAACGGAGGCTGCCCAAGGCTAGAAGACAGGTCGTGTGTGCTGCAGGGGATGGAGCCAGAGAAGGGACACAAGTCCCGTGGAGGAGCCTAAAGATGGTGAGTGAATCCTACATATTGGAAATCAAATTGTTTACAATGTTGGAGTTTGGTTTTGCTCTGTTCAGATTGTGACTACGCCCTGGTTCTTTCCTTTTGGAGTGAATAAGTCTTTAGCTTATTTTTAACTGAGGGACTTTGAAATTCTAAGAGATACTTTGGATTTGAAGAGAGTTTGGAATTCTACAGAGACCAAACTTTTAAAGTGGTTGAATTGGTGCAGACTGTGGGACTTTTCAGTGTGTAATATGTTTTATACTTTGGTACTTATTAACCTGAGATCTGGAGGATGAACCAACAGAAGGAAAGATTATGTCTTTAAAAAGTATTGTGTGTAAAGTTGACAAGGAGTCGATTGTGCTGGCTCACTGTATCAACCTGACACAGCTTGGAGCTATCTTAAAGGAGAGAGGCCCAGCTGAGAAAAAGCCTCCATGAGATCTGGCTGTAGGCAAGCTTGGAGAGCGGTTTCTTTCTTGGTGATTGATGGGGGAGGGCTCAGCCCATGTGGGTGGGGTCATCCCTGGCCTCTGATGGTCCTGGATTCTATAAGAAAGCAAGCTGAGGAAACTCCCTTCAATGATGAACGGATATATGCAAGTGTAAGCCAAATGAATCCTTTTCTCCTCAAGTTGCTGTGGTTATGGTGTTTCTTCAAGGCAATGGTGACCCTGACTAGAGGCCCCACTGTTGGCCATTAGGTTTCTTGTATATAGCCTTTTGTTATGTCGAGGTATGTCCCTTACATCACTAGTGTTTTTCAGAGGTTTTCTCATGAATGAATATTGAATTGTGTCACCCGATTTCTGCATCAACTTCGATGGTCATGTCTATTTACTTGTCAAATTGCTCTTTATATAGGACATACATGTCTTTGATATCAGTTAGACTCATTTACTATGTGGTTTGACTTTGTAGTCTCTTTGTTGGTTTTCTGTTTGGGTGACTTATGGAGAAATAACAGTGGGTTTGGAAATCAGTTGCTGTTATTGTATCAGGACCAGTGTGACCTTTTAAGTCAATTAGTGTTTGTTTTATGAAATTGGGAGCCTCATTATATACGTATACACACACGTGTGTGTGTGTGTGCAAACACGTATATGCACATATGTAGAGTTGTTACGTCTTCTTGATGGTTTATCTGTTACTATGCAGTGAGCTTCTTTATTTCTCTAGACTGAGTTGTGGTTTGAAATCTACTTTATCAGATATAGAACAGCGTGACCAGCTTGTCTCAGCTTCAATTCTCTTGTTAGGTTGGTTTTCACCCTTTGACCCTCAGTCTATGGATGTCTTCACAAGTGATGTGTGTTTACTAGGTTCCCCAGTGTTTTACTGCTTTGCCATGACCAAAGTAAGCAGGGGCGGGGGGGGGGGTGGGGGAAGACAAGGATTTATTTCATCTTACAGCCCACCATCCAGGGGAGCCAGAGCAGGAGCCTGGAGGCAGGAGCTGATGGAGACGCCTTGGAGGGATGCTGGCTACTGGCTTGCTCTCTGGTTTTCAGCCTTTCTTCTCTGGCCACACACATCTGACTGACTCCCCATAGTATCACTATTGCTCTGCCTTTGGAGTTGTAATTCAAAGTTATACCATCTTGATATCTGCCCCTGTCTTTCCTCTTCCCCTCTCCTCTCTCTCCTTATCTGTGTTCTTACTTTAGAAATAGACTATGTGCTATGTTTGATTCCAGTCGGTTCCTCAGTAAGTGCTCACGTAAACTTGGTTGAAACACCTTCCGACTCACAGTATTTAACTCCATGAAATCATCAAATTTGTTGCAAAGAACAAACGTCCGTGTTTCCAAAACTGTGAACATGTTTCACTTGTGCTGTTTCTAGATATTCAAAATATAATGTTCATATTTGCTGTGTTTCCAGAGCTTTCATTAAAATGTTTTATTGGGAAATTTTTTTTCTAATACCAAGGAAAAATAAGACAAAATGTATCTATCAAGATAAAGAAGGTTAGAGAGAAAGGAACTGCTTTAGCTGAAAAGAGGGCTCTGCATGGTAAAATAAAATGTTGCTCAATAGGTATTTTTCTACAATAAAAAAGCGAATGAGAACTAAACAAAGATTAATGTATGTAATAGGAAATTCCATAAAAGATAAAATTTAAAGGTGATATGACTAGGTTGACATAAAGGTTATTAAGATTTCCTTCTGCGGCCTGACCTGGCAATTGGATTCCGTGCTAGACTGGTCTCTGGCTGGGCTTATATCTACTCCCCTTGTCAGAAAGCTACTGGCCAGGGGAGGAAACGGCCCGTTACATTTTTGCTGTTTAAGAAACCCCTGCCAAACTGTGTAAGTACTGTGAAATACATCTTACTAGACAAGGTTTTTAATCCATTTGCAAAGCTTGGCCTGCTGCTCAGAACTTTCATTGTGCCTACAATCAGCAGGCCTCTGGATCGTTTGAATGGGTGAATGACACTGTTAAAAAGAAAAAATTCGTTGGCAAATTAGCCAAAGTTTCCTGTTTCCTTAGCCAAAGGCACTCTCATTAGCTGTCCTCAATCTGAAAGTCACTTCTCTTGAAAATATCAATTGTCTACTTATAAAATGATCATGCAGCGTCCCCGGAGAACGGACAAAGGGCTGAATGAGCCCCTGCTAAAGGGAGATAATAGACGTGATTGGGAAGAGCTTAAAAATAGTCACTTCCCACTCAAACTCCTCGCTTGTGGAGTGTTTCCACAGTGAGTGGCCATCCCCAGAGGAGCCCCTGGGGGATGTGGGGCTCTGTCTCCACCACAGTCCCACCGGGAGGGGTTGAACAAACACAGCTGACATGAGCGGTTTCATCCACTGCAGAAGACGATATACAGAAGGGAAAGGGGGACATGGGATTTCTTTCCTGTGTGTGTGTTTGTTTTCTTTTTGTTTTTGGTTTTATTTTGATTTCTTGGAAACAACCTAGATGCCCCTCAATAGAAGAATAAATAAAGAAAATGTGGAGCTGGGCACTTGGGAGGCAGAGGCAGGTGGATCTTTGTGAGTTCAAGGCCAGTCTGGACAGCCAAGGCTACACAGAGAAACCCTGTCTCAAAAAACAAAACAAAACCCAAATAAAATAAAATAAGAAAGAAAGAAAGAAAATGCAGTATGTTTATACAATAGAGATTGCTCAGCCATTTAAAAAATGTCATGGATATTGCAGGCAAATGGGTGGAACTGGAAAAATGCATCCAGAGTGAGGTAACTCAGATCCAGAAAGACAAATACTCTATCTCTTCATTGATATATGGATATTAGTTGTTAAGTCAACAATAACCAAGCTCCAATTCACAGAACCACAGAGGGGAGGCAGAGAGTAAGGGACTAGAGAGAACTATAGATCTCACTGGGAAAGGTGGCCATGTTGACTATATTAATCCTACTGGTCCACGAGAATAGGAGATCATTTCATATTCTGGAATCTTCTTCAGTTTCTTTCTTCAGTGACTTGAAGTTTTTATTACACAAGACTTTGACTTGCTTGGTTAGAGAAACACCAAGATATGTTCTATTATTTGAGGCTACTGTGAAAGGCGGGGTGTTTCCCTGATTTCTTTCTCAGCTCGTTTGTCAATTGCATATAGGAAGGCTACTGATTTTTGTGAGTTAACTTTGTACCCAGCTACTTTGCTGAAAGTGTTTACCAGCTGTTGGAGTTTCCCAGTGGAATTTTCTGTGTCACTTACGTATACTATCATATCATTTGCAAGTAAGACAGCTTGACTTCCTCGCTACCGTGTGTAGCCCCTGGATCCTTCAGCTGTCTTATTGCTCTAGCAGGACTTCAAGTGCTACGTTGACTAGGCATGGAGAGAGTGGACAGCCTTGTCTTGTTTCTGATTTTGGTGGAAACTGCTCTGAGTTCCTCTCCATTTTAGTTGATGTTGGCTCTGAGCTTGCTGTAAACTGCTTTCATCATGTTGAGGTATGTCCTTCGTATTCCCAGTCTCTCAGAATGTTTTATCATGGAGGGGTATTGGATTTTGTCAAAGGCTTTTTTTTATATCTAATGAGATGTTCGGTTGTGTGGTTTTTGTCTTTGTGTTTTACATGGTGGACTGCATAATTGATTTCCATATGTTGAACCATCCCCGCGTCTCTGGGATGAAGCCTATTTTATCCTGGTGGAGGACATTTTTGGTGTGTTCTTGGATTGGGCTTGCAAGTATGTTGAATATTTTTGCACCTATGTTCATAAGAGAAGTTGTTATGTAATTTTCTTTGTTGAGTCTTTATGTAATTTGGGTATCATGGTAACTAATTGAGGCCTTATAAAATGAATTGGGCAATGTCCCTTCTATTTCTATTTTGTGGAATAATTTGAGAAGTATTGACATGAACTCTTCTTTGAAAGTCTGGTAGAATTCTGCACTAAAGCCATCTGGCCCCAGTGATCTTGATTTTACTTTAAGTTGTACCTATAGAGAAATTTATCCATTTATTTTAGATTTTTCTTTTTTTTTCTTTTTTTTAATTTTTATTTTTTTAAATTAATTTATTCATATTACATCTCAGTTGTTAGCCCATCCCATGTATCCTCCCATTCCTCCCTTCCTCCCACTTCCCCCCTACTCCCCTCCCCTCCCCTATGTCTGTGTCTGAGGGGGACCTCCTCCCCCTGTATATGCTCATAGGGTATCAAGTCTCTCCTTGGTGACCTATTATCTTTCCTCTGAGTGCCACCAGGCATCTCCATCCAAGGGACATGTTCAAATATGGGGCACCAGAGTCCAAGTGGATTAAAGACCTCAACCTAAAACCACAGACATTAACCCAGTTAGAGGAAGAAGTGGGGAAGAGTCTGGAACTCATAGGCACAGGAGACAACTTCCTGAACAGAACACCAACAGCCCAGGCCTTAACATCAACAATTAATAAATGGGATCTCATGAGGCTGAGAAGCTTCTGTAAGGCAGGTGACACTGTCAAGAGAACAAAGCGACAGCCTACAGACTGGGAAAAGATCTTCACCAACTCTTCATCTGACAAAGGTCTAATATCCAAAATATATAAGGAACTCAAGAAATTAAACACCACCAAACCAAATAATCCAATAGAGAAATGGGACGCAGAACTAAACAGAATTCTCAACAGAGGAATATCAAATGGCTGAGAAACACTTAAATAAATGCTCGACCTCCTTAGTCATCAGAGAAATGCAAATCAAAACGACACTGAGATTCCATCTTACACCCATCAGAATGGCTAAGATCAATAACTCAACTGACACCTCATGCTGGTGAGGGTGTGGAGAAAGAGGAACACTCCTGCATTGCTGGTGGGAATGCAAACTAGTACAACCACTTTGGAAATCTATCTGGCACTTTCTCAGAAAAATGGGAATAGGGCTTCCTCAAGGCCCAGCTATTCCACTCCTTGGAATATACCCAGAGGATGCACTACCACACAACAGGGACATCTGCTCAACCATGTTCATAGCTGCCTTATTCATAATAGCCAGAACTTGGAAACAACCTACATGTCCCTCAATAGAAGAATGGATAAAGAAACTGTGGTACATTTACACTATGGAATACTACTCAGCTATTAAAAACAAGGGATTTCCAAAATTTGTGGACAAATGGATTGAACTAGAAATTGTCATAACAGAGCAAAAAGAGCTAAATGGTATATACTCACTTATATCGAGACACTAGTCCAAGGTGTACGTCCCCATGAAAAACTGTACCTACCAGGATAGTGGGTAAGAGGGGAGGACATACTATTGAGACTTTAGGTGTGAGAAGCCTCGGAGAAAGAGGAAATAGAAGGATCCAGTGGGTCCTGGAAAACTACAGGCGAGTCTGGGCCCTGGGGTCCTCCGCAAACTATGGCAACAGCCAAGGAAAAAATAGGCAGTAAACCTCGAACCCCTACCCAGACTAGCCGATGGACAGGACGGACATTCTCCACTGTTGAGTGGAGAAGGAGATCCAACTTTATTTTAGATTTTTCAGCTTGGTGGAGTAAAGTTGTTTTTTTTTTTTTTTAGTATGTCTGGATTTCCAGTGTCTCTGTTTTGATGTCCCTTTTCAACTCTAATTTGGATCTTTTCTTTCTGCCTTTTAGTTCATTTGGATGAGGGCTTGTCAATGTTATTGATTTTTCTCAAAAAACCAAATCTTTGTTTCATGGATTCTTTGTATTGTTTTTGGTTTTGTTGCTGTTTTATTTACTTTGGCCCTGAGTTTGCATATGTCTTGCTGTCTATACGTTGTGGGCATGATTTCTTCTTTTCTCTCTAGAGCTTTCAAGTGTTCTGTTAAAGTTGCTAGTGTTAGATCTCTCTGTCTCTCTCTCTGTCTCTGTCTGTCTGTCTGTCTGTCTGTCTGTCTCTCTCTCTCTCTCTCTCCACTTAGCTCTATGTCCTTGCCTCTTGGAACTTCTTTATTGTATCCCTAAATTTGGGTATGTTGTGTTTTCATTTTCATTCAATTCTACAAAGTCTTGAATTTTCTTAATTTCTATCTTGACCCATTTTTTATTCAGTAGAAAGTTGTTTTGTAAGCTTTCTGTTTCTGTTGGAGTTGATATTCAGCTTTAATCTGTGGCGGTCCGATAAAAGGTTATTTGAGAATTATTTAAATGGTCTTGTATATGTTGAGACTTGATTTGTGTCTGACTATGTGGTCAATTTTGTAGGACGTTCCATGAGGTGCTGAGAAAAAGGTGTGTTCTTTTGTGTTTGGGAGAAATGTTCTGTAAATATCTGTTGCGTCCATTTGGTTTGTAACATGCTAGCTCCAGCATTTTAGTTTTTGTCTGAATGACCTGTTTATTGGTGAAGTTGGGTAGTGAAGTCTGCCACTAGCCGTGTGTGAGAGTCAATATATGATTTACACCATAGTTTTGTTTTTTTTATAAACATCAGTGTCCTTGTGTTTGGCGCACAGACATTAAGAACTGAAATGTCCTCTTGTTGGAGTTTTTGAGTGTGTAGTCTTTCCCTAGCTCTTTTCATTAGTTTTGCTTTGAAGTCTATTTTGATAGATACTAAAACGGATAGCCCAGCTTGCTTCTTAGGTCTATTTGTCTGGAATATCTTTTAAACAATACTTTACGCCAAGGTAAAGATCTATCCTTGATGTTAATGTGTGTTTCTTGGGTACAGGGAGGATGGATCCTGTTTTCACATCCATTCTGTTAGTCTGTATCTTTTTGCTGGGGAATGAAGTCCATTGATGTTGAGAGATATTAGTGACTAATGATTGTTGATTCCTGTGTTGCTATTGTTATTGTTGTCAATGGTGGTGATGGTGTGTGTTTTCTTTTGACTTGTTGGTCTGAGATTTTTTATTCTCTGTATTTTTGTGGTTGTAGTTAAAATCTTTAAGTTGTAATTTTCTTTCTAGCACCTTCCTTAGGGTTGTATTTGTAGACAGACGTTAATTTTTTTTTTAAACCATGGAATGTCTTATTTTCTCCATGTATGGTGACTGAAAGTTTTGCTGGGTTAAGCAGTCTGGGCTGGAATTTATGGTCCTTTGGCATCTGCAGCACATCTGTCTGGGCCCTTTTGGCTTTTAGAGCCTCTATTGAGAGGTCAGGTGTAATTTTAACAGGTATGCCTTTACATGTAATTTGATCTTTTTTCCCTTGCAGCTTTTAATATTCTTTGTTCTGTATGTTTAGTGTTTTGCTTGTTTTTGGTTTTGTTTTTAATGTGCCAAGGGAACTTTCTTTTCCATCTGGTGTTCTGTCTGCTTCTTGTACTTTGATAGGCACCTCCTCCTTTAGGTTAGGGACATTTTCTTCTATAGTTGTATTGAAAATATTTTCTGGGCCACTGCCCTGTGTTTCTTCTTTCTGCTATTCTTATTATTCTTAGATTTGGACTTTTCATAGTGTCCTAGATTTCCTGCATGATTTGTGCCAGGCAGCTTTTAGATTTAGTGTTTTCTTTGACCAACATTTCTATTTCCCCTGCTGTGTCTTCAACGCCTGACGTTCTCTCTTCTCTCTCCTGTATTCTGTTGGAGAAGCTTGCCTTTGTGGTTCCAGTTCAAATTCATAACTTTTTTATTTCCAGAATTCCCTCAGTTTAGGTTTTCTTTGTTGATTCTGTTTGCATTTTCAAGTATTGAAGGGTTCTGTTCGTTTCCTGCCTATCTTCCTGGATTTAAAGGCTTTACTCATTTCCTCTTGAAGGACTCTATCACAGCCACACAGGCTATTGTAAGGTGCTGTGTCTTGTGTTTCAGCTCTGTCAGAATACTCAGGGCCTGCCGTGGTAGGGTCGCTGGGCTCTGGAGGGCACATTGCCCTGCCTGGTGTTGGGGGTTTTGGGTTTGGTTGGTGGGTTTTGCTGGCAGGCATCTGGGCCTGGGGAAGAGTACAGTCCCAGGAGCTGACATCAGGTTTTGTCTTGGTTTAGTGGGCGTTTGCTTCCTCTCTGGTTTTTAGGAGAGTTTGATGGTTGTGTGTCACCTAGTAGGACATTTCTGTGGACCTGATAGGTGTGGCCACTGGGGGGCAGGCGAGAGTCCAGGAAGAATGTGTTATTGTGCATTGGGGCCATGACGCTTAGGAATGGGGATAGACTTAGGGGCTCTCAGGGGAAAGGAAAGCAAAGTGTTCAACCAGGACCTGTTTATTTAGTCTCCTTGAACTGGGGGCAGAGAGCGAAGAGTGGTCACTCCAGGACCACTGCTCTAGAGCTGGGGATGACAGTAGGGGTTCGGATCTGGAGGAACAGAAGAAGAGGTGGGGGTCTGCAGACCCTCCTGCTTCGCTGGCAGGAGTCGTCTGTGGGTTAGCAGGGAGTGTCTGCTGGAGTTGGGGGCTGGGGTAAAGCAATGGGTTGAGGGATGGTTAGAAGGGGAAGGTCTATAGGATCCACAGAAGATGTGGGCAGGGAAGTGGGGGAGGGGGAAGGCTGTGGCCGGTGTCCTGTTGCAGAGCTTGGGATGAGGCTGGGGGATTGGGTCTGGGGGAACAGAGGAAGAGCTGAAGGCCTGCAGGCAGCTTACCTGCTTCCCAGGCAGGAATGATGGTGTTTCCTATGATTTCCTTTAGACTTCCTCTCCTGAAGTTTCCTCCCATCCACTTGTTTGACAGTTTGGGTTACCTCTATTTTTATCTCCCTATCCACTTTAATTCTCTCATCTGTTTTCTTCCTTCCTTCCTTCCTTCCTTTCTTTCTTTCTTTCTTTCTTTCTTTCTTTCTACAATTTATTCAGATTGCATCCCAATTCCAACTCCTCCCTTGTATCTTTCTGTTCCCACCCTCCCTCCCTCCCTCTTCTGCCCTGTTCCCCTCCCCTAAACCTCTGACAGAAGGGGACCTCCTCCCTCACAGCCTATCAGGTCTCATCTGGATAGCCTGCTTCCCCTTCCTCTGTGTGCCCGCTGGGCATCCTCACCAAGGGGAAGCGATGAAATCAGGGACACCACAGTTCATTTCAGAGGCAGTCCCTGCTCTCTCCACAACGATGGAGAATAGGCTGTCCATTGGCTAGATCTGAGCAGGGGGTCTAGGCTTACTGCATGCATTGTCTTTGGCTGGTGCATCAGAAATTGACATGTATGCTCCTGGCAGAGGCCCTGGGCATCCTCCACAAGCATCCTGAGGGACCTCATCCAGGGCTTCCTCTGTCATTGCCTTTAGCTGGTGACATTCAGGAACATCGCAGAGCAGGACATAAAGGCCAGCGTGACCACATATCTGAACTACCACAGGACTGGCTTCAGCCAGGAGGAGCCGAGTGCCGCAGCTCTCCTTCAACAGTACATGGAGGGCTCTCTATAGAGTCCCACTGGCCTGTGGTTGCAAGTATTCCTGAGAGCAGGGACAGTTAATTCTGCCTCTGTAATGCCCCACAATTCTTACGCTGCCTCAGAAAGCCTCTAACTAGGAGTAAACCTACCACTACCTTCTGTATATGGTCTATTAGCTAAAGCAATGCCATGAGAGCAGTTGGCCAGAAAGTCAGGGTCAGGCAGGGCACACAGGTGACAGGCCACATCATAGGTGTGCCACTATGGTCCCGGGAATGCAGAACTGCTTCTAGAGACAGCAGCCTTTAGGGACACTGCCTTTTCCAATATGGTGGTTGTTGCTGATTTTTGTACTAGGACTCAAAGCTGGGGCATGACACATGCTAGGAAAGCACTCTAGCACTGAGCTGCACTTCCATCCTCCCATAGGTCTCTGTGTGCTGCCTGGGTCAGGAACAGGAAGAGGCTGATGTAGGTTAGCCAGTTCATAGCTCAGCAGCCCTCTATAGCCTGGGCCGGCATAGCCTTAATCTTGTTTTTCATCAGAGGCAGCGAGCACTCTAAATAAAGTTCTAAAAACACAAGGACAAGGTCAGGGTCTGGAGGCCTCAGTGGCAGGAGGAGAAAAAAAAAATCCCAAGAAACCTAGGGTTTATGACTTCTTCTTCTTCTTCTTCTTCTTCTTCTTCTTCTTCTTCTTCTTCTTCTTCCTTCTTCTTCTTCTTTTTTTCTTCTTTCTTCCTTCTTCTCCTTTCCTTTTCCTCCTTCTTCTTCCCAGAGCTGAGGACTGAACCCAGGGCCTTGCGCTTGCTAGGCAAGTGCTCTACCACTGAGCTAAATCCCCAACCGCAGTTTATGACTTAACAGCCAGAAGCAGTAAAGAACTACCAAGAAAAACAGCTATGACTTCTTATGGCCATGAAATCTCTAAAAGCTGTAAAGCCACTGATGGGCCAAGAGCAAGGAGGAGTTAGTGCACGGCAAGGTCTGAGCCAGGGGTCAGAGAGGGGACCACGGAAAAACAGCCACTGAGAATTAGACAGTCAGATTTAGATTAAAAAAAAAAAAAGGAACAGGTATATTTGTAACAACCCCAAACTAAAGTTGGAGACAATACACCTTCTCAAGGAGAGGGGACACTGGAGAGTTTAATGAACTACATGCATTTTGCAAATAGTTACTGATACATATAGCAAACTCATAGGAGTAAGTGAATATTACCTTTAAAGTGACGTGTTCACTGTATAGCTAATGGGAGTTCTATAATTTCAATGGAAATTGAAGTACGGGAAGTGTGATAATGGGAAAAATAAGATAAAGTAGCTTAGATTCCAATATTATAGCAAATTAAAAAATTTCAATGATGATAGAGAATCTTGACCTTATAACCAAGACCGAATAATCACTTGGGAGAAAATCCTACTTAAGCCATTAAGAGTTGAAAATGAAGCAATAGGAGAAATAACCAGGCAAATATCCAGAAGCATCTAATGATTATTAGCAGAACTGAGAATTTAGAATCCCCGTGGCAGAGTTATCTGAATATGCCATAGGGGACAAAGAACTGCATGAGGTGTCTGCCTCGTGCCTAAGCTGCAGTGAGGTGACAACGAGTTCAAGTCCCTGTTCCATCTGGGCAGGACGAACGGGAAACCCGTGGACCTTCCTGGGGGGCCTGCCTCCCTAGGGCAGTGGTTCTTAACCTTCCTAATGCTGTGACCCTTTAAAACAGTTCCTGATGTTGTGGTGACCCCCCAGCCACAATGTTTTTGTTGCTACTTCATAACTATAATTTTTCTACTTATTATTTGTAATATAAATATCTGGCATGCAGGATATCTGGTATGTGACCCTTGTGAAAGGGTCATTTGACCCCAAAGGGGTGGCAGCCCACAGATTGAGAACCACTGCCCTAGAGGGTCAAACCACATGCAACTCCTAATCAACAGAGGCAACTTTTCCTTGTTGGTTCTTCAGAACAACCTGAGTCCTCCGCCTATGACCTACCTCCCACCCCCATATCTCAACCTCTGATGGCTGGGTGTGATCTTATCCTCCCTGGTCCCCTTTTAATGACCAGATGATTGAACTGGGGAAATTCAAGGCCACCTCCTTAAAGTCACCCGAGCAGAGGTATTATATTAACACTCCCGGCGATGGAACATTATTTGTGGGGTTCACCCCAATGTTAGGCCATCATTTGGCTCCCAAACACCAAATCAGATGAAAGTAGCCAAGGATGGTCAAGACATGACTGAACAAGGCTAAGCTTCTCAGCCAGTGGGCAGAGTGTCTGGTCCACAGGTTATACAGAACCCCACCACAGAGCTGGTCACAGGAGACACTCCACAGCCCCCAAGTGACAGATCTGTAATGCGATGCACTCAGATCAGAAAGGGAGTCTCGTGCCGGAGCAGTTAGTGCTTTCCTTTAAGGGCCTTTGGCAAGTGGGGGCTCTTCCAACTGAATGACACTGTCATGTGTAAATTCACAGGGCACAGCTAAAGGAGCACCCAGAAATCTATAGCCTCAACAAGTCAGGTGAGGGTGGACTCACAGATGTCAAGTACTAGAAGGCAGGGCGGTGAAGCAAAACACGTGTCAATTAAAGAAAATGCGCTGGCAAGTGAGTGGAGAATAAGTACTGTGGATAGCAAACACCAAAGGAGATGTTTTGAAAAGGATCCACAATGGGCTGGAGAGATGGCTTACAGGTTAAGAGCACTGCCTGCGCTTCCAAAGGTCCTGAGTTCAATTCCCAGCAACCATATGGTGGCTCATAACCATCTATAATGAGATCTGGTGCCCTCTTCTGGCGAATAGGTGTACATGCAAGCAAAAACAACAACAACAACAACAACAACAACAACAACAAAAAACCCTGTATACTTAATAAATCTTAAAAAAAAAAAAAGGATCCACAAAGGATCCACATGATACAGAGGAACAGAGGAAAGACAAACAAGGCAAGGTTTATATAGAGAAGGTAAAAAGAGAACAGAGAAAAAAATTCCAAAACTGGCAACCCTGGAAACCTTAAGTATAGGGAGCTGATGTGAACTTCACAGAGTGAAGCACGAGCTCATGATGTGGCATCCATCCATCCATCTGTCTGTCTGTCTGTCTATCTATCTATCTATCTATCATCTATCAACCTGACAGATCATGCTCTTAATGCTTTTACTTGGGAAACTTGTTCCTGTCAAAAATAGCTTTGTGTGCAACTTTATTTTTTATAGCATCATACGTGTACCCTCTAGGATCATTCCAGGCTGTGGACTGCTTGTCTTTATGGCAGATAGTTAACGGTCAGCTTGTGTCTTAGCAAAACCCGTTCATAGGGTGAAATGAGGTGATTATTTGACACAGCTTTTGACCAAGTCAGCTATGTAGTAGGTACCCAAGTACCGGGCCTGTAACGTGGCTCCCCTGTCTCCCTACTCCACCATCAGGAAGACAAATCTTGTCATTCAGGGTTGAGGTAAAGCCAGGTTAGTGGGTGCTGGTAGAGGATGGCTCCAGGGCTCTAGGCAGGCTTCCCTGCTCTTGTGTGTGTACGTTGTGTATGTGTGTGTGCATGTGTGTGCATGTGCGTGTATCTAGTTCTGGGGCCAGCCTGAGGAGGAAAAACAAACTGAACTGTGAGTCTTGGGGAGCTGTCTGATGTCCAGATGAAATGGGTCGGTCCTCAACTATCCCCGGTCGTATAGTAGAAACACCGAGAAACAAAATTACACGTCCAGCAAATTCCACAGTGGCCAGAGCACTCCACTCCCCTGAGGCCTCCCGGGCCCAGTTCTCCATCCATCCGCACACTATCTGCGCTCAGGCAGTGGGCGTGTCTCCTGTTTGCTTATCCTCGAGGATGTCAGATGGAGCTGAAATCCCCATCACCATGGTCACCCCTCACCTTCGGCATCCATCAGGTGCAGAACACATCTGGGTCCAGGAATCTCTGTGGGACTACGCTCCCCTGCGACCAATGACCCAGATGCTGGGATGTCTCGACAAGAAGGAGTGTAAACTCAAGTTGAGGGATGGGTTGGATTTCTGTTTGTAGAGAACACCTGAGTTTACTACAGCAAGCGTAGTTCTTAGAGGAAGAGCCAGTGTGTGTGTGTGTGTCGGGGGATCGTGGCCTGGCCTACACTACACGTGCTCCTACCCGTGCGCTTCTACCTGACCCTTTTTCTTTAGGTACACACATGGCTGACTCCTCACCTGTCCAGTTCCCCATCACCTTTGTGGCCTCCCTTGGGCTCCATTTCATCCTGCACTTTTGATATCCTTATGCTGATTTTATTTTTATAAACCTCATTCACACAATAGCTATTATTTCTTATGTGGTACTCACAGCCGACAGCCATCTGCTGTCCTAGGGGAAGTCTCCTGTCCTGAGTCCTTGTCACCTCTCAGACCATGTGTCTGGGTTCAAAAGGGAGTGGGAGTGGGTTTTAGCCCTAACTGGCTGGGCGTGAAGAGTGGCCACGGGGGCTAGGCTCACGCTCACTGCTACACTGTGCACCATCCACAGTAGAGGGCAAGGCACCTGAGTCAGACTCCTGGCTTAAATACAGGCCATGGCTTGAGGCACAACTGGCTTTGTATGCCTGGCAAACAGGAGGAAGTTCTTCCTGCCAGGATGGATGCTGCCTACCCCAGCATTCTGCAGCAGGTCACCGTACCCATAGGTGAGGACAGGTTCCATGGCAGCTGGCATATGCTAGGCAGCTCTCCCCTCTCCCTGCCTGAGTTGGTTTCTTCCAGAGATGGGGCTAGGTACCAGAGCCCTTGGAGCTGGGCCAGGGGCTACAACAAAGCTGTGCCCTGGGCAGTTGCCACCTCTGCCCTGGTCCTCTGAGCTAACCAACCAAGAGAAGGAGGGAATGGAACTTCCACGTTAAGTGGCAGCAGACTGTCTCTGTGTGGAGCAAGGCTGTGTGGATGGTGCCCTGGCAGGTCAAACATAGGTAATCTCCATGCGGGGCAGTTTCACCTGGGCAACAGTAGAACTCAAGGCCTCCAGACTCAGGCTGGGCACTGGTGCATCTCACGGGTGGGTGTGGGCACTGAGGATAGGGGAGCAGAAAGAAGCCAGAGCCACGGGGGAAGGAACACGACATTTATTGAACTCTGATGGGTGCAGATGAACTTTCTGGCAAGTTCTTGTTCTTAGCCATTTTGGAAGACACCTGGGGGCCACAAGTGCCCCCTCCCCGAGATTTCCCAGTGAAGCCAGGGTCCCACCCCACCCTCTGGCACTCCACCCTGCTCCTTAGATAATGCCCCCAAGTCCCTCCTCTTCCAGACACTACCTGCAGGTTGCAAGAAAAGTACCTCTGATCCCTGCGTACAACCTAGGGTAGAAATGAGTCAGTAGACTGGGTGAGAGGGGAGGGTCTGAGACCAGGGGACAGCAGGACAGAGGAAGTGCTGTTAAAGCATCAAACCAACTTTTAAACAGATAGTCACATGGATACTGAGGAATAAATCTCTGAAACATCACATTTGGGAATACGTTGAGCAGTAAAGTAAAGGGCTGCATGCCAATGCGTGGAGGCTACACTAACACGGAGCGTACAGGGCCTGAGTGGGCAGGCACGCACTATCATGTTTGTAAAGAAAACGCTCTATTCATATCTGCAAGGAAGGACAGGCAGTCTGTACAGTGTGCCAGCTGGTGAGGCTGCGGGCTAGAGCCATCCGAAGTGTGGAATGGAGGATCTTGGGTAGGTTAGAGTGCACCCATCCCGGTGACCTCAGACGTCAGCCTGGAACAGACAAAGGCACAAGAGACACAGCATGGATTTCTTATGAGGTGAGATGGCGACAAGACGGTAGGGCGAGGGCACCTCTCCATTTGCAGGGGACGAGCTACTCCAGCTCACCATTCAGTGGCCATGAGCATTGGACCCACAACACGACAGCAGGTGAGAGCCTGCTAGGTCAGGTCTGTGGAGCTTTACCTATGCCTGTGCCTGCCACTCAGCCTTGCTGAGAGAGCTCCGGTCCTTCCAGGCTAGAGCACTGGGCCAGAGGCTAATACCTCCATGGGGGATCCAGACTTTGAAGCAGAGGCTCGCTTCATGACTGTCACAGAAAAAGCTGTGACATGGGTGGGGACCCTGGACAGCTTCAGGAGGGTTGCTTAGGGGACTTGGGGGCAGGTGAGGCAGGAGCTAGGCATTTCCGAGTCCTCCCCTGACTTACTACAAGTCTGCCAGCACCCCTTGCCTGAGGCAGATGGGCACAGCCTGAATACAGGCTTGGAAGAGGGGAATAGGAAAATGTGGGTGCCTCTCCTCATAGCTTTCTAGCTTGTTGGCAAATGGAGTGGCCCATGTCTCTCTGGAGGCTGTCTCTACCAGACCTCTCTCCATACGCCCGAACTTTTACTGTATCAGCCAGGGTGTGGGGCTGCACAGCCATAGCTAGCTAAGAATCACTCACCTAGCATTGATGAGATACTGGGCAAGGCTGATGTTGGCTGGGGTCCCTGTGATGGTAATCTGGCGCTCTGACGATCCTTCAGTGGCATTGGCGATTTTGATCTGAGCTCCTGACATCTGTCGGATTTCATTGATTTTGGTGCCTTGGCGTCCGATTATGCAGCCTATAAGCTAGAAGAAACGATGGTGGAATCTCTTAGAGAAGAGCCCAGCACATGCCTTTCGAGGCTTCTGTGAGAGCACTGTGGGAACACCTGAGGGGATAGGCAGGAAGCACGGCCTATGAACGCAGTGCTCTGGAAGAAAAAGGCACGGCGGAAATCCTGAGCTCAGTCCCTGGGACAATGTGAGAGAAGTCCTGGTTCTGCCCATTGACAGTCTTAGAGCCTCCATTTCGTGTCTCTCTGGGAAAAGTCCACACAAGAGACATGGCCACTCCCTTACTGGCTTCCTCTACATGGTTAGAAGTGAGCCAAAGACAGAGCATGCGGACTGAGTAGGGAATCCCACTGCAGCTCTGGCCTCGCTCGGGTCAGGGCCTTTTGGTGCCAGCATCACACACACTAAGGAGCGCCTGAAGGCCATTGCTGCTGGAACCTGTCTTTTGATGAACTTCGATGAAGTTAGGACAAACTCACATGTTTGTTTGGTGAGCTCTGTTTAATGGATGCAGAGACGTGTGGCCAAGGTAGTCATCAGGAGAGAGGACCATTTCTAAGGCAACTCAGGGACAAGAATGCCCTCCATCCTGGAGGTCAAGATTTTTTTTTCTCTGGCAACAGCTGCAGCTGGGTATATACAGTGGGGACCCCAGGAAAGACTACAGAGGAGCCAGATAATATTCTTTAACTTTCATCACTGATTAAACAGAATTCCTATATGCACACACAGGTACTGAGTGCTCTCGAGTAAGAAGAGACACTGGCCAGACAGGCATCAAGAGCCTGGTCTGCAGAGCAGCCACCACAGGCCCAATGGTTCTGTGGGACCTGGCTGACTGGACATCAGGCTGAGAACTAGAAACAAGCCGTTCTCGTGCAGTGAGATGTCAGGCAGAAGGCTGGGCTGGACCTGAAGGCAGGAGGAGAATCTCCTTCAAGCCTGCACAGTGGGCAACAGTGCACCTGGGCGAGATGAGGTAGTAAGTGACTAGTTCTTGTCCCAAAGAGGCGAGGCCTGATGGGTATGTGCTCTGCTTTGCTTACCATTAAGGCAGGCTGCTGGCTCCCTGCTGCACTCACTGAGCTGTGGCAATTAGTCTTCATGAACAAAGGCAAATCTCTCCCTCAGCTAAACCTGAGCTCTTCAGTGTCTCCTTATATCTCTGGGCCTCACTCTCAAGTCTCGCCTACTACTCCCCTCTCTGGGCTCTGCCCTCAGCCTGCCTCTGCCCCTCATGCCTATGTCAGGTGTTCCAAGGGTGCTTGGCCCTGCGGTAGAGGAGGGTTTCCTAACCTGCACATACCCATGGCTCAACTTACCTAGCTGTCTGTGTTCTTATCCTTTTGGCAGAAAAGCTATGGGGTTCTTCTATGACCAAGGCTAGGTCAGGCAAGGCAGCCCCCGGGCAGGAGCATGGCTCCTGTGCTGAGGGAGACTGTGTGGACACATGTCTCTGAAGCGGTCGTTATCCAGGAGGGTACCCACGGAGGATGCCGCCTTCCACCATCTCTCTCCCTCCCTGCACCCATCCTGGCTGCTCCAGGATCAGCTCTTCTTTCCGGTGTCACACTCAGGTGTGGGCGACACTTGTCAACCCTTAGCACAGACCCTGCTGCACTGCTGAATTCATTCCTCTCCAGCAGGCATGGGGTGGGGGTGGGGAGTTGGACCTTTCCTGGCAGCTACTCTCCTTCCCTGGTCAGCCTGCTTGCACCCACTGACTCAGAGACTGCCCTCTCTGCTCCAGCCCCTGCTGAGCCTGGGAGGACTAAAAGTGCTGATAGAGCCCTTGAGACCAACAGCTTCTGGTGTTTCCAAGGCATGGACAAATTACAAACTGAGGCACACTAGAGGAAGTAGTCCAGACAACCTGTGACATCCAACCAGCTTCATGCCCCAGAGACTCTCAAACCTCCAGGGTGGGTCATATCACTCCAGGACTTTCCTGGAGGGTCCCTAAGCTGCTGCTGTTGCCAAGGACCCCCAGCCTGGTCCTGACTTCTGACTTGCGCTAATGTTCCTGCTTCTTTCTTGTCGCATCTTTCAGGGGGTGTTGTATCAGTTTAAGGTGGGACAGGAAGGAGGGAAAAAGATTCAACTCTGGAGTCCAGGATCGAGAGTATCACTGGAACAGTTTTTTGTTTTGTGTGTGTGTGTGTGTGTGTGTGTGTGTGTGTGTGTGTGAGAGAGAGAGAGAGAGAGAGAGAGAGAGAGAGAGAGAGAGAGAGAGAGGGAGAGAGAGAGGACAGGAGGGTGCTGGGCATACTCACATCATTGGGAATGGTGAGCTCATGAGTGCTGGCCGGGGGGCTGGCATCCAGACCTGGGCACACCAAGGGAACATGGTTAGGCTAGAGGGAAAACAGTTCATCGCCATAGCCAGACATGGTACATATTTCCTCAGGCTGCCTGAAGGAAACATCAGCACAGCCCAGGAGCTCAGGGCCAGGCCCAGATGGAACCCAACGTCTGAAGTTCCAACTTCTCCCAAAGGGAAAAAGAAAGCCCACACCTTGCATACACAGCCTGGCAGGGCCTGAGTTAAAAAGAGAGCAGCCAACACACCTCAGGCCTTCACAAGGCAGCTGGGGCACAGGCAACGCTGGTCACAGTAACATTTAACACTTGTCCCTCTGTTCAGGGAGACTTGTGGGTGCTGTGCCCCGACTCTGCTCCATGCTGAGACCTCACGTGGGTTCTGCGGCAGGTTGCCAGAGGAGGCCAAACACTCATTGTGCATTCTGCCTCTGACACAATTCTGTCCAAAGGCCACCACACATGCTTAGCCCAAGGTTCTCATCTTAGCAAGTCTCCTTAGCTATGTCACCAGAGTCCGCGTGCTAAGTCTCTGCGGCCTCAGGGGAAGGTGCGATGGCTGCACCCTGGGGATGGCACACGCTCCGTACAAAAGACAGCTCAGGCCTGCCAAGTTCTAAAGCTGATCTCTTGCCCCCAGACTCCCTGCGTAGGACTGCTGGGTCCAGCCTCAGGCTCCGTCCAGGACACCACAGCTCTGCCCACACAGTACAAATGCCCCAGAACCCAGGTCGCCTCCTCACTCTGTTCTTATTTACTGGTCCTGCCTCTGCACTAGCTCTTCAGGACCCAGGATCTTCCCCCCAAACAACCTCAGGGAGCCCTCCTTCTCGCTGTACCCCTCATCCTCCCAGCCTTGCTCCTCCCTCTGGCTTGCTGGGTGGGGCCTCCTCACAGTCTTGTCTCAATGGTCACTGGCTCCTGCCAGAGTGTGACCCCAAGGGCCGGAGCCCAGCAGTCAGGCCCAGGCGGAAGTGCTGAATGAAGCCGCCCATCCTGACTATTGTCTTGCTTATACTGGGGTTGCTACCCCTTATTTTCTTTTAATAGCAGTTTAAATACAATTAATTATTTGACTAGGAACCTAGACACGTTCCAGAAGCAGGGATGTGTCACATGCCATTTGAAAGGCTTCCCTAGTGCTCTTGGAGTGCTGCTTCCTGGGGCAGCAGACACATCTGTCGGACTTGACATTTGACTGCGCGAAGAACAAGAGTCCTTTTTTCTGGGACACCAAAGTTGTTAAGAGCCTGTCTGCTTGAAGTCCCTACTCAGGCCAAGGCTTCAATGACAGCTGCATTTCACCGTGCAGCTCATGGCTGCCTCAGCACACACCTTCCCACGGCTGCCATGCGAGTGCATGCACATGTGCTCGTGTTGTAGGTCTCTAGGGCCACAGTCAAGTTGCCACATAGGAGCATGGTGTGACACCATTTCTGGGGCTTCGGTGTTGGCCATGTGTACCCACAGTGGCCCACAGGTCTAAAGCGTATGCTATTTCCCTCATAGGGCCCAGAGAACACACACTTAGCTTCAGCCTATCACTTTTCCCAAGGCTGGTTCCTCAGTCACCACATCCCAGTCTACACTCGCCCTGCTTTGTCCTGGGAGCAGGCATTTAAATGAAAAAACCAGAAGAAGGTATAGACACACCCAGTCCAGATCCATCTTCCAAGAGTCTGTGCTTTCTCCAGGAAAATCCCTCTTTGAACAGCACACAACGTCCCATGGTCCCCATAGTCACGCTTTTGCTAGAAACCCTACACATTGCACAGCTGGAGAATTATTGGCAACTCAGATAGGCTCTCCTCATGTAGGTGCACACCGCCTTAGGCCACCCCACTGCTCACAGGGGTGGCTGCAACACTGTGCTTGCTCAGCCCCACCATTCATCAACAGTGGGACAGATCCACCTCCTGGCTCCTGGGTGATGCCCACGGCTCACTCCATTGTGCCTCCGGGAAACTGTCTATTGCCAGCTGCCTTGGGAGCTAGACACTCAGGTGTCACGGGTGTGGGTACCCTCGTCCTCTGCACATGTCCCCTGGCCTGCTCCCCCAGTGCTGTGGTCTGTTTTACCTGACGACTGGCCCATCAGATTTTGAGCTTCTTCGGAGGAGTGTAAAGGCAGCTTTTCTCCTGGAGAGCAAAGAAGAGAGAGGTTTAATGGTTTGCCCTCAAGGAGAGAAGCAAGGTCCCTTCAACTAGGAAAGCTCAAAATATGATTGGTGCACGCACAGCCGACGGGCACGGCCAGTGTGTTTTCACCGGCCGTAGCCGCTGGGTGGCTCTGCTTCTGTGAGGGACACTTGCGGCAGATGCCGGGCCAGGCTGTAGCCAGCCCCTCTGACTGCTTCACCACTGGCCCAAGTGCAGGCTAGCTCTGTCAGTGCTATCCTTAGGCAGGGCTGCAGCAGCCGAGGCTGGGGTCACTCCTCCTGTGAGAAAGCTTGATCCAGGAAATGATGTGCTCCAAGCTTAGCCAGGTAGAAGCCTTTGTAGGAAAAGCCATCCGGAGATGGACCAGTGGATGACACAGAGCACTGCTCTGCACATCAGACCCTCAAAAGTCAAGACCACGGAAGCCGAGGAGCGGTAAAGTAGCCCACCGTGGGAGGCAGACTGACCCACCCAGCCTCAGTTGTGTGCAGCCCACTGCGTTAACACTGCAAGATGCCGCATTCAGAGCTCCAAGAGCGCCTGCGCTACTCAATGCACTGCATAGAGCTCCGAAAGAGAAAGCGCGTCCCCAGGTGAGAAGAGAAGGTCAGAAAAGGGCAGCTGGGTACGTACCGGGGAAAGCGGGGTTGGTCTGTCCGAGGGGAGGAAAGGGGGTTTGCTGCATGGCCAACTGGTGGAGCTTGGTCAACTGCTGGGGGTAGGAGGGACACGAGAGCTAAGAAGGTTATTGTCATCGAGTACAAGTCACACCAAGTTAAAAATGGCAGTAACAGAACTTTGCACAGAGAGGTTCAGAGGGGCCATGCGGACACATGGCAGACAGCGCAGCAGGACGCAAGGACTTGGCCTGGATGGAACGAATGGGCCTGGCTGCCAGCAGCCATGAGCCTGACTGAGTGCTGCCTTCTTTCCCTTACCAGACTAGTGAGGAGGGGGAGGGGCGAGTGGCTCTCAAGGGGTGGGGGGAGCTCCGAGAGGAAGGTCTGAGGGACACAGAGCAGGGCCAGCTCGGCTCCTAAGGGACCAGCAGATTCAGTCTAACAGACCATCAAACCTTGCTCTGGGTATAGCTTCCTGCTAGGCATCTCTCACCTCCTAGTCTGCAGGCCTCATTTTAACACAAGGCAGTGAGCCTGTGGGGAGCAGCTGGTAGAGCCACAAGCCTGCCCTGCGACCACCTTCTTGACTTAGGTTAGGGTGACAGGGTGTAAGTGAAAGACACAGTGGACCCTGAGGACAAGGCTCTCTATGGAGGCAGTCTTGCTACTGCTTACCGCCGTCCCAAAGGCTACATCTCAGCTCCCACCAGCCACTGAGCTTTTCAAGGTACAGCTTGAATATGTGGTTCCTTTGCATCTGCGCCTCGCTCTCAAATTAACACAAAGAACATCAGAAAACATGGGAGAGTAGGTCTAGGTACACTTTGAGCAAATGGTGGGTGCTCTGGACCACACTTCCCTTGAGCAAATGGTGGATGCTCAGGACCACACTTCCCTTGAGCAAATGGTGGATGCTCTGGACCACACTTGCTTTTTGAGGCTCTGAGGCACCGGGACAGAGGGTGTGGGGCTTCCCCAGGCTTGGCTTCCTGGGGGGAAGGGTGCTGAAAGCATCATGGAATAGGGGCCCATCAGACAGCATACCCACAGGAAAGGTATTCTTTCTCTTTCAAATGGGTCCTAGCAAGGCTGCATGTTATCAGGTAAGGTTCTGGAGTCTGGCCTGGATTCCTGCTGCCTTCATGGTTAGGGTCATAGCTGGCAGAGCTGACAATGACTGAGACAGTGCATATGGGGGGGCACTGTGACTGGTGAGTGCACCTCAAACAGAATGAGGAGCCTGTGTTGCTGTCATCAGGACCAAGCAACTTGTCTAGCTGCCTTTCAATAGGGCTTTCCTGCATTTAGCCTTCTAGCTGCAAGGTATCCTGTGAAGACCAGGGATTGCCTCAGCTTGGCCCTTTCTGACTGCTTCTGAGCCAGTGGAGCTGATGTTGGCCTACAGGATGGCTTCTGGGGTGCTGACTGGTCAGCCCTTTCCTGCTCCTGTGAGCTAGATGCCATCTCTGAGACAGAACTTTGCCACATGAGCCCGAGGCTTTAAGTTATTAGCAGCCGCAGAAAGCCAACTTCCTTGGCCTGCCACTGAGGTATTCCTCCTTTTCCATGTTTGACCCCCTCCCCAGAAAGATGATAGAATAATGGGTACACCCTAATGCAACCCTACTCCTCTTGGGGCCAGACTCAGCTCAAAAGTTCCTTGTAGAGGTGGTACATGACCGGCCATAGCAGGGACTGAAAAGAGTACCTCTAATCTCTGCTGTGTTGTGTAGTATCAGCGACTATGCCTAGCCAGACAAAGCTTGGTTTCCACCTGGCTTACATCTGTGTCAATGGGCACACTAAACCACTAGAGTGGATGTGCTTAGCAAAGGCAGAAGAGCATGTCCAGAAGACCCTGTCACCAGGCCACATCTCAAGGACAACACAGTGTCTCCAGGTGGGGTGTGGGGCCCCACAGGGAAAGGCCTGAGAGACCAAAGACCCTGTCTCCTCCACCTTGGAGCATTGGTGAAGGCAGTGTTTCTGACAGAGACACACCACAGAAAGGTTCCTTAGAAGGTACAGCCCTGTTTAGATCTGCAAGGGGCCTTAGAAGAGGTCCTGGGTGTGACTTGGGTAGATGCCACCAACCTGGAGAGATTTAGCAGCTGCATGTTCCTCACATCCACTGTTTCTATGCCTGTGGCCATTGCCTGTGACACTCCACATCTGAGGACAGAGCTGCCTTCATCTGCCTGAATCCCCAGAGACTATGGAGCAATAGATGGTTCAAGATGGCAGGGAAATGGAATGTGGAACTGGGTACTTGAGCTAAGTGCCAAGGGAGTGAGCTTGGTGGATTTAATGTGGACCACACAGGAGGAGGCGCCAGGCCCAGCTCTCTTACCTGTGAATGACGGCAGTTTGTGGGGTGCTGCCTATTATACTCCAGCTAATAGTCACTGTGAGTTTTCAAGGGCTTCCAGTTGCCCATAGGCCCTATGGCTCTGTCTTCGGCTGGTCTTATAGGTGCTGCTCACTTACTCAGGGTGGGCTTCAGAAGCCACTGACTAGCAAAGCATAGGCAAACCATGCAACCTATAAAGTTAGCTCCACTCATATCCAGACTCTGATGTTCAGACGCCTAGTAGTTCTGTAACTTTAACCTTTCCCCCATTGCAGTAGATTTTCTTTTATTAAAAAATGTCCACAAAGCAAATAAATGCAGTGATGCCACAGGGACAGGACTAGCTGGGCGTATGCTGGGGTAGTGCATGAGAGAGATGGATCTTAGCCAGTATCCTCTTCTTGATATTGCTCTGTCCTCATCAGGCTGCTTAACCTCTTTGCAACTTACTTTCCACAACTGTTAAAGGATTAAGTGCTGAGAAGTCTTTAACATTTGCTTTTGATAGCTCTGCTATGTAAAAATCAGTTTTGAGGAGCAGTCCAGTTGACCAGCAGAACTGGAGAAGTAGGGCTGCCCGAACCCTTAGGAACCCAAAAGATCATTAATGAGTTTCAGATGCCAAACACTGAGTTACAGGATTTAGATTTTCACTGATTTTGGTTTTGATTTGATTTGATTGTTTTTCTAGGCCAGCTTTCCCTTTTGGATTAAGAAGTAATATAACTTTTAAAAATTTTATAGGAGCTCAGACTTTCAACCTTAAAAATAATTGAACTTTAAATTGTTGAAAATTTAAAGACTCCAAGACTTAAATACTGTACTGTATTCTATATTACGATATTAACATGAGCTCTTGGGGACAAACAAGAAAGGAAAGGTTATGGCTTATCTGTGATAGTGTTTTGTGTGTCAAGTTGACAATGAGTAATTTGTGCTAGTTAGTTTATATTGTCAACTTGACACAACCTAAGGTCACCTGGGAAGAGGGAATCTCAATTGAGAAACTGTCCTGATTAGACTGGCCTGTGGCCATCATATCTGTAAGAGATTGTCTTGATTGACAACTGATATGGGCAGCACCATCTCTAGGCAGATGAGGCCTGTCTACATAAGAAAGCTAGCTGAACATAAGCCAGTAAGCACCGTTCTTCCATGGTTTCTATTTTAGTCTCTATCCCGATTTCTTCAATGATGGATTGTGAACTGGAAATGTAAGCCAATAAACCATTTCCTCCAAATTATTGAGGAGGCATATACAGGAGGGAGGAAGGGAGGGAGCTAGAGAGAGGAAAGAGAGGCATCAAGCAGACAGGAAAAGAGACAACTTGTCACACTGTAGGAAGCTCTATGTCTCATCACGTAAGGGTGCTTGAGAATGCAAAACAGACACGTGCTCTTAAGTTCGTGGCTCAGTGAATCATGAGGAAATGAAGGCAGTGAACACATCACTCAGGGGCAGATGCACCTACTAATTTGTACTTCATTGCATCTGGGGGAAGCAGTTGTGGCGTCTTTTGTCCAAGTTCAAACAGGATCCACTACACAGACCTATCCAAAGATCCTCTTGAGAGAAGCCAACACTCTATCAACCAACTCCCAACTCTGCTCTGTGATTGTATTTTCTTTATGAGACCCTTCCCTGACCAGGGAACAGGCAGCCATTTTCCTTTTTATTGATTTTTTCCTAAACCTGACACCTTTCCTCTTGCAGAGTTCTTGATACTGGAGTTGTTGGCTGTCATAAAGAACCACTGTTGGATGACTCACCATTGGGGACCATTTGTGGATGGCCCCTTCTCTTTGGGGGAGTATAGTAAAAGCTGGTCATGACAGGCCTCATTACCCTAGTGGCTTCAGACCCTAGACTGTCTAGAGATTAACAATCCAGTCAGGCTCTGTCTGCTGCTCTTTGGACCCAAACTGCACCATGTCCATTACTGTAACCCTACAGTAAATCTCCGTACTTACAAGGATAAATCACTTTATCATTCTCCTTGATGATACTCTTATGATTTTAGGTGCATATTCATTCATACAACATTTAAAACAACATAATTTCCTCACAGGCTCTGGATTTTCACTGCACTTATGATGCTTAGTGTTTCTATCCACTAATACAATGTATCCTTACTTAGATCTTTTGGTTGGAACTTCCAACAAAGGCAGGGTTTCATTTGGTTGGTTTGGCTTGGTTTTTTGAGACAGGGTTTCTCTGTGTGGCCCTGGCTGTCCTGGAACTCCCTCTGTAGACCGGATTGGTCTCAAACTCAAGGACCTGCCTGTCTCTGCCTCCAGAGCAGTCAGCAACAAGGCAGATTTTTGTTTTGTTTTAGATGTGGTCTCACTTTGTGGCCATAGCTGGCCTGGAACTCACTGTGTAGACCAGGCTGGCCTTGAAGTCACAGAGAACTTCCCGCCTCTCCCTGAGTTCTAAAGGCAGGGTTTTTCAAAGCCACCCTCCTTTATTACTTTCAAACTAAGACCCCTGAACTAGGAGTATAATCTGTATGATTCCAAATTCTGAAGTTGGCTTCATGGTCGGGCATGTGGTCCAATTTTGCAAACATTTCCAGGGATTCTCCTGTTGAGCTGGACATGGCATTCGGCATGGCACTCACCTCACGACACTTGACCTGTCACTTGCTGAGGAGACTTCTCGGAGGTGTCTGGCAAACTCTCTGGGTTTCTTTTGGTTGGTATTTCCCTAGCATCAATCTCTCCACTCTTCAACTGTGGGGCTCCTCATGCTTCAGGTCTCTTGAAAGAAGATAAAGGAACCTTGCCCAGCTTTATGGTTTGCTTATTTGCGTGTGTGTGTGTGTGTGTGTGTGTATCCTGATAGCCTTTGCTTTTTATTTTTTTAAACTGGAAAATGTGGGCTGGAGAGATGGCTCAGAGGTTAAGAGCACTGACTGCTCCTTCAGAGGTCCTGAGTTCAATTCCCAGCAACCACATGGTGCCCTTTTCTGGCCTGCAGGGGTACAGGCAGGCAGAGCACTATATACATAAGAATAAATAAATCTTTTAAAAACTGGAAAATGTTTAGTTCATTTATTTTCTGCCATCGTATTTAATACTTTTTAATTGTCCCACTTTTCTAAGGATTATTTTTTTCTTACTATTCAATTTTCGGATACTTTCCTCTCATCCACTTTCTTCTCTATCCACCAGTGTTACGACCTCCTTTCCTGTTAGTGGTCACTTTAACTCAACATAGGCATCTAAGTTTTAACTCCCGTCTTTACCCTAGTCACTGCAGTCTAGTAGAATGGCACAGTGACCCACCTAAGGTTTTAATCCTCGCACCCACACCGTAATCATATATATGTTTATGTCTTTGTACCCCTGGCACTGGGGATCGAATCTGGGCCTTGTGTGTGCTAAGTAAGCACTCCACCACTGTGCTACCTCCTGTGCCATTGTATTTCTGTACATTTAATTCTGTTATGCCACTCTTATCAATGATAAAGCACTAATAACAGCAATACTAGTTTAGATTTGTGTTTCTCGGATGCCTCCTATTTTCTTTGCCTGTCATTCCTTCCTACAAGTCCTGAGCTATGTTCTCTTTGCTGAGTGGCATGTATTAGGAGGCTGTTTGCTGTGGTCCTGTTGGCTCTTGCTGTTTTTGTACAAATGGCTGTGCTGAACTCATTCCTGCGAAGATCCTCCCGAGCCACACTTTTAGGACAATGCTTTCTGTTTACTATGCCACCATCTTTGGTTGGCATATTTTGGTGAGATGTCAGCTGTGTTTCCCCGCCTGTCCTGTTATGTTCTTGCTCTTTTCAGTTGTCTCTGGGCTTGACCTTGGCCTTTGGTGTTATTATGTAGTTTTATCTTGGTGTGTCTATGATAGACTTATTTTTGGCTATCCCTTTGGAACTTGTTGGGATAGCTAACTGTGAGGATTGGTTTCTCTTATTAATTTCAGAGACTACCCAAGGCACCCCGTTCCTTCCTGGTGTCTTCTGGGCTCTAAGGAGCTGCACATGCTCAGATCCACCCTTCTAAGGGTGCTTTTGTGGGTTTTTAAAATGGAAATAAGTCACAGCAGTGCCAGAGCCAAGCCACTGGTCAGCTCAGCAGTGAAAGACCCACTGAGGACCTGAGGGAGAGGAAGAAAAGGCTGAACTTCAGCTGACAGAAGGCTACCTGGACCCTCAGCTTTGTAAGGCGTACTATAGTTGCCCTACCTACTAGTAGGTAGAATTAAAAAAAAAATCCCACTGAGCAGCCTGGTTCCAGGATGAGAACAGAGCCAGGAGGCGTGGTGGCAGCTGATGGCCTGTAGTGCATAGCTCTTTCCCTTCTCACAATCAGTCAGCGGGAAGGGTATCCTCACCCACTCCCCTGAGGTTCTAGAGGGAGAGGAAGCATGGTAGGTAGCCATGCAACACTCTGCAGTGCCTGGGATCACCGCCCTCTGTTCACCATGATGACATTCTAGCCCAGAAGGCCAATCACCTCAACCGCCAGGATGAAGGACATTTCCAGTGCAGCTAGCATGGAGACTACACATCTTCTCACACCTCTACAGTATCAGCATGTACTAGCTAAAGAACGAACATCTTAGCAGGGCAAGACATTTTACATCCCCAGGGTCCTTAATGGTTGCTGCAGATGCATCGGAACGCCAGGCTCTCCCACTCATTCTCAGTGGTCCTTGTCAAGGGGATCCCTAAGAGCATCCTCTTCCATGATGTAGGGCTGATGGCCCTGAGGTCCACGTCACAGGCTGGTGCAAGGGGCAGTTAGAGCATGAAGTACATACAATAAGAGCGGGCAGAGCCATAGTCTCTGTCAGTGGCACCATGCTGTTGCTTCCATGTTTGCTTGCTTTCAGTACTCCCTTGAGCAACGAGGATGCTAAGTAAGGGAGTCACTTGGTGAGGAGGCTTTGAGGTTCACTATAGACAGTCCTGACTTAGGATGCTTTTGTGCCTCGGCAGAAACTGTACTGGGTGTTCTGATCCTTTTACGAACCAGTAACAGACGAGCCATGTGTCTTATGCTGGGTAGCAGCAATAAGCTGCAGCTTCCCCACAGCGCTTCAGTCCGCAGGGTGAGCCACAGGCATTCAGTGCAGCAGTGCCCACCCAGAATGCTTAGTATGTTAGGGGTAGTTATACATTTTTCAACTTAGGATACTTTCAACTTATAATGGCTTCACGGGGACATGGTTCCATGTAAACTGAGACCATTTATGATTTCCTCCAGAGGAAACTTAATTCCTTCTTGGTATGATTGCACTGATGCCAAGAAAGCAACAGACACATAGACGTGAGGGACCAAGTGATCCACCCTATTGCTCACTTGTCTGTCCAGGCTCTGTGTGCCTTCTGCATCACCCCTGTGTCCCAGGGCCACACGTGACTGATGCTTATAGGATGCAAAGGTGCCTAGGCACTTTCCAAGGAAGGCTACAGAGCAGAGCACTGGATGCAAAAGCTCTAGGCTGGAGACTTTTCAAAGCCACTGAGTGGAAAGGCACAGGGGCGCTTCACAAGGCTTCTGAGCACAGAGAATTGTGCTGGACTGTGCTAACATGGCCCCTCATGGCTTCTGCAGCTCTGTAGTAAATCTACGGTGAGTGGTATGCAGGGACCATGGGAGACGGAGGCTTAGCAGGTGAATGACCTCTGAACAAGAGTCCCTTTAAAGTGACACTCTTATCTAGGTAAGGAGTATTCAGACCTAAAGATGGAGTTCCTGAGGGTTCCCAGGTCTTACTTGCTGGCCTCCATAGTCAGGTAAGAAATTAAGTAGATAATTGATAACTACTACAGCAGCAGATGTGAACTTTGTAATCACTTAATATTTTCTAATAGTGATATTTGCATTCTAAGAAGTGTAAGCTTAAAAACGACCCTTCCAAGCACTTGGCTTAGATGAAAGTCCTCCTGGTCCTTATTACTCACGTTATTTTATTTTTCCTTTCATGTGGGCTATCTAAAGTCTTCAGTTTTATATGTGAAGGAAAGGCGTTTAGAAGTTCCACTTTTTGCTCCCAAAGCACATATTCTTGCTATAGAAAACAGAATAACTCCCATAGGAAAAGCCATTTCATGATAAATAGCCAAGGCACTAGCTCATTCTTGCTGTTCTAGCAAGATCCTTAGAACAGGGCAATTTGTCAACAGCCTGAATTTTCTGCTCCCAAGCCTGGAAGCTGATGCTTACGATCAAGGTACCAAAGAGTTCTGTGTCTGGTAAGGGCCCCCCTCGTTTTCCAGAATGGCTCCTGAAAAGCTATTTCCTTGCATGGTGCAACAAAGACTTCCCGGAAGCTCTGTAAGAGCAGTAACCCACTCATGAGGCAGAACTTCGAAGAGCCAACTGCTTCACAGGGACCCTGCCTCCTGCTCCTTATACCTTTGTGATACGGTCTGAATATGAAGGTCAAAGGACACACACATCCAAACCACAGCATATGCCAAACCTCATACTATGTAGGTGGTAATAACGATGGTTGACTACTAGTTTAAATTAAGCTGCAGTAATCTATGAACTACCCTATAAGCGCTCTTGAGAACTATATGAGAAAGGAGACAATACCACATGGACACAGAAACCCATCAGAAAAATCAATCATAGTCTCTCTCCTGAGTGCATGCCCTCACCGATTTGTCAGTCAGGTGGACCCGAAATGGGCTCCACCAACTCCAGTGTCTACAACATTGTCCGAGGGACACTGAGAACCTCAGGTCCCTTAGCTATAGAACACCCACAAGGCACACACCAGTTAGTCCTTGACCTTGGAAGTTCTTTTCCGTCCCTTCCTGGTCTCCTTCATTCAATCCTATCAGCCACGCACAGAGCTAACCTTTGCCTATAATGAGTACTTAGCTTTGGTGACTGAGGGCAGGATGAGTCGAGCCATAGTGGCATATTCTGGTCAGGGTGACTGTGCTAGGTGGGTGCCTGGTGGCCCACAGCCTCAGCGTCTAAGCAGCCAAGGCAGATGTATCTGCTGTGATGATCTGAGAGTGAGATGCTGTGAGTTCAGACAGAGCTATCCCAGCCAATCTATAACCAGGAACCAGCAAACATAGGCTGTGGGTACGGCCATGCCTGGGCATGGATTTTCCCACCCGTTGTTTCTCTATTGCTTGTGTGTTGTTTTATCAAAAGTTCCAAAACAAAACAAAAAAACCAGCATGTACTTTTCACTACTAGAATTTGCAGGCAACAACAGTGAATCCATATTTCAGACACTTATTTAGTATTAGTTAATTAAGACCCCCCCCCCCCTCCGCATGCCCTGCCTCCAAAAGAATGTCAGGATGACTGGTATCCCTGGAGACAGTGTTAGAGGTGTCTCGGGGTACCACGCAGTGCACGCATGTCCGAGGGGGAGCTGCTGCACCCGGCACATGCTCAAACCAGGTTAAGAAAGTCGTGCAGGCTGGAAAGAGCACTGTACAGGGAGTACTCGACTAGCATGCTTGAGAGCCTAGCCTCAATTCCCAACACTGGACCCCTTTCTCCTCATGCTGCTGTGTCCCTCCCCCACATCTTCCCCAGCATCTCTACCGACCCTAAGGAAGGACCTTCTCTCGTGGCTGCTGCCCATTATCTCTTGGGCCCTACAGGCTCAGTCACCGCCCCTCCAAGTGTCTCCTGATCTTTCTTCTGTACTCAACTGGAGGTGAGTCAAGAGGCCGACTAAGACACCCCCCCCCTCTGATCCCCACAAACTCCCTCAGGAGGCTTTTCGTCCTCCAGAACTGATCATACACGCATACCATCACACCACCGGGAGATGTCTGAATAGACGTAGGCCAAAGGACAGGTGATAGGTCCAGCTAGAGAGGCTTAGGTCTGAGCCCAGGAGTCCACTTCCACATTTGGCATCTTACTAGCTACAGAAGGAGTGGAAGCCGTCCCACCCCACCCTACCCTGACCCCAGGCTCTCAGCACTTAGGCCTTTGTACATGGAGAGAATCCATGCCTCAGTCTGGGCAAGTTTGACTCCCCCAGGTACATTTATTGCCCGTTTTTAAGACACCTTAAAGGAATAGTTCTCATAATTGTCACCTGACTTAAGTGCCCAGAGAGTGCCTTGCCCATGCTGGCCATAGGTGGTGAGCCACACTCTGCCAAGCCAGCATGTAGCACCCAGATTCTGGGGATGAGTGTGACCACTTGTGATCACAGACAAAAGGTTAGGCCTGAGTGTGGGAGGGAAGCCCTGGACGGCAGCAATTTGACATCAGGCCAAGTCCTCAACACAAGCAAGAATTAGTGCTAAGAGGTTAAAACGTTATCCAAGGTCAGATGGATACAACAGACGTCAGAGACACAGAGAAAATCGATTAATATTATTGTGTAATATTAATATTAGTAGCAATTAACAGCAGCATGCAGGAAGGTACACACTAATGAAGAGGATAAGGGAGAGGCAGAGTGAAAACTCACATCTGGGTGGGGGATGGCGTACTGTCCCTGGATTGTGTAGGCCTGGAGAAGAGAGTGAGAGAGAGAGAGACAGTCAGCTAGGGACATGGCAGGACCTCAGCTTGTCAGCCACTGGTGACCCAGCCTGCTATGCCCTAGTATGATAAGGACCTTCTGGGGACAGTGTCCTCCATCAGTGTCCAGCTTTACCCTCCTGCCCCTGTTTGCTTAAGGTCGGGGGCAAGGTCTCAATTACAACTGGTGAGTCCGAGGAAGGTGCAACCTCTCCGAGCTGTGGCCAGCTGCTGATTCTAACCTTGATTCCTCAATTTTTTAAAAAAATTGTAAACCCACAGATGACCCGTTTAACCCCCTAGTAAGAAGGACCACTGAGCCCCCAAGACATTCAAGTGAAAACAAACGTTTTCAAAGTGACCAGAACAAGTTTTGCCAAATTTGTATTAACAAATGGGTCCAAATCAGTCATAGGACCTGACCTAACTTGTTCTTACCAAATCTTACGTGAAGTCTCCTCAAATGGGGAGCGCCCCTTCTCTGAAGGCCAGCGTGGTATCCCCCAAGGCAATTGTGCCAACCACAGCAACTCTCCACCCTGTGGGCTCCTCCTACCTGGCCCCACTCTGAAACCCCAGGGCAGAGCCCTCAACTGTGCCCCTCAGCTACAATGCCCTTTGGCAACTCAGACAACAAACAAACAACACAGTCAAGGGAGAGCAAGACAACAGAAAGCTGTGGCTTCCGGGCAGGGCTGGACCACCCTGGTGGAGGTAGAGAAGTCACGACATGGCTCCCCTCACCTGGCTCATCTAGACCTGTGACCACCCTTGAGGTCTCTGGGCATCTGGAAGAGTTCCCTTGGGATCACGTGTCACGGCTACGGACCCAGACCCTCTCATGGTTTCTTTTTTTTTTTTTTCCTTTTTAATGTGCTAAGAGTTTTTGTTTTTGAAATCACAACCAAACGCAGGAGCTCAAAGCCAGGTGACCACCTAACAGGGACCTGGCCACAGGGCAGGTTTGAAATAGACACAGTTTCAGCAACGACCTGGCTGTGCTAGCAGAGGAAGAAAAAACAATCCTATCAGACATGGCAGTTTCATGGAGAAAGGGACAGGTTAGCTGCTCTGTGAGGAGTGAGGCTGAGGTGCAGCCTTGGCTTTTGGAAAACTGCCATCAGGGGTGATCTCCCAGGTTACCTGAGGAGGCTTCACCTGAGGAAGGGACATAGGCTACCATCCTGGCCAGGCCCCAAGGACCTTTGAGGCCTGTTGCTCTCTCCCAGCCCTCTGTGTCTGAGCTGAACCACAGAGCTCTACCTAGGCTAGTGTCTAGCATCTTCCACCCCCTTTTCAGGCTTGTCACATCTCTCAGTAAGTCCTGAGCTTGGCCAGGTAAACAACAATGGCTGCAGAGACAATTGCTGAGGATTCTAGGCCTCTTCATCTGTTCCACTGGAAGTGTCAGATACCTAGGCGGCCTCTTCTAGAATCTACCCCATGTCTTGGGGTACATCTTTACTTCTGAGTGTATAGTTTGGCGTCCTTGCTAGGTTGCTTCCTTGCAGGATGCCTCTCATATGAGTCTGTCTCCCATGTTTCAGCCAAGGCAGTCAAGGCCAGACTGAACTGGTCCAAGGGAATGGTGGTGGGCTTTTAAAAAGCTAACCCTGTCCAGGAATAAACATAGCAGAGTAACTTTCACTGCTGTGGCTGCAGTAGGGGCACTATTGATCCTTCCTGTAGTGGTTCTGCCCTTGGAATTGGGGCCGTGACTCCTTGCCATATAGTTTTACAGAGGCCACATTTACTTGCATAGAGAGGCCTTTGAAATAAAATCCCTTATTTCATTATTTGGGGCTATTGGGGCTATTGTGATTTGACAGAGAGATACAGTTCACACTGGGTACTGACCTGTCAGCTAGCTAGCCATGAATCTGGGGAGAACAACAGTGAGCATTGATGGGCTTGGCAGTGTGGCTGTGTGACCACACCTCTGATGTCAGCATAGGCCAAGGTACTGCCCTGAGCCTAAGGCTGGGAGGCTGGCAACACCTGCTGTACAGTGGGATATGGCACATGCTAGGCCCATATCAGGGCATAGGACTCTGCCAGTGATGGGGCAGATCTGAGGCAGGGAATGTGTAAAATAGGGGAGTAGGGAGGGAGATGGGGCAACATGTCTGAGCCCACACATGCTGCTATTGTCCCTTTATACTATGGAAGAAAGTCTATACCTTTTTCTTTTTTGAAAGATGCAGTAAAACCCTGTGTCTACTCTGCCAGCTGGGTCACCCATGGGGAGCCTTTGACTTAACTCTCCCTTGAACAAAGACACACATCGCGGCCGACAGACACAGAGCTCTTCTGGACGGACCCCTGGCTGTCCATGTTCAAGTCATCTGTGTGTGGGGTGGGTCTCGTGGCCCTGAGGTGGGCATCTGAGCTTAGGTGAGCATGTAAGCAAGCCAGATGGGGCCTTCGCCAATCCCTTCCTGGCTGGTGCTGCTCCAAGACACAAGCTTGTCTCCACTCTACCTTCTCCGCCTCCTTTCTCTAGGAGACAGATGCTGGCCACTAAACCCTCAAAGACGGGCTTTGTAAATGTGAGCTCTGCCTGTGTGAGTGTCTTCTCAGGCAGGCAAGGGGTAGTGGGGATGGATCCCAACCATGGGGGAACACAGGCTAGTCTGAGCCACTCATCTCCTCGAGATCTTGGATATGCCTCAGGAGAAGTGGGACCCTGGTTTAGAGTATTCAAACCCAAGCCATAGTCACCCAGAATGTTTCTGTTTACTAGCTACCTAAGCAACATCCACAGAGGAGGTCTGGCAGGCGTCGTTAGGCAATGCCTAACTCTGCATGAGTCTGTGGGTCTCCCCGATCTCACTCAGGGATCTCGCTGGGGAATGTGTCTAAAGGATGCGGTTGTGAGCTGCAGTCCTGCCTCCCCAGGCCCCACCCAATGCCTGGTGTGAGCCAGAGAGCTCTGTGTCCATCGCAGGGTGGGAGACGTGCACGTGAGAAGGCGAGAAAACCTGAGTGCACTAACGGGCAGCGGCGGGTGCTGCAGTAAAAGGCTGAGGTTGGCAGTGGAGGCCGCGAGCGGGTCGGCTCTTACCTGACCACCTGCAAAAATGACAGGGGTGGAGGCGGGCTTTGGGCGGTAGGGAATGGTGGCACCTTTCGGTGGGGACTAGGAAAAGGGACAGGAGAGGGAGAGAGCGGTTAGAACAGCTTTGCTGTTGGCCTTGGGCTGCCTTCCCACACCCACCCCCCTCTGTGGGAACCCCAGCCTTCCAGATGTGGCCAGCAAAGATTCCACAGGCCACAACAGTGAGGGGAGGGGCATCCAGGGACACCAAAAGGAGATGAGTCTGTCCTCAGCACATTGAGGCAGGCCAAATTCTCCATCTTCAACGGCTTCTTCCTTGAGGTGGGCATTGCTTCTCCCAAGCTTGCACTGTTTGCTACCTATCCTCAATAGATCCTGTGTCCAGCCAGGCAGGAGCAGGGTTCCACAAGAGTGCCAAGGTAGGTAGGTGGACCACCTGCTCGCTTGTAGCCAACTCCCATGGGCTTTGTGTACCACTGCTGGCTTTCCTCCTGGTATGGTCCCATGGGGGACCTGACGGCAGATCTAGCAGTGGAAGCATGGAGAAGCAGCTTGCATCCTTTGATAAAAAAAAATACTATTTAGTCCCTGGGAAAAGCCAACCTTGAACACAACTCACATTGGGAATTGGCGTCTAGCAACCGAGTTCTGCTTAGCGTATAGTAGTGGCCAGTGGCTTAGGGTCACTCAGTTTCACCAGTGAAAACTTAAGTAGCTTGCAGAAGCCAAATGAGATTCCACAGTGAAGAAGTCTGCTATAATTTCTCTTAATTACGCTTGGGTCCAGAGTATAGACTTCTCCTCTTAGATGAACACTGTCCTCAGGTGCCAACAAGTCCCACTTTAGCCTCTCTGTGCTGGTCAGAGGCGCTGCACCTCTAGACGGTATGATTCCCCCAGATCCAGGCAATACTAGCTGAAGCTACCATGGCAGAAGAAGTTGAGGCTCTTGGCTAAGTAGCAGATTGGTGACCAACAGTCTCCACATGCCTCTGGGGACTGGCATGTCTGTAGTGATTACTAGGTTAGGTTAGCTTCTGAGCATGCCTGGGGAAACACCATTCTATGGGCTGAAGCCCTGGGCTGAATAAAAAAAGGAAGAGAGTGATCCGTGCATGAGCAGTTGTTATTCTCGGCTTCCTGACTGCAGATGCACCGTGCCCGGGGGCCCTCTGCTCCAGCCACCATGCCTCTCTTGACATGATGGTCAATAACACCCAACCCCCTACCACAGTCTAAGCCACAATAAACCAGCCCGAACTTAAGGCGCTTTTATCAGATATTCTGTTACAGCAATAAGCATCGCACAGGTAATCTCTGCAAGGACAGTGGCCCCAGCCTACAGGAGGTCACTGAGGGTGTGACCTTGGAACATTCCTTACTCTGGGGCTGACAGTAATGGGCTGTCTGAGCTGGCCCTTGGGAATGTCCATATTTCCCGTTGCTGGGGCCCTAAAAAAAAAAAATGCCTCCAAGAGAGCCTCTGTGCAAATGCTGCTTGCTGAGGTAGCCCAGACCGACCTTGGGTCTGTGGTACAAGGTTATGGCAGGAGCTTATGTGTCTAGCATGGTAGCTGCTACATTGCTCTTGCCAAGTGCTCCAGATCCTAGGGTCACCGTCGCCTGTGCTCCAGGCTGCTTCCCTCCCGACACAGGGGCTCCCTGGGTCCACTCAGAAGGCCCAGTTTCATTTTTACCCACCCACAGAAAAGTGACCTTTTGGGCTTACACCACCAGCATCCCCTGGGTAGGCAAGGCCATCAGACTGTCCCTCAGGAGGTGCAGGAGGTACCAGAGTTGTGGGTGGCAGGAAGTCCGTAAGGGCAACACTTGTTTTCTTTGCAGGCCTCACCCAAGTACGTCAGCTAGGGGCAGTGCCTTTTGTGACTGGGGGGGTACAAAGGGTACTCCCTTAAGCAAGCTTGAAAGGCAGAGTCTTGGATCCATTTTTTGTTTTTTTCCCTTGCTGTTCTTCAGATAAAAGTGAGGTTCTCTTCACTGTGATGGCTTCCTTCCTGGTGAGGGAGGCCACACCCTTCAGCTTCTGCAAACTACATCATGCACATGAGAGCAGAGTGTCAGTTAGGTCAGCCTCCACTGCTGACAGCCACACTGTGCATGACCATGGCTTCTCCCATATCATCTAGAGTTGTGAGTTGTGACACAGCCCTGGGCATTGGCCCTACTACCATTAGCCCAGGAGTCTGCTTGGAGCTTCTAATGAGGACACAAATTATGTCCTGAGAAGAGGGCTGCTGGCCCCTGATGTCCACTGCAGACCAAGGAGTGCCACTGAGCTGACCACGTGTTTTTCCCTGCTTGGGGCAGATGACAGTACAAGGAGCTGTAAGTCCTTGGAGATGCTCCCAGCCTCTGGGCTCTTGTGATGGGACCATCCTATCACCCTGATCAGCGTGTGCAGGAAACTGCATGAGAATAACATTTCTTTAACTTCATTTCAAAGAGTTAAGCGTGTTGTTTGAAGGAAAGATGACACAGCAGCTGCTCGGTGGTGTTAGTTCTGTGGAGTGGCCTCAGCTTGGGCTGTGGAAGGGCAGAGGCCAGCGGTGCTTGGGAAGGGTCGCAGAAGTAGCTTGAGGGGTGGGCACAAGTGCAGAAGCTCCTGTGACTTCTCCATCCTCGATGGGAACTGGAGGAGGCTTCCCCTGTCTCGTGGCTCCTTCCTTCTTCTGTCTTACCCTCTCATTCCACATCTCTCTACATCATAGTTGCTTGGGTCTGTCCCGAGTCCTAGCCAGAGTACCGGGTAGTAGTTCTCTTGACGTTTGCAGATCTACAGGCCTGTAGTGCTGGGTGGCCTGACAGGCAGGGGATTTCCTCTTATTTTTCACCACACCGGCTTCTAGCCAGAGTGGTTACCAGTGCCAAGGCTAAAGCCCCATGATCTGCCCACACCACTCCCCGTGCTCCCCACTCACAGACAAGATGAGGGCCACAGGCTGGCATTAGGAGACACGTCCAAACGTGTCCCTTCAGCCTGCCCAGCTCTCACCAAAGGCCAGGAAGCCCGAGCCTGGCATCTGCCTGTTCTTGATGTCTGACCCCCACACCCACAAGTGATTACTCCATTTCTCAGGTCAACTGAGGCACAGGCACCTTAGTGACAAAGTGACAAAGGTAGAGCGTCACATTGTGAGCCCAGCATTGAGCACCGGGCAGGTGGCATGTGTTGGCCCATGATGTTCATACTGTACCTCCAGCATGACCACACAGATCTGCTTCACACACTGGATGATGGCGTCTGGGGTCCCTGAGATAGTCACCGCCCGCTCTGTGGAGTTGGGCAGCATGTCACCTGCCACTTGGACCTGAGCACCTGTGGACTGCAGAGAAGAGCCGTTGGAAAAACAGTGGATTGTGGGTAGCAACACGTATGGGAAGAACAGCACCTCCAGCTCTTGGGGATGCCTTCAGGGTGATCTGCACTGAAAATCCTTCATTAGAAGCAGGGCCTTAGCCGGGTGGTGTGGGCACACGCCTTTAATCCCAACACGCAGGAGGCAGAGACAGGAGAATCTTTGTGAGTTCAAGGCCAGCCTGGTCTACAGAGTGTGTGGTCTCAGCAGGGGTGCTGGACAGGAGGCTACAGGGAAATAGGAGTGCTCTTTCCAACCTCATAATTCTTCTTCCTCCTTGAGGTAGGTCCCATGGAGGCCAGAAAGCCTGAGCCTGGGACCTGCCTGCTCTTGATGTCTGGCCAACACACGTCCCAAGTGACTAGTTGAATCCTCTGGACCAGTGAGGCACACCAACCTTAGTGACAATGTTAGGGAGTCACACAGAGGGAGCCTGGCCCTGACCAAGGCTTAGGCTTCCTGGCATCTTCTAAGTCACAGAAGAGGACAGGAAGGTATCAAGAAAGGGCGGCTGCTCTCCTGGTTAAGGGAAGGACTTGGCGTTCCTGAAAGTAACATTTTTTCTCAATGTCAAACTGGCATCAAGTTCAGGCTCCATTAGTGTAGGAGGCAGGACCTGATGACAAAGAGGCACACCATAGGCACAGAAGCCAAGCCTGAGTGTACCCAGAGCCACAGGACTTGGGTGCTAAGGCATGGATGTTCAGGGACCTTCACCCCCAGCTTTGTTCTTGTCCTTGGCAAAGCAGGGCTACTCCTGGCACAGGCCACTGCGTGTTCATGGGAATGTGGCAAGGCTCCTCACACAACCCCCCCTTATCACTGGTGAATTTGACTGTCATGTTTGCACATCAGCTTTGAGCCGTCAGGGTCTGAGGCATCAGGGTGTGCACTTACAGACTACGTGGAGACATGCAACAGGGTGGCCAGTACCTCCCGGATTTCCTTGATCTTGGAGCCGCCTTTCCCAATCAGGGACCCACACTGGCTGGCAGGGACCACTAGCCGCAGTGTCACTGGGGGCTTGCTGGTGGCAGGGCTGTTGCTCATGGAATTAATGATGTCCTAGGGAGGAGAAAATAGGCATGTTGGACTCACACTAGTGAGCACAGCTGTGTGGCTTAGGAACACTGTGAGGATGTGTGCATCTCTGCTTCACTGCACACTGAAAAAACCTCATGAAATCCTCTCCCACATAGAGAAGGGACTCAGGAAATGGACCTGGCAATCATGGAACCTTCAGAGCCAGGCCAAGCTTAGAAGGAACAGAAGACATGGGGCCAGCTGGCCACGTGTGCCAACCATGCACACAGACGGTCAATGAGTCACAGGGGACTCGGGCAGGGGACAGGTTAAGAAGATACGTGATCAGGTCTGACCTCCTCATGAACATCTATGGGGAATGAGGACTTTGATGCGTGAGGCCGATTTGCTTGGGGTCCGTGGAGAGCAGGCTGGAGGATGCTCCCAAGGGACGTTTATAGCTGGTCAGATGGAATTGGTGAGAGTCCAAGGCCCTGTTTTCCTTGAAAATGCAGAGGAACCTCTGCATCAGGGAGCCCGATTACAGAGGAGGCAGCCCAATTTGGAGGAAAGAGGCTGAGACCAACACATACCACCACCCTGGAAAGCCATGCCCAAGCAAGCGTCTGGGGTGCTGGGCTAAAAAGCCAGAACTTGGACCTCATGTCTTCACGTCTAGCTCCATTTCTAATCTCAACCATCTAGAAACAAGCAAATGCCCACTTTCCCTGGGTGAGCACCAGGGAGCCTTGCGGCTAGTGAGCCACTGCTCCTGCCCAGACACGTCATCTGTTTGTGGCAGGGAGTGGCTAACCCTTCGCCCTGTCCAGCTCTGCACATGCCACTTCAATAGCTTCAGCGCCTCTGTTTAGGCAGCTTGTTTATATGCCTCCATTTGTCCTTGTCCTAGACCCAGCCTCTATCCGGGCAGAATACCCAGAGGCCTCTGCGCCTACTGTTCACTCTGCATCTGGACCCCACCCTCTTGGTATTGAGCTCTCCTTCTGTTCATCCCCAGGCTGGGGGCTGGTTTTGGTTACCATCTATTGTAGACTTGGGACATGATCTTTCATCCCTCTGGTGGCTTTAGTGTGACTGCCATGTGCTACGTTGTCATCTACTAGAAAAGACTGGCTACTACTTTGGAAACATGAAAGAGAGAGATTGCAAGAGACAGACAGGACATTTTTAGGACACATGCCACCTTCTTAGCAAACCAAGGATGGGAGAAATGAGAAGGTAAGAGGTCTCAGGATTGAGGGTGTTTTAGTGACTGTATGTGTGTTTCGGGAGGTAACAAAGCATCTCCTTGCAGAAAGTTATAGCTCTAAAATCTGCTAGAAATGGCATAGTTTTGCTTCATTTTGGGGCACATTAACTTTTATACCAAATGCCGGGGTGCATACTTTACAGGAGCCAGGACTCTGGAGATAGTCGCCCATTACAAACCCTCTTTACCAATGCTCTGGGAAGCGGGAAGGATCAAAATAATCAAAATTACCTACACTTTTAGGACTTGGGGTGTAGCTCAGTGACAGAATGTCCTTAGAATGTGCGAGGTGCTCAGTTAATCCCTGGCATAAAACAGATACAGTTTCCAGGATGCCTTGAGATCCTTAGGGCAAAGGCAAATAACCCAATTCTACGGCCACACTGCCCACTGCTAGCAGATGCTTTTTTCCTGTGAGTTTGGGGATCACGTGCCGATGTCACACTCTGTCCTGCTGCAGACAAAGGTGGAAGATACTAGGAAGTGGACGTAGGCTGCCTTGTCCACCACCATAGGCTTAAGGGGCTTCCCAGGCACCGTTCTACAACCTTCCACCAGGAGGCGCTGTCTCCTCAAGCAAAGAGGCTCTGAGCTTCAAGGAAGGTTCTGTATCCCAGCCATACCATTATCAAAAAACGCAGCGGTGAAACATCACGCATCATGTTTCACAGCGCAAACCACAACCCAGTATTCCATATAGTATAAAAGTCGTTCGAGTAGATCTCAGAGACACTCTAGAGTCAGCAATAGAGAGGTAGATTCAGACAGCCACAGGAAGCTGCTAACTGCGAGTGAGCGATCTCTTCCTGAGCTATCATTCGGCACCCTTATCTAACCCACTCATTAGCGCTTCCATCTGGAACGTCCTCCAAAGGTCCATGTGTTAAAGGCTTGGGGGATGTGATGGCTAATTCTGAACTGTCAGCCTGGATTGGCTTAACTGAGGTGAGAAGACTCACTGTAAAGGTGAGCATCGCCATCCCGTGGTCCAGAGTCCCGGACTGAAGGAAAGGAGAGTGTGAGTGTAGTAGCAGCACCAGCTGCCTCATGCTCCAGCCGCTGTGCCTCCCCTGCGTGATGGGCTGGTACTCTTGACCTATAGGCCAAAATTAACCCTTCCTCCCTTTAGCTGCTTTATGTTGGGTATTTTACCACAGCAATAGGAAAAGTAACTCATATAGGAGGCGATGGAAACTTTAATAAAAGGTGGGGCTTAGTAGACTTTGCTCTCATGGAGACATGTCTTTGAAGGAAAGCGTGGGAGCTCAGTGTTTTCCTTGTGCTTTTATTTGCATCTTGCTTGTGGGGTAAATGGTTTGGCTGTACCACATGCTCCGGCCGTGATAGGATCAAACCTCAACAGCCTGAGTCCTAAAAGCAATAGCTCTACTTAATTGTGGGGTGAACCCTCTAAAACTGTAAACCAAAATAAGCCTCTTCGTTATAAATGGATTTATCCTAGGTAGTTGTTATTGTAATGGACTGTTGGTTTTGAGGAATCCATATTGCTGGACCACCTTTAATAATGCAATGGATGTTTTGGAACTGTTTTATGAAAGACCTGCAGAGAACTAATTTAGAAATAGCATGGAACGACTCAGGCGGAGCTTGGACATGATTCTGCGGGGGTATCAGTGTGGACAGGAAGGGACAGACTGACGAGGTTTCAGTAGAAATAAGGACTCTACAGAGAATAGACTAAAGGCTATGAATTTTCAAGGCAACACAACACACATACATACATACATACATACATGCACATGCACACACACACACACGCACACACACACATACACACAACATGGGTAACATTGGCGGCTCTTAACCAAATTTATAATGAGAATTGGAAGTAAAATACAGAGCAGACAACTCCATTCAAGGTGCTTTCCAGGCTGGCTCAGTTTCCTAGTACAGAAGAGAGCAAAGCAAAACCAGCAGAAAGAGTTGAGAAATTTGCATTTTTTTTCCAGAGATGAGGCATGTTCGAAGGTGCAGCAAAGGGTGACACAGTGGCCACAGAGATTTAAGTGCCACTGAATCGAAGCCAAGTTCTTTGTACTAGGGCGACAGTGAAGATGCCTGGAAGAAATATAGCAATTAACAGGGCCACTGTCATTATAGGCTCAGAGGTGTGTAAGTGCAAACTTGTCTCAAATACTTTCCAGAGCAGAGTCCTGAAGAAGAGAGCCTTGCCCATCTAGGATTGCCTTAGCCTAAACCAGGAGGGGACTTAGAAGCCAGAGCATTGTGTCCAAGAGAAAAAAAAAAAAACGGTGAGCAGCATCCTTGGTTACTGGACAGGTTTGTAAGGCAGTCGCTAAAAAACTGGTTTGTTTGTTTTTTAAATTACTGTTGTATCAATGATAAGTTCTATAAGCTTATATAAGCACTCTTTTTAATGCCCATCACTAGGTATATGAAAATTTGGTTCTAGCCGCCCTTATACTGCACCAGCCATGTGAACACACGTGGATACCTTCAGACAGCTAATGCAAGAGACGCTTGCCCTGGCTCCTGAAGGAGCAGCCTTAGCTAGGGCTGTCTGAGAAACCGTTTATAACTTGGCCAGAGGGGGCGCACTGTCCCTGGTGGAGGCAAAATTCTGTTGGCACTAGTGATTAGTCCCAAATACAAACCTTACAGACTGTGATTGGTCCACACTCCACTCCTTGTCAGGCTCTTAGGCAGGCAGCTCAGGCTTACTCAAGGATTCAGCGGACAAGGTCTCCTGGGTTGCCTCCCCTGGTGCTAGAACATCAGGTCCCCAGTAAAGACTTCTCAGCAGTAGTCGTCCTGCGCCTACTTTCATTAGGGCAGGCTAGCACCACGAAGGAAGTGGGGAGACTGCAGAGCACAGTGGCAGTGGCAAGCATGTCAACAGGCACAACATTTGTACCACTCAGCAGCTTGCTAACTGAAGAGCCAGTGAATGTCACGGGAACCCGATGGTGTGGGGGTTGTGCTGCCCACAGACACACGGAACCCCGTGCGACCCCACCCACAGACACGATCCTCTCTGACGCTAAGCTCCTAAACAGCCCTATTTGTGATAGGCACCCCGCTTCCTCAGCCCTAGCTGCTGGGTTCTCAGAGTGAAGTGCGCGTAACTGCTGCGTGACAGTTGAAGCGGCAGCCACCCAGAGGCCTGGGGCTCACCTGTTGGCAGCATCCACTGGGTTAGCCCTCCCACATAAATCAAATAACACATAATCACAGGAATTAAGGCGTGGCTTGCTAGGTGGTTTTTTGTTTGTTTGTTTGTTTGTTTGTTTGTTTGATCTTTTGCTTTGGTCCAGTTCCACCCTCTTTCCCCCCAGGTCCCTCTTTCTGGGGCGGCTGACATAGGCACGTCTGCACTGTGTGCCTGGAGAATGTAACTTGTTTTGTGATTTGTCTTCTCTGGGATTCAGCCTTCTGAGCCACGTTATAATAACTATGACTCTGGGAGTCAGGACTGAATGCATCTCGTATTGTACGACTGTATTATAAGCCTTTATGGCTAAGAGTGACAAGTCACTGGCAATGGCCTCTAAATGTCCATGTGTTAAAGGCCTAGTCCTCAGCTGACACTATAGAGAGGTGGCAGAACCCTAAGATGGGCCTTGTGGAGACTTTAGCTCATCAGAGATGTGCGATCAAAGAGTGTCCTGGCCTCTGTCTTATTTTCATGGTTATGAGGGGGGATGGCTTTTCTATGCCATGTGCTCCAATCAGAATGTATGGCCCACTCCCACCAGAAGCCTAAAAGCAGCAGTCCTGCCTGACCACAGGCTACAGACTCTAGAACTACAAGGAAAAATAAAGCATTTGGCTTGGTAAGTGGATAACTCAGGTCTCGGACATCGCTAGACAGCTGAGCAGTGTATGATTCCTCGTCTCATTTTCAAATGGCCTTCTTCCCTCATCTCTTCTTATTTCATGAAAATGGGACAGCATACTCTAATTCCATTCTTAAAGACCCAAACAGCAGCCACAGCTCTCAAAATACCACTGATTCCTAGAGCTTTGGATGATAATGGGGACTCTGGTCTCATCTACTGAGGCAAAAGGAAGGACAGCAATGGTGACAGACATCTGGCCCTACGTGGTCAATGATGCCTTGGCCAGTCTATCTTCCTTCTAGGAAAGCAATCACTGCCCTTTATCAATCAGGTGATTCTAAATTTAACAACTTTCACGAAGCAACAGAAGACATTGCAAATCCAAGGCCCACGGAGCTTCATCCATATCCGTGCTGAGCAGCGGCTCTTTTCTGGCTTCTAGGGGCCTCTGCCAGGCACCACTGCCTCTGGGGCCAGAACAAACCTGGTCCCATTTGTCTCAGGTGGTTTCTCAGGTACTGCAGGAAAGGACCTGAGACTTCCCTGGATATGGACCCTTGACTCTTCAAACCCTCACGTCGGGCGTTTCAAAACAAGGCTGGCCTAAGCATTCAGCACTCTCCTGCAAGTCACTAGCCCGCTGCTCAGAGAGCCACCACTGCAGAGCACCCCTGAGGGGTTTTTACTGGAGAGAAGACTGCTTGAGTCCTACCTGTTTCTGACAGGAGTGACTAATGGCATCTGAACCCTAGATGGTTGGTGGACTGTCTCCACCCGCTGGCACAAGCAGCACTAGGTGGTGGCTTACTCTACACTTCTTGCAGGCTGGTCATGGCAGCATCTTTGCCCTTGTGACTACTTCCTGCTCTGCTGGGATCAAAGAGCAACTACACATCATCTCAAGGACAGATGACAGCACGTTGAACTTCACAGTCCTTAGATGGCTCTCTTGGTCTGGTCTGGGCTTCAGAGCTCTTGGATTCAAAGTGCCTTCCAGGGACTGTAAACAGCTTCTGCTGTGACATGGTGGCCATACGCGTTCTACATGTACCCTACACGCTCTCTGCAATCACGCACTCAGTGCATGGTGGTCAAGACACAGAAACAAAAAGGGTCAAGGTGGTCTTGGAACACCAGTGGCCACCAAGGCAGCTGAGCCCTGCATAACGAACATCTGCTCTTAAGCCTTGCCTGATTGGCCAGCCTCTTGCAAGGGCACATGAGGAATTCAGCATGCAAACTCATGATGGCCAGGCCATGGGTGGCATGAGGATGGCCCATGCCTCTGTAGCAGCCTCTGTGGCCTCAAGCCAGGATGGTCAAAGCTTGGGCACCCATGGTTTCCCTAAGGCTTGCTCCCAGTTCTAAATCAGGGATCAGAAGAGAAAGCAAATCCTTACTCTCATGACTCTCATAGGAAGCCTGGCTACCAGGGAGTCAGGCATCTCCAGTCCTTATACCCACAGCCATCCTCAGGGCACACCTAACATCTTCCCTCTGTGATGTTCTCCTCCCCCAGTGACAAATGATGGAGGCTGACTCCTGGCTACAGTGAGCTCCGCCTATACCGTCTTCTTGTTCTCATTTAGATGGGCTCTTTGCTTATATGCACAAAGCCCACCTCATAATTTGACAATCACCCTTCATTTATGACAGAAAAACAATATGCCAGCTTAGTCACCACATGTGACTAAACATTAAATGGAAACACTAAAAACATGAAGAGTAGCTCACTGAGAGCAGACAGAAGTATTATACATACATGCGTATGTACACATCTCCCAACATGTAAATAGACTTGTATCTCCAGCTAAGACACAGTTACATAAACTCTCTCAGGAGAGGGCTGCTGCAGGGTGTGTAGCTGAGACCAGAGTTGTGCCAGCCAGGGCTTCAACGGGGGCCATATGGCAGACAGAGCCAGCTAGACCCTACATGTGTGGGTACAGCCTAAGCCACACAACAGCAGCCATGTCGGGAGGTGGGAGGCCTGTGTTCTGAGGCTCTGCATGGTGCCTGGGAAACATTAAGGAGGTGGGCTTCTCCACTGTGCACATGGTAGAAGTGGCCGACTATGGGAAGAAAGAAGGGCGCTGGCCCTCACTAGCTGCACAGAGGCAGGGTGAACACCTGAGGTACTGAAGGTGAAGAGAATTCCAAGGTGGCCTTGTCATAAAGCAAGCCTGTGCCTCAACCAGGTGAGACAAACGAACACACTTGGGAGGCGGCTGGACCCGGGCCTCATCCAGGAGGAGCCAGGCTGTGCCTTACCTCCTCAAACTTGTATGCAATCATAGCAAAGGCCTTGAAGATGGCATCGGTCGGGCCTGTGATGGTGACGATTCTCTCCGGGCAGTTTCCCTCTGAGATGTTGATCCTGGCACCACTCTATGGAGAGAGGAGAGGAGATGCAGCTGGCAGATGATAAAAGCTGTCCCCCTGCGGGCCTGGCGTCTCAGGGTGCTAGGTAAGGCTAAGACACGCTGGGGAACTCTCGTTCTAAACAGTGAAATCCTTGCCAGAAAGCCCCATCAAATTGGAATGTTATGGTGGTGGGTGGTGTTTTAGGCAGGGTCTCATGTAACTGAACGAGCCTTTAACTCCCTGGGTAATGGAGAACGTCACTGAACTTCTGTCCTCCTCTCTCTGTCTCCCTGGTGATGGGGTTGCAGGTATATGCCATCCTGCCCTATCAGAGTAGAATTCTGTTTCAACACAGGGTCTCCCTGTGTAGCCCTGACTGTCCTGGACCTCACTCTGTAGATGGCTGGCCTTGAACTCAGAGGTCTGCCTGCCTCCTGAGTGCTGGGACTAAGGGTGTGTACCACCAATGCCCAGCTAGAATTTTCATTAGTAAAGTTCCAAAGAACCCCAGGAGAGCTTACACCCTCTGTAGCTGAATACTGCATGTGTAGCGTGTCAGAGAGGATTGCCTCTCCATGCCCTGCCATCCCTGATACAGGGGACAGGACCAGGAGAGCAGTGCCCGCCCGTTCCTTCCCCCCACCCCCCCACCCCCCCACCCCGCCACGTCCACCCCTGGCTTCAAGAGAAGCTGATGTCTAGGGTGGAGCACACTTACCTCTTCACGCATCTTCTTCACTGTTTCTCCTTTCTGGAATAGACACAGATAAGGAAGTCTGTCACTGCCAGGTGCAGAGGGTACATGCGCCTGGCACGGCACAGCCCTGGCTGCCGGGAGCTCTAGCACAGTGAGGGTAATGAGGTGCTGCCTGCTTCTAGTCTGCTCTTTGTCCTCATCTGCCCCCACGAGTTAGCTCGTCTGGTTTCTATACTACCTGGGTCACATCCAGGGCACTTCAAATGAAGAAACTGAGGCATAGAAAAGGAGGTGCAGTCACACCGTGGCCGAGCTGGCTACGTGGGCAGGCTTTGATTAGACTCGGGCCCGCTTTCATGACAGCACTACAGATATGGTAGCAGGGTGGGTCTACTGCCACCTGTCTCATGAGCGGTGATGCGCTTTCCAAACAGAGAGGTAAGCCATGGGACAGTTAGAAGCTCCCCCACTGGACAGGTGCAGGGTTAGGAGAGATGACCAAAGTACAGCATGCTGGGAAGGGCAGTGCCTGGCCCGGCCTCTCCTCTTTCACACAGCCCCTCACCTGTGGAAACAGCTTTTGCTCTAAGTGTGTAGAAAGGGGTTGCCAATTCAGTGAAGGATGTTTGGATGACAGGACTGTTGAAGAACACAAGCACAGTGACGCTGCCTAGGGCCTGAAACCCAGATGTACCACCTACTGATGACGTGGTAAGAGGAAGCTTCAAAGTGACCAGCTGGGACCCTGCAAGGGCTGAGGAAGAGTGCTCCCTGCATGGTTCACCCAGAGCCAAGAACAAGATTCATGTACTGTAGTTTAAGCAAGGAGGGGGCGTGAACAGGGATGCCCAGGCAGAGCTCCTTGGGACTCTGACTTCCTCTAGCATAGTGCTGGATGCCTGCCGGGGGGCTGTGTACCTGCTGGGGCCTGTCAGCACTGGGGGTACTGCTGTCTTTGTCTATCATCTTATAGAAACCCCAAAGAAAGGCAGAGTTCATTCAATAATTACCTTCCCAATGATGCTTCCAACTTCCTGCAGGAAAAAAAAATCACAGAAATATGATGTCACAGAGCACTCAGGGGCTGACACATCAACAAACAGTCTATCTGACATGAGGGAGAAGTAAAATTCTTAACAGTATTGGGGATGGAACCAGGGCCTTACGTATACCAGACAGGTACTTTGCACTGAGCCATAGACCTGCCCCATGGGAGAGCTGAATCTCGTCAAAAGATGTCTATGTTGGGCTGTCCAGATCCTCTGCACCTAGCTGAGCAGGGTGATCAGAGATGGAGCTGAGCTTGATCAACAAACTGCCCAGCAGCAAGCCACAGACATAGGCAGCTGCTTCCTTGATAAACAAGGAGGGAAAGTCACCCATGCACTTAAGGCCTCAAGGAAGCCCCCTTGGACAGGAAATAACACCCCGGCCTAAGACCACAGCCCTGCTGCTGCTGCTGTGGCTTTACTTATTACATAGGGCACTTGGAGAAGCCCCTGGCACAGCCACCACCATTCTGCAGTTGGACATATGCTTGTGGGGTATATGATCACCTGGACCAGTGGTCCCAGCCTGTCCCAGCCCACAGGACGGCCCTGGGAAGGTTCCACCATGCTGCGTTGATTGGGACAGAGTCAGGCTGACTTCCTGCCATGGAAGGTAACCTTTTTCAAAGTCTGCTCTGCTTTTTCTCACTATAAGCAAGCCCTCAGAAATCCAGAGCTGCTGTTGATCCATGTGGGAGGCGTGGCACGGGTCAGGAAACAAGAGGAGGGAATGGCCAGCGATGGCCCTCCTGTCATAGGAACTAGGTGCCCAACCTGTAGAGAATGCCATTTGGCAATATGCTATGAGAAGGGAGGAAAGGACACCTCCCACCACAGAAAAGGGACATCTGGTTGCAAGGGGACATGCTTTCTGGAAAGCTGGATATCCCAGAACTGTTGTTTTAGTGGCCAGCCCTGGCAGGAAACCTTGCACACGTGCCGGGAGCTAGAAGAAGAGAACACAGCCTAAGGCTAAGCCCTGACTTGCTGGGCCCAGGTGGGTACATGTGACTAATGGCTGTGCAGGACAGCACCCATCTATGGGAGACAGGCACTAGGGTAATGAGGTATAGGTGTTAGGCCTAAGAAAAGTGTAGTTTGAACTGTACATTAACATCTTTGTGGGTTTGAGATCCTGTAGAATAAAAACAGGGACTGAGCAAATCTCTGGCAGGCGATGCCCTGCTTTCAGCCCCACATCACCTTTCCATGCATCAGTAGGCGGATGGTCAGGGTTACGTTCAGGCCACCTTCCGAGACCTTAGATTCCATCTTCCCTCCAAAATGTAGCTCAGGGTGGTGGCTGACGGCGCTGAGGGTACCGTGAGGAAGGATGGATGGGGCCCAGATGGCGTCACCTGGAACAAGAAGGCACAGCTGTGACCATGGACACAGAACTTTGGATCTAGGACCATGTTCTGGCTCACGGGGACTCAGCCGCAGGGGAGTAGGCCCCCAGCTAGAGCTCAACAAGAAGGACCGCAGCAGGAAGCAAGCATCTGGTTCAGGAGACTCATGTGACGCCAAAGAACACTCGTCTACGCGGACACCCTGTGATAAGCTGAGCCAGGTCCTCTTTACAGGAAGCCCTGTTTCTGCTGAGGTTGATTTGCAAGGGCCGTAAACTGATCACACTACAGCTAGTCTGGGGCATCTCCTAGCCATCATGGGGACAGCGGGGCCCTGTGGCTGTCTGTTACATAAATGTTTCCAGCTCAGGAAGGAGAAAGTAGGTCAGTGCCTGCCCCCGGTGCTTTCGGCTCCAGGCTGTCAGGAGTGATCAGTCACTTGGGCCAGTGCCTTTCTGCATCAGAGAATAAGACAGACCCAGACTCAGACATACACACACACACAGAGGGGGTGGCACAAACGCTCTCTGTACTGCGAATGACGGTCTGTCCTATAGTACAAGTGAGCTTGTCTGAGTCTCGCAGACTTAGAGATGGAAAAGCATCAATCTAGAGCTTCTGATGAGACGAGAAAAGCCAGGGCCCTGCAGAGGTCTTCTCTCTCAGTCAGAGGATCAGTAGGAAGCAGTAAGTGTGGCTACACCCTGAAATGACATCTACTCTCCTCAAAGCGGGGCCAAGCTGGGGTACCTCCTGCCCTCATCAGGCACTCAAGTCCCAAGGGCAACGGGTCCTGGCTCATGGTGGCAGTGCAGTCTGGGGAGCAGGAAGGAACCAGAGGGGGGTCAGCAGGGGACAGAGTTCTGGCTCAGCAGGAAGTCTACAGAAGCCCAGGGAAAGCCTGGACCTCCACCCTCTTGCTGCCCAGCACGGCACAGTCAGGAGAAACTAGCTGAAAAGGAAGGCTTCAACGAAGGCAGGAGCCTTAGCGCTTAATGCCCAAATGTTCTGGTTCAACAGAAAATTACCTGGCATGTCAAGACCTGGAAACATTTCAAAGTAGATGAAGGGCAATGAGCAGATGCCAATCCCAAGATGACAGAGATGTTTATACCAGTGGACATCTGTAAAGCAGCCACCATAAAAGCGCGCCTATGAACAACTAGGAATATTCTTTGTGTGGTGGTGTTATATGTGTACATGTGTGCGATGTATTATGCATGTAGACATGTGTGCTATGTACTGTGCATGTAGACACCAGAAGAGGACATTGGGTCCCTCTGCTATCACTCTTGACCTTATTCCTTTGAGGCAGGGTCTCTGAACTTGTGCTCTTTAGCTAGTCAAGTGCCCAGCAAGGTCTGTAGGTCCACCTGTCTCCACCTCCCTCAGGGCTAGGCTTACAGGGAGCATGGGTCCATATCCAGCTTATGCTGGTGCTGAGATCCGAACTCAGATCCTCATCCTTGGGCAGCAAGCACTCTCCCTAGCTGAGCCATCTCTTTAGCCCAGGGATATGTTCTGCCCAATGAGAAGAAGCCAAATTAATGAGAGACATAAAGGGCGGGCATGGCAGGAGTAAAGTGGCTATGGTAGGATAGGGCTGTGTGGCAAAGTCAGTGGTCTAGACAGTGGGACAGCACAGATGGGCAGGCAGTGGCCACCTGTCAGGGACTGGAGCCAAGCAGAGGCTGAGAAGGAAGAGGCTGCCAGAGGAGAAATGTGAGGTCCACTTTTGGGGGGTAAAGGAGAATACAGAACTCCAGGACAAAGGAAACCAAGACCCTCTGCCAGCGGCTCCACTCCAGGAGCACAGCTGGGGGGGGGGGGTTCCTCGCAGTGGTAGGAGGGGATAGCCAACTCAGCAGGCAACGTGGGAAGTGGGAAGAAGGGAGTCAGACAGAACCAACACACACACACACACACACACACACACACACACACACACACACGCCCTATGGACTCACCAGAGGGAATGCCACACTCGTTTGGATAATTAATATGCTGATAGTCATAATTTTTAAAAGAACACTTTTAAATGAGGGTAAATACCATAGACCTCTGTTTCTAAAATTATTTCTAATGGCTAAAGTAAAAGTTACTTCGCAGTCTGATATGAATAGTATCTTGAGCCAGGGTAAAGGAAGGCAAATTTTCTACCTTTCCTTCAAACTGATAAAATGATGTCATAAATTATTAACAAATCAAAATGGAATTTTTAAAAAAGCTTAATAACTCCCAGGAAGGCAGGAGGAAACTGTAAAAGTCACATAAATGAAAGAATAAACAGAAAATGAAAAATGAAATGACATACTTGAGCCCTAACATCTCAATAATGAAATGTAAATCGTGGAATTTTTAAAATGACAGTAGACTAGCCAGGCGTGGTGGCGCACACACACCTTTAATCCCAGCACTTGGGAGTCAGAGGCAGGTGGATCGCTGTGAGTTCAAGGCCAGCCTAGTCTACAAAGTGGGTCCAGGACAGCCAAGGCTACACAGAGAAACCCTGTCTCAAAAAACCAAACCAAACCAGTAGACTAAAAACAGTCACTCCTATGCTGGCGACAGGGAACTGACCACAGGAAAAAGATGGTTGGGAACGCTGAGAATCTAAGATCTAAAATGACAAAATCTCTGTAGCACTAGTTTAGGCAATGATTTTTTAAAAAACAATTCCCCAAAGCATAAGAAACAAAAGCAAAAATAGATAATACGATTAAACCAAACTAAAAAGCTTCTGCTTAATGAAGGTGACACTTAGCAGACGGGAGAAAATATCGATAAACCAAATCTCTGATCAGGCTGAGAGCTAACACAGAGAGGACATCTTATAACAAAATAGGGAGGGTAGGCTAGTGGGAACTTCAGTAGACATCTCTCAATAGAAGGAAAACAAGAAGTGGGGAATGAAACCCACCTCAAGCCTTTGGTGTGGCTGTCAGCAAGAGAATGAGGTTAACAAGGAAGAAAAGACAACTCTGTGCACAACTGGTAAAGCTGTAATTAGTTCTACTGCTATGAAAAACAATATGGCAATTCTCCACCCCCCAACCCCCAAAAAACCAGAACCACCATAGGACCTGGAAATTCCAGTCTTGGGCACAGATCTAAAGGAAACGAAGGGAACATGTCAGAGACTTCCGCATCTCCATATTCACTGCAGCACTATTCACAACACAAGACACGGAATCAAACCTACGTGTCCAACAACTCACGATTAATAAGCCTTGTATGCATACACAATGGAATGCTAATCTGCCACAAAGAGTCATGCCATTCAGTCCAACGTGGATGCTCCTACATGACATCGTGTAAAGTGAAATAAACTGCACAAACTCACCTAAATGTGAAATCTGAAAACTGAACTCAATGAAGCAGAGACTAGAAGGGTGAAGTGGCAAACTGGGAAATCCTGGGTAAAAGCTATAAAGTTTCAGTCAGACAGGAGGAGGAACGCCTGCTAATGAGCTTTCTTATGGCATGGACATCAGAGCTCACAACTCCAGTCTTGAAAATCACTGATTCTTAGTGAGTGAGCTCACCACAGAAGTATATGAGGCGATGGATATATGAATTTGCTTGACTGAGTCCATTTATATACAAAGAATATTAACAAATAGGACTTAGCAACATATGAAAATAAGTATGCATAGTGACCAATCTTCCAGTAATGACAGGATTTGGAAATCAACCAGTGCAACCCAAAGTATCTTTAGAAGAAAGACATACATAGGCACACCAAGGTAAGAAGAAAAGCATTTAACACATTTCAGTACTGATAGGAGGTTTTTAAAATGTAAAGGGTCATATGCAGATATAGGAAACACCCTTAAGGACAACTACTAAAGGCCCAACGTGATCCTGTTGTGGTCAGGTCCATTTTGTGTGTGTATATATGTGCGTGTATGCCAACTCCATGTTGCACAAGAACTGAGGTGCGTGCACCCTTAGCTCCCACTACTCTTGCCTTGAAACACATGGTGAGACATGTAAAGCTTGACACCCTCACTCCCGCAGGAGAGAGGCTCACGTACCATCCCATCCCCATGCATCTCAGCCTAGAGTTACCTGCCTGTCTACAAGCTCTTATCTGCTACTGCCCCTCCTCCTCTGACCCAGGTTGCTGGCTCTCTTTGGGGAGTACTACGTTCTCCTACGTATGTCTCAGGGACTTCTGCAGAAGGGAACTCTTGGCACCCCTATTTTACCTGTGCCTGTTACCATCACCAGACCCGACTGTGTTGGCCAGGCATCCACCCCACGACACCCTCTTCCCCACTCGTGCTCTCTGTGTTAGTCTGGTCTGTGCTGATGTAACAGAATACTGAGCTAGTACTTTACAAAGCAAAAGAGGCATACCAGGCTCATAATGCTGACTGCTGGGAGTTCCAAACAGCAAACAGTTGGCATCCTGGTGAGGGCCTCTGGCTGCCTCACGTTATGGCCGGAGAGGAAACGGCCACATGCAAAGTAGGCTACGACCATGGGATGGCGTCCCTTCACAAGCTCTTCTCAAAGACTTCACTCTGGAGGACCTACATCAATCCCCACTGGTGGTGGTACCCCATAACCCAGTCACCTCTTACAGATCCCACCACCTCAACACTGCTCCATTGAGGACAAAGTTTCCAGCAGCTGGGCCTTTGGGAGACTCTCACCCCACACCGGGATCACAGCCGTTTCCTTCATTCACCACTAAATCCTATTCCCGGCCCAAAGGAGCTCAGAACATATTTAAGGATCAGACAATGCATACCATGAGTACTGAACCCAACTCAATGTTTATGGCTTCACAGAACACTCTGAAGTCAGAACTTGATGATTTCTGCTCTTGAGACTCATACATATCCAAGATTGTATAGTCCTCCATACCTATGAGTTCCAGCGACATCCCATTCTAGGATGGTCCCCAAAAGTTCCCCATACTGCATCCACATCTGCTGGGCCTTGCTGCGCAGTCTCAGTCCCTCTAGGACTCAGCTGTAACATTCTCCCATGTTAGTTTTGCCTGTCTTGAACACATACAGCTATCTCTTGTCATTATTTACAAATAATATGGCATAGAAACTATGCAACATTTGTACTGTATCCATGTATTGTGACTCATCCGAAGATAACTTAAATATACAGAAGGATACACATATGGTATATGTAATATTGTGACATTTTATGCAGGGGACTTGACACTGGATGTTGGTACCCAGGAAGTAGAGCCAATCATCACACATATGCCTCCATGGCCCCCAGGACATTCACCTGCTCATGGCTTCCTCCACTCACTGAGGATTTCCTGCGGTCAGGGTACAATGGAAGGGGCACAGATTTAAAGTGTGGGGGTTCTGTGGGAGGCAGTCTCAACTATGGCAGGGTAAAGCCTGTGGAGTCAGAACCATGATGCTCCAGGCCCACTACCACCAGAGGCCCAGGCAAGTCTTGGCTGAACATCTGGGAATCTGGCTCCATGCCTCCCAGTGACCATTCCCTCAATGTAAGGCTCAGCCTTAAGGGTGAATCCACCCAATTTTAGAAAGGAGAGGAGGCCTGCTGAGGAAGGGGAGGGGTCTTGCCAAGGCCAGTGAAACTACTATGAACGCAACCCCTAAAATAAAACTGTACAAGACTCTTTCAAACTCTCGAGTGACTGCTTTGTCTCTTGTCTGAGCTGCTCCACAGTGAAAACCGTGGTTTTGTCGCTGACTTCTATTTTATCATTTCCTTCCATCTGTGTGGTTGCTCTGGTTTTATATTTCCACAGGTAGAAACTCAGAACTGTTTGACCTTTCCTCTTTTCCAATGAAACATTCCTCCCTCTGGATTTATTCTGAAAAACTTCCGTTCATTATTTTTATTATTATTATTATTATTATTATTGTCCAAGCTATTTCCTTTGATATTTCTTTGACCATTACATATGTAAAGGTACGTGCTTTGATTTTTCAAGTATTTGTGTGCTGACATTGTAACTCCATTCTGGCTAGAAAGTAAATTTCATATGATTTCAATTATTTAAACTAGTGGGCCTTAAAATATTAGCATAGTGACCTGTGTAAACAGACTACAGGCCACTAAATGAGTAACCTACATGTGCAGCCAGCTGTGCATATCTTTTGTACTGGCCCACAGTCTCAGACTCTATCAGTTTCTCCCATCTGTTTTATATGCATCAGTCTGGTTTACTGGCATTGATTTGTCCCCATGTCATAGACTGGCCCCTGTTACCTCTATTCTGTGACGGGAGTCCACACAACACATTACTTAGGTTATTATTAGATTTTTCAGTTCTAAAATCTTCATTTTTTTTTTTTACACCTTGTATTCCCTGTGGGATGTTTTGTTTTTACATTTATTTCAAAAAGGTGAGTCCTGCCTTCCTAGTACCTGAAGTCTCTGGTCAGTCTATCATGAGGCCATCCTTGGCTGGTGTCTGCCAATCATTTCTCCCACCATAGGTTGATATTGTTGCTCTTTGGTTTCTTATGTCAAGTGTGGACACTCTGGGCACTACATTATGACTACAAATGCTAGGTAGAAGTTCCAGGTGGCCAGGCCCAGGCCCTCCTGGTTGCTATAGGCCCAGTGTCAGTGCAGTCTCAAGAGATTTTGCGGTGACCTTTTGTTGTGCCAACATATGCTGCCAAGTGTCCAGCACACACGGCACGACAGAATATCACAGCAGGGTGCTAGGGGACAGGGAGGGTCATTCCCTGTGGTTATTTTTGTCAAAGGTTTTGCTGTGCTGAATGCAGTCAGATCCACACATACAGAGACACATCCTGGGAGTGGCACACAACATTAAGTAAGCAATCGCTTTCTCAAGCTCATCCTCTGCGAGAGTCCAATACTTCCTGGTAAAAAGCCAGAGTCTTCTCTTGCCTGCCACTGAATGTGCCTCCAGGGCCAGGATGAGAAGTGATGGTTGAAGTCCTTATACCCTGGGCCTTGTCCTTCCTCTCTTCTTTATGTTTAGACATAGTGGCCATCACTACCTTGGACAACCCATTGAGAATTGGAAGGAATTGGAAGGAAGGAAGAAAGGAAGGAGGGAAGGAAGGAAGGAGGAAGGGAGGGAGGGAAGGAAGGAAGGAGGGAGGGAGGGAAGGGAAGGAAAGGAAAGCAAATAGTAGAGCATCTCCACAGCATCCTCCAGGGGCTCCGTCACTGCGCCACGCAGCTGAGTACAGTGCAGCGCTCAGAGCTTCTGGTGTGTACCTTTGGGCAGGGCTGCCTGTGTCTAGGCTGGAACCCAGCGGCTGATCTAGTTTATTCCTAGGCTGTCCCGGACACCACAGTTCTTCAGCAGCTGCCCCACACATTCTTCCCAGAAGGCGCAGTGGCTCAGTTGGAAGGGAAAAGTAGCAAGTGCTACATTTTAACTAGAGCCAAGCCTTCCTTTAGTTTCTAGATGGATTAAAATGGCAAAAAATCTGTTTATAACTAGAAACACTATAATGGAATTCTGAAAAAAAAATTGCTTGATCCTCCTCTTAAATAACATTCAAACCAACAAATGCTAGTAAAGTAAACACTGCAAAAGCAAGAACTGCTGTGCAGCTGTTCAAGCGCTGTAGCCAAGTGTGCTTGGTGAAGGTGAGTCGGCATACACATGCTTCCTGTCCTCACTCAACAGCATGCTCACCTCTGCTTTACATGGAGCAAGGAGGTGCTAGGGAGAGAGCCAGCAGGCCAGGCTCTGGATCACCAGTAGGCCAGCTATGCACTATGTCCATACAGAGCAAAAATGAGAGCTAGTAACCCCGTGCTTCAGACGGGAGGAACGCAATCTTCACGTTTTAAATGTCCTAATAGCAAGGCTTTTCTCAGGAGGGAAGTTGGCTTTGGGGGGAAACACAGAAGTGGGTAACAGGCATCCTGGCTCTTGCACTAGCAATCTCTTCCACTGTGGGTGCAGCTTGCCTGAGTCCCTCATTATACGAGCTCTCACAAAATAACGATGCGGAGCACCGCCAGCCACACATCTGTGACCGTACAACCATCATGAGTGCCTGTCAAGGCCAGTGGCTCTGGCCTGCTCTCATTAGCTGTGCTCTGTCCAGGGCTGCACCCAGGGCCTCAGCTGTCTAGAAGGGATGTGGGATGGGGGAAAGCAAACAGATTTGATTTATTGTGTTTAACAGCTCACTGCCCACATCAGGCTGCATGAGGCCATGGCAGCAGAAGCCGACAAAGCTGATTAGCTGCTTCATTCTCCTTGAGAGACTCACAATGTATGTAGGTCCTTGAGGCCATCCAGGCTAAGGGAGACTCTGCAATTCCGTGCTCTTGCCAGTCACAGTTAGCATTAGAAGGATGTTGGGACTTACACAACCTTGATTTCAGAAAGCATTCTAAATAGCCTATTCACTTGTCACTCAAGTGTCAAGACAAAAAGTGACACGGCTAGGACCAGTGAGCTCAGCCCTCCTGTTTTGCTCTGGAGGCTATTCCTGGGCCTGGTCTGGAATCTGTGGAGCTTTCTTCTCTTTCTAGCAACGAGCCAGGTTTCACTGAGTCCTACTGTAATAAAACTCGTGTCAGCACACACATCTCTCTCAAATGCTCTCATATTTAAAATACTGATTTCAAGGTCTATACTATCTTTAATGTGGATACAGGCTAAGCATAAGAGCTGAGCTGAATCTCCTATTCAGGTCTTGGCAACAGCCCGTCCACCACTCGTGTCCTGCACCCCATGGACCGTCCATAGGCCCACAGCAAAGGGATTCTGGAACATGCCATATCTTTCTGCAGTTCTCACCAGGTACCATGCATGAAGGGTGGCCATCATTACAAAGTTTGGTGACGAAATCAGACTTGAGGCTAGGACAGCTTAAAACAATCGTGGTTCAAAGTCAACACTAGATCTCTGTCATGCCTCACAAATCTACATCCCATGTGTTTCATATAGGCCAAAGCTCTAGAAGAGAAAGGTCAAAGGCCAATGCTCTAAAGAAAGTGGAGAGAAGTTTGTATGGCTCCAGGGTCCCTAAGAGAATGAAGGAGAGGCTGGGGTGAGACATCCCGAGCCAGGACTGGTCATCCAGAACAACCACCTTGAATGGAAAGGACCAGTTTGACCACTGCTAGAAGATGTCTGGAAACAAGGAAGATGAGAGCAGGAGGGGCCATGCTGGACTAAGCATTGCGGAACAGACATAGAAGCCCATGGAGACCACCCACCATGCAGCAGCAGAGACTCCATGTCTTCTAATCATCTTCAGGTCACTGTGCAGCTCAGTATTGCAATCTGGGACATACAATGGCCTATGTACACAGCTGATGATTTCAGAGAGCCCTGCAATGGACCAGGGCCTGCAGAGTAGAGAGACCAGCCACTCAGAGCCTGGGGCCAGCTAGATGTAGCTCTCAACAGGGGATCCTGAGACACCTCTGAATGAGGTTGGACATTCTAGCTAAGGACTAAATGTCTTCCTTTTGGAAAGGAAAGCATTGAGTTGGCCACGTGCATGTAACGGGCTACGTTGGAAGTGGCAGAGCTCCCTGTCTTGGACTTGGGTGGTCCAAGAACTCCTCTGAGTACACGTTCAGCTTTCTAGTAACTTCCTGTTTGAGGAGCATGTGCCCAGACACGTGACCTGTGAGGAGTTCTCCAGGATATGTATGGGCATGGGCTCTCCACTATGGGCATGGTGAGAAACCAGGAAGGAAGAGAATGCCACAGAAGATAAGGTGGGCACAGGAAGGTCCAAAAGACTTACGGATGATGGTCAAAAGGGATTTTTATCAGAGTGACTAAGCTAGCATATGTTAATACCAGCCTGGGTTAAAATTCAATTTTTAAAAATTTGAAAAAATTAAAAAAAAAAAAGGATTGGAGGAAAACCTTAAAATTATGTGAAAAATTTCTACATAGAATAGCAGACCTCAGAGGGGACATTAATTCTTTCAAACTCATCTACAGAGCCAATTCTATAGGCAGGTTCATCTCAAATTTGAAAACTCTTGGGGTCAAGAGCAGAACAACAGTACAGGCGCCCACAGAGAACACCCATCATGCACCATGAACCCCATGTCTTCTGCCCTGGCCCTCAGCTCACCATGATGCTGGCACAGCACTGCGATGCTGCCATAGGGAGCAGATGCTGAGAAAGAGAAGCGGAGGGGACTCCGCACTCAGAGCCAAGGCAGCATGTCTGTGTGAGGTGCGAGAAGAGATGAATAGATGGAGGAAGTGAGAGTCATGAACCAGTGCTCAAAACTGTGGCAGAGCAGGAGATGGACTTTCAGGAGGTAGCGCTCAGCCAACTGAACAGGCAAGTGGGGACATGAGACCCTACAGGGCACCCCCTTACAGAGTCTACCCTAAGACCAATGCCAGTGAGTCCAACAGGAAACGTCAACAGGAAGCCTTGGACAGCACAATAATTTGTATGAAGTAGAGGGAAAGACTCCTTAGAGAAGTGGGTCACAACCTGTGGGTCTTCACAGGGTCACCCGAGACCCTCAGAAAACACAGATATTTACACCAGGATGCGTAACAGTAGCAAAATTAGTTATGAAGCAACAGTGAACTAATTTGATGGGGGGGCGGGTATTGAAGGGCAGCATTAGGAAGGCTGAGCGCCACTGCCTTTGACATAAAAAGCTATTAGCTGTTAAAACAAAGATTGAGATGATGGCCCACAGTAGGATTAAGATTCTCTGTGTCCACAGACGCTGACAACAGGGAGAAAAGCAGCCCATAGGCAGACGTTCGCTGCCTGTCCCTTCACTGTTAGGGCCTCCATAGCAAGAGCCTTGAACAAGTGGGTCCCGAAGGGGCTTGTTCATGTGACTACTACAGTTGACCCTCTGCGTCTGTGTCTTTCAGGTACAACCAACCAACAGATAAAACATTTGGGAAAAAAAGGACTGTACTTATACTGACTGGTGGACAGAACTTCCTTATCAGTATCTCTTCAACACCGTATGACAGCTGTGTACAGAGCCTTTATATTGCATTTGGCATTATAAGTTGCCTTGATGTGATTTAAAGTACATGGAAAGACGTGTGAAATCCTATCAAATATCACACCATCTGACCTGAGCATCTGGGGGGGGGGGGATTCTGGGACGTGTGTGGGGAATTGTGGGATAAGTCAGCCTCAACAGTTAAGAGGAAAGCAACTTAAAGTCACAGTGTATGTCACCATCTGCCTACCAAAATGACTGAAAGACAACAAAATCTTAACAGAAGGACTAGAAAATGGATTAGCAGGTTAAGGCCATGCTGCCCTCATCTCCTTGGGGCCCACATAAGACAAAGAGAGAAGAGAGACCTCCATATGTGTGTGACAGCATGTGTGCACCTACATACATGCAATACATAAATTAATAAATAAAAACCTAAAAAACTAAAACCGTAACAGGAAGCACTGGAAGGCAGCAGTGCAACTAGTGCACTCCTTGCTTCCTCATTTGCATTCCAGGGTGTGTGTGTTTGCTTAGGAAAGATGTTGGAAAAACAATGAAATGGATCATGTGTGTCAACTAAGATCCAACCCCAGATTCTGCCTAGACCAATGGTTCTCGCCCTTCTAACACTGTGACCCTTTAACACACTTCCTCCTGTTGTTCCCCACCATAAAATTATTTTTATTGCCACTTCATGACCGTAATTTTGCTACTGTTACAAGTCATAATGTAAATATCTGTATTTTCTGATGGTCTCGGGCATTAGATGATCCCCGTGAAAGGGTCAGTTGACTCCAAAGGGGTCTTGACCCACAGGCTGGGAACCACTGACCTAGACAGAATACCAACTAATAGTCTTAACTAAATGTTAACATATAGGTCAGCAATATGTGAGTAGACTGACGTTACACAATGCCTTTGTGAAGGTTATTCTTGGGGCGTGTAGGCACTACAGGATCAGGTTTTCTGCTCACATAACCAATAAGGAAGAAACTCAGTAACCATGCAAACTTTAGGAAGCAGTGTCTCACGTTGACAGGTGTTTGCCACATGTCAGGCATTGTCCCCACCACACCTGGGCAAGGAAAGCATCCAGACACTAGACAGGGTATGGGACTAGGACAGGACACTCATCTGGTACAAAAACGTGGCTCCCGCCCAGATGAGGGAAAAGCACTGAGTATAGTTCACAGTATCCCTGACCAGATCAAACCAGCGGGACCAGCAGGAAGCACGTACATTGAGAAGGTAATCCACTAAAGCACAAATGTCCTGCACCACAAGCTTGTCTCACATCGGTGTCCTTGCTGTCATTTGCACTGGTGGTGGGTGGTAAGCATCAAGAACTCCACGTTCTAGCTACTATTAAAGAAGCATGGGTAATGAAAGTGAAGGAGTCAAGGCAGCCTTTAACATATATCCAACGAAGGAGAAATGCCACCTATGTGAAAAGCAAGACAGCTAATCAGGAAATGAGATTTTTAAGGAAAAACAACTCCTGTGGAAGACAGGGCTATGGGAAGTATCCATGGTAACTTGTGGGGTCTCAACTGGGCCACAGATGAGAGACCCCACCCCATGTCACTGCCCCTCACTGACTCCTTTAAGACAACATGCTAGGTTGTGCGAGAAGCTGCTAGGCACTGTCACTGCTGCCGGATGGAACAAATGTTCTTCCGCCCATTGCTGTGTACTCGGTGTCCCCCTTAATATGGGATCTCAGGTCCTGCTCCAAGACTGTCACAAGGGCTCTGTTCCCGGATGGCCTCTGGCTCCCTCCAATATCCAGTGCAATGCTGTCCCTGTGGCAGGAAGCATGGCTGTCCTTCTGGAAGGAAAGAGTGGCAGGGGACCATATGAAAGGATGAGCCTCTCTGATGGTATGTCACAGCAGCTCAAGTCCCTGGCACATTCCTTGCCCAGTTGGCCCAGCAAGAACCAGCGAATAATCATTCCAACCAGTGGTGGCCTGCTGCTTGCTCTTCCTCAGTTGAGAGGCATGAAGGGACAGGGCAGCCACATGTGACTCACCGCCAGTTCAGAGACAGGATGCCCTGCCCGCCTCAGAACTGTGCACCATGCAGTGCAGCCTTCCCTGACCCCCTGCTTAGGAAGCTTCCACAGAGAATGTGAGGAGTACCATAGGTGCCAGCACATCCTCAGTGAGTAGGCAGTGCTTTCTGTCCTAAGACATAGCTCAGTTTCATGGGAGGGCACAGTGGGAAAACAGTGCTGACAGATTACTGCCTATTTGATACACGGAAAAGGACAAGGCAAAGGTAGCTTGTCCACGGTGGGCAGTACGGCGACACACCTGACAGTGGCCCCCCATGGGAAGGGAATTAACACTGTAGGCCATGGCTTCTAACAGGCCAGTTCTCTGGAGGCTGCAGGCAGCATGGCCAGCAGGTGCCAAGTTCCGAAGATCTCCATGGAGGTCAAGGTGGGGCAAGAGAGGAACGTAGCTCCCAGCTATCCTGGGAGGCTGTTCGTGGCAAGTCCCCGGGGATGCACTCATTAATGATTTTAGAGCACTCACTCATCAACACAGGCAAAAATCGTTGCTCATGATTAACCCTGATAGAAAAACAAGCTAAATTCGATTGACAGGTCATTTCTTTGTGTCCCAAGGTCTGAGCAATAACAGCTCACTGTTGCCCTGCACAAAGCGTATTACTTCAGATAGAATAATCAGAAAACATATAACTAAAACCATTAAGAATTTTGACAAATGAATTTTAAAAAAAAAGGCTGAAAGGCTGAAGTGAAAACAAGACTACAAATAGAAACAATGACAAATATGAGTAAAAATTTAAAAGGAATAGAATACGAGTGATACATAGAAAAGATACTACAAAGTAAAGAAAAATGTAAGATAAATACACTAGAGAGATGACACATAAATAAAAGGACATTTAGACAAATCTGAAGCAATATAACAGGTTAAAAAAAAAAAAGAAACTTAAAGAGGAAAATGTGAAGCCTAGAGCGTGACTGTAAGCTATGAGGGATCAAATTAAGGCGCTAAGCCTCAGCGAGCCGACAGCTGGGCTCAGCAGTACTGCTCTGCAGATGGTTTCGCTGAACCCAGGGGAAAGCAGCATGCGATCCAGGCCCATGAGGCCCCCCAAATTCACAGACATGTGGTTCAGTGACCAGAGAGAGAGAGGTTCCCGTCACGAAGCCCGCTAAGAGCCCTGTCTCCCACTCTCAAAGTCCTTGCACCCAAGCCTCATGTTTGCCAAGGACCCACATGCGTGTGTACATACATCAGTCTCCTGGAGGTGTCACCTACCCGTGTGTCTGGGAAGGCGGGGAAGGAAGGTGACAGCATCTCCCTCATGCCCCACACTTGACATGCACCCGATGACCTCGCGGCATCCTCGGGGCTCTGGCAAGGTCTAGGCTGGGCTGACTCAGTAGGGGACTGTGCAAAGGCAGCTCAAGGATTCAGCCTCCATGCCATGCCACGTGACAGCACTGAGCTGCCCTGCTTTCCCGTACATTTTAGGATTAAATTTAATCCCCCGGGACAGCAGTGCCCCAAGAGGTGCTCCGGCTTCAATCCGCTCAGGGCCTAATCCCAAAAGCCTCGCTGCTGCTTGTTTAATTTATTTTAGATGCATTTGGCTTGTTTTCATTTCAGTGTATGTGACAGACAAAGAAATAGATATGCAGATGAAAATAAACTCTGTATTCACCTGTCAAAACATAAGTGTAGATTCATGAGCTTAAGAACTGCATATGCAAAATAAGTTCAAAAGCCCCAAACTGGGTACCTAGATCTTAAAGATGAAACTATTGAGTTATACCACAAAGAGTTAAGTTGTGGGGGATGCTAAAAAAAAAAATAATAATGTTACCCAGCAAGATCTAGGGGAGACTCCATATGGTCCCTACCAGAAGCAATGAGGCAAGACACAACAGGGTCAACACTGGTTCAGCTACTGGTTCAGCCCTTTCTCCTTTCTTCCTGGTGCCATGGGTCTTTGGACAGCAGGAATTGTTCACTGGGTGCAGTCCCAGGGACTGGCCAGAAAAAAATGTCTGATCAGTGCAGGGACACTGGGGCCCTCAGGTGCTGCGGCCATACAGCTGTGGGTCTGTTGCCATGTTGATATGATTCCTGGGCTCAGCCAACCACAGTGTCAGAAGCCCACTGACAGCCCAATGACAGCAGAACTTCTCTGGAAGGGACTCCAGCTACCCACACCCCACATGTCCCAGGTGCTGGCCCTCGCCTAGCCCTGCCCTGCACAAGTTCAACATTATATATATATCTGGGACTTACATGTTAGGCACAAGCACAGCACAAATATGATGAAGTTAGCTCAAACGTCACACAGCACTTAATCATACAATACTACTTTGTAACCTAGAACATTCACATCCAAAGTCAGGCATTGCCAGGCAGCCACTGATGGCTCTCACCCAGCACTGCAGAATTCCTTCTGGCCCCTCTCGGCCTGGCCTCTCTGACACTAGGATTCACCCATTCCACTGTGTGACAGGTATAGTCAGTATCTGCTGCAAAACAGAACCCCATAGCCATGACTGTCACCACAAATGGTGGCTGCATCTCCTATTGATGGCATCAGCAGTTCCTTGTTGGGGTGAGGGGAAGGCATTAAGGCCTGGAGGCTGAGTCTCCATGGGGCCATGTAAGGACCTACTTCACCCAAGTTTCACATGTCCTGACTGACAATTAAAAGGCTTTCTTTATTTATTTTTAAATAAACCACAACGTGGCAAGTGTTGCGGACCTGGATATCTCTGTGCAATAGAGAAAAGACTTGGCTTGTAGCAAAAAAAATGTAGGACCAAAGGGTATTTACAATAAAATGTTGGCAGACACAACCAGCCACATGTTTTACAAAGCAGTGCAGTTCACACCTGACCAAGCCTGCAGGGCACTTGGGCAGGCTGCTGTCCAGCCTCCTGCTGCCGTGCACGAGGCTGTCTGTCAGTTCATTCCCACTGGTCACTCCCTATGTGCTGCACACTCACCTGCCTGCTCACTTATGCTTCTGTGCTTTGTTGCAACACTGCTGCCTTGTGAAAGGTGCTACCCACATGACAAGCTGGCAGCGTTCCTGCATGTCTGCCATGCACTCAGGCCTTCTGGGGCCAGGGATCACCTACAATGCCTCCTCACGAAGACATACAAAACAGCAAACATATAATTTCTATGCCTGTAGCTCAGTGTTCAATCCCAAAACCTCTATGGAGTTTTAAATTTAGTACTTTTAAAAAATAGATTGATAATTGACCCCCTAGCATTTATTGACGAACTTACTCTTTCTCAGTAATCCAAATGTCATTTTGATTATAGCAAAACAAAACTGGACGTTTTTATTTGTCTCTGCCCTTTATTCCTATGCAACATTTTGATTATTTTCCTGAGAGAGAGGGAGAGAGAGAGAGAGAGAGAGAGAGAGAGAGAGAGAGAGAGAGAGAGAGAGAGAGAGAAAGAGACAGAGAGACAGAAACAGAGAGAGAGACAGAGAGAGACAGAAACAGAGAGAGAGACAGAGAGACAGAAACAGAGAGAGAGACAGAGAGAGACAGAAACAGAGAGAGAGACAGAGAGAGACAGAAACAGAGAGAGAGAGACAGAGAGACAGAGCGAGACAGAGACAGAGAGAGAGAACGCATGCATGCATGTACACTTGTATCTCTGCATCCCTGTGGAAGCCAGAGGACAACCTCATGTTGTTCCTAGGTGCAACCCACTTTGTTTTTTCAGACTAAGTCTCTTGCTGGTCCGGACCTTACCCAGTAGACTAGGCTGGAAGGCCAGCGAGTTCCCAGCAATCTACCTATCTTTACCCTCACCCCCTAGAGCTGGAGTATTAATGCCACCGTGCCTAGCTTTTTTCTGTGGGCTCTGGGGATTGAACTCGGGTCCCATTTGTACCACGCCCCACCCCAGCCCCGATAGCATATTCTTATACAAATTTCTTTTTCCTTCTGTCCTATGTTGTCTATAATGACTATACCCCACACCAGCTGCTCAGAAGAGAGGGAGGCAGGCGGCTTTCAAAGCGCATCACCATGAAGCAGGGAGGGTGTCCATCTAGGCTGTCCCATGCAGTCCTCAGCTTTGCCGGGCGTGCTTCCCAGCCCAACAGGCCCTTTCTTCACTAAGACCATCTGCCTAGAGGCTATATGTGGCTACTGCAGTCTCCTCACTTCTAGACTACTCCGCTGAGTGGCCTTGGGATACCTGTCCCAGTGGAGGTGCTGAGTCAGCAGGAGTCGCAGCTCCTGCCACACCTTCCTGCTCGAGCACTGGCCTTGGGCTTCCGCTCTAACTCTCCTTGAGTTCTAGCAAGCTGGTTCCTTGTCTGCACAAGCCTCTGAGCCCCACACAGGTGCAGGCGGGGCAGCCCGTATCCTCTCCTACAGGAAGCAATGTGTGACTCGGCCTCAAACGCCCCCACAGGATGGTCTGCTTGCGTCTGACCAGGTAACCATCAGCAGCATCCTCTGCTCTCCTAGACCTGGTACTTGGGTCCAGACCCTCTGCATCCAACTCCGGCTGCATCCGGAGCCCTGCCTTTACACGTTCACTTCACAGCAACACCAGGGGTTCTCAGACTCACAGTGGACATTACATAGACCACCTGGGAGGCCTGTCCTACCTGGCTCCCAGAGGCTCTGACTCCATTGATCTCAGGGGTACAGTGAGGAATCTACATCTCCACAGAGTCATTAGGGGATGGTGGGGGTGTAGAGATCATACCTGGCTAACCAGAGACATGTTCGATTTCATAAGCGGAGCAGCCAAGATGCAATGCAGAAACCAGAAACCATGATTAAAAGGGAGGCTGAGAGGGATGCTGGGTTCTATGGCAAAGACCTACAACCTTGCAAGGTGCAAGAAAGCATTTCCCCAATCCTTCCCTAAGGGGCCTAAAGCAGCATGCAGTAAGTAGTCCATGCAGACCTTCAGAGGCTGCTAAACACTGGGTCCGGCTGTGGCCATTTCAGGAGGCCCAAACACTAACATGAACCCCAATTAAGGTGACAAATGGAGCCCTTGCCCCAGCCTCCTTCACAGGGACATTGTTCCGTCAAGTGACAGTCAGAATCGTCACTCATTAGTAATCACAGAACTGGGGTGGAAACACTTGACAAGTGACAGGACCATATACTTTTGGGGACCTCCTGACCCCAACTCCCAATATTGAGACAGTAGTCCTCTGAGCGCCTTACCATCTAAAGCCTATTTCATCAGATGCCTCATCAGGCACCTCCTGCTGTGTACTGCTCCTCATCCTAATCCTCCCCAGACCTCTTTGCCCAGCGGAAGAACACTTTATTGAGGCCTCTGGCCTATGATCAGGGCTCAGCTAGCTCCTGGAATAGCACATCCCTCTCATGCACAGAATACGGGATGGGTACAGGAAAATAAGGGCCATAAACCATACCCATGTACCACGAGTGGGTTCGTTTCCAGAGGCCGCAGCCCTCAGCCCTCATCCGAGATATGATAAGGAATGTTATAGCTTCAAATGTCCCATGAGCACGGATGGTTGTCACGGCTGTACACCTCCACCTTCACATGCTATGGATGAGTGCTAGCGTTAAAACCTAGTTTCTGGAATACATGTTACAGGAGGCACAAAGAAAGAGACAATGTTAAAAACGCATCCGTGCGTGGGGCTCTCTCCAGGCATCACATTAACAGCCACAAGTGTAGAAAGCGTTACACATTTCTGCTCTGTCTTAGTCAAACAAACAAAAAACCCAAAGAAGCAAAACTCAAGATCCTCAAGATTGCCAAATAACTAAAGAAATATTATTTAGACCAATAGTTCTCACGCTTCCTAATGCTGAGAGCCTGTAATACAGTTCTTCGTGTTGTGGTGGCCCTCAGCCATAAAGTCATTTTGGTGCTACCTCATAACTGTAATGTTGCACGGTTAATGACTCCTAATGTAAGTATCTGCTACGCAGGATGTCTGCTCTGCGACCCGCAGGCTGAGAACCACTGCTTTAGGAGCTCATATAGGATTCACTCTGAGGCTGCAGGTTGATTGCTCAGAGGGTCCTTGTGAACCCTGCTTTGTCACCAAGGGCACAGCTATGTGCCACACAAGGGGGATGGACAACAGTACAGAACCCAAAGTGCTTGTGCACATCCTCACAGTGCTGGCCACGTACCTGTGTTCCCCAAAAACTAGAATAAGCACAAATTTCATCTGAAAGGGAAAAAAAAACCCCTGCTGGAACACACTGAAGATTCAATTATTACAATTCTTATTCTGGCACACTATTTCTGTAAGTATTTCCCTGTGTCTGAATATGGCAGACATAACCAGATCCCGCAAACACATACATGCTGTAACTTGCTTGTCAAACACACACATAGGAACATCTTGACCTAATGCACACACTTGAGCTCATTTACAAGACAGGAAAACCGTGAAATTTTGTTATTTATAAGGCGTAAAATGCATATTAGTTTTGCAAATATTTAAAAAACTATCACACACTCACACATGACCTGCTCTGCAATAAGATAGTTAGTAATTGTACAATATAAATATTAAACTCTAAAATGTACATTTTCCATTTATTAACAATATGTGTGAATCAATCTTTTGATATTGGATTCTGATATTTGGACTTCATAGTGCTCTTTCCCGTGGGAGCAATTAACTTCATAGGCTTATGTCTCCAACAAAGATGTGACTGAAGGAGCTAGTTGAGCCAGAGAACATTGGGTCCTTGCTCCTAAGGATGCTCATCTGACCGCGGGTAGGGCTTACATCCCTTTCCATAACTGAGATTTCTGACTGTAAGACTGTATGCTTTTTTCTTTTTTGTACATAATGTCACCTCAATAGTAAAGAACATCAGAATGCCAATGGTCTCCCCCAAAAAACTGCATTATGAAGGCAGAGGATCCAATACCTATATGTCTACAGCTATTGGTATAGACTACCAACTCCACTCTTCCCGCTGCCCGGCAGAGCTCTGTGCACCATGTGGCAGCTCCTTTGGTATCTTCTCCCCACCACATCACCTATGTGACCTCGGCATGCTCTGACACCACCTGAAGATCTGAGCTAGGACTCGTCAGCCTTAGCCACCTGTCCTGCTCTGTTGACCGCTCACCCAGGCCCACAGAATCCCCTTACCTCTGAACAAAGCAGCCCCGTGGGGTCAAGAGGATCGAGCTGGATGTGGGAACCAGACAGATGGTTCCTCTCCCCGTTTAGAGAAGATGAAATGCTAACAGAGAAAAATTAGAGTGATGTTTTGTTCTCAACCGAAAGAGGCCACCCATCCCATTGGCCTGGGGTGGGAACCGCGTGACATCGCCCAGGCACATGTGACCTACTTTTTCGCCCAGCTCCCCTTGTGCCCTTGGAGGGGCACCCAGCACTCGTGGGCTGTCACTTTAGCCCCCAACAGGACTGAACAAGCCAATGTGCCTGCAGGACATATGCACAGCAGCTCAGCCTGAAATGGGGAAGGGGGATTGGCTAGCATTAATCCAGACACAGCTTTTCATATACGACATTGCCCTTGTACTGACCAGCCTTGTGCAGCTTGGGCAGAGGCAGGTCCTTAGCCATTGACTATGGGGCTGCCTTGGACTGACTGGAGACACGCTTCCAAGTTCATAGGAAATTCCTCACCCGAATTAGGTATCCAAAATGATACCAACGGGAAATTCTCACCTTCCTTAGTCTTAATTAATTGTGGTTAGCCCTGAGAAGCAAGCCTATACATACACTCAGAAGTAGATCAGCATCCTAAGTCATTTAAGGTGGTCCAGATGTAGGCTGTGGTAAGCAGGATGCAGGGCTCAAGTCAGGAAGGACCCCGAGGCTCGAGTACTTGAGACTTCAATGGAGGGGTAGCATGCATAGTGCCCACCATCAAATTGGGCATGTCTGCTACTAAGCAGGAAAGAGGGCTATCCCACGCTACTAAGCAGGAAAGAGGGCTATCCCACGCTACTTGATACTTATATGTTAACTTTATCCTAGCAACTTATATAAGATCAGAGGAGGTAAGAACCAGAGCACTAGCAAGCGTTATATGAGAAGGATAAGGGCAGGAGGAGCTATTATGGGCTGTACTAGAAGGCAGACTGTATAGTGGAAGAAGCTGGCCACTGTGAGCATAGAACTTGCTAGTAACTCTTCAATGCACACCACAGCACAGAAAGGAAAAAGGAGTCCTGAAGCCGCACCAAGCAAATAATACAAGCAACGGATATCCATTGCAGAGAAATGACGTAATTAGGTGCTCCCCTGAAAGACCGGCAGCCTGAGGTCTATAGTGTTTAGAGGGGAGCTGCTTAGGTTCCATCACTGTATCTTTTAACAAAATAGGACCAAACTGCCCACATCTGACCTCCCTTTTGCATTTCGTATTACACAGTAAATACTTACCTAGATTAATGCATTTAGGTTTAAGTAATAGTACCAAATTCCTGATATTTCACTTTCTCTGTAAGATTTCAGGTACTCCATTTTGTGTCTTAGTATGTAGGTCTATAGTGAGTCTACAATAGTTGAATGTGCCAGGTATTTTGAGTTGGTGTATCGAGCAATGTTGTATTACTATTGCTGAGGTTTGGGGCATATGTTTCCCCTCAAATATGCTCTAAAACCAACCCCCAGGCTAGCTGTGGTAGTACACACCTTAGATCTAGCACCCAGGAGGCAGACCCAGCCAGATCTCCATGCGTTCAAGGCTAGCCTGGTCTACATCAAGTTCCAGGCCAACTAGAACTATATAGTGAGACTCTGCCTTAAAACAAAACAACAAGAAAAAGGACAAAATCAGTCTCCACCATGCCAATATTGAGGTGTGTGAAAGGTGATTAGGCTGTGCCCTCCACCTGCATAACCCAACTAGTGTCTCACAGAGTGACTAGTTTGGCCCTCTTTGCCATGTGGTCCTCCAGTCGCATGAAAACACAGAATGTTCTCTACAAAGGATGCAGTGTTCAAGGAGGCTCCATCTGGAAGCAGCCTGGCACCTTCACCTTGACCTTCCAGACTCTAGAACTCCAAGTAGTAGATTTACGTGAGCTGTGGCTTATCTAGTCCTGGGAATATGCCCTCTTTGTCTTGTGCTCTCCCTGGCATGTATATTTATAGCATAAAATTTCCAGGCCAAAAATACATAATGATGTCAGGTATGCTTGCCTGCAGTTCCCAGCACTCACAGTAGCTGGTACCTGAGCCTGAATGGCCGCTCACTCATTCAAGGAAGGTGTACCTGGGAAAGACCATGCATCTTCACACAGGGGGCATAGCACATCCTAGAGGGAGGCTCTGGGCATGGCAGGGACATGGCTGTAGGAACCAGGTCCTTCAGGAGCTTCTTGGTCACACCAGCAATCACAGAGCTGGGCGGAGTCACTGCCTATTAGGATCAGCCTCTTCTGGGTAGAGGTGGGAGATGGAGCCCTCTGTCTCACCTAGGAATCAAGGCCAACAGCAGCAGGCACCTAACCAACCCAGGACACTGACCCAGCAGAGACGGGTTATAGAACTCTGACCTCTAGGCATCCCAAGCCCCTTAACATCTTGAATTCAGAGTATCTAGGATTACCTCCATGGGACCTTTACAAGACCTACAAAATCGGGCTCTGGAACATCTCTTCTTGGAAGGAGTGGAGAGCTCACCAGGCTCATAAGGCCCATCAAGTTCGTCTCTTCCCAGGTGTATATAAATATTCTACCCCAATAACTGCATGGAGTGGGGTGGAGCTATCAGGAGAGAGTCTTCAATGGCGATAGCTGCCAGCCCATAATTTTCCCATGCTCCTGTAAGTAGCCACTTACTTATGCTGCTGTAATTCCGAAAAACTCATCAGCTCACCAAGACACAATTGGTTACAGCATTCCGGTGGTCTGTCATTGACTTCTCTATCTGAGATGAATAAAACCAGACTCTTCAGGAAAAGTCACATGACACAGATGGCCTGTTTTCGCTCCCTCTTGAGGCACCATACCCGGGGCCCTGACTCTGCAAACCCTTTCCCCCCTTGACCAACCACTCACAGTTATGTTGTCTGGCTCAGCCTGGCCCAATAAGGGCCAATCCATGACATTCTCTGGGGACTGGGGTCCCAAAGTGGGGGTGCAGGCCAGGACAGAGGAACAAAGGGGGTATCTTAGAGATTGCCCCCTAAAGTGTTTCTCCCACTCAACCAGAGTAAGTCTCCAAGAGCTAACCCTCTAGTCAGAGGCTCTGTGGCTCTACCACTACCTGCGCACGGAGCCCAGTTTGCTGACTTGTCCCCACCGTCTGTGCACTAAGACCCTTTCCTGCTCCATGGCCCTTTCTAGCCCTTCTCTGAAAGCTCCCATCAGGTCTCAGGTTAACATGCAGTCTGGGCTGCAATGAGCCTTGGGAGGCACTGAAAGAAGAGAAAGTAACCTTGAGGCCTTACCTCTCCCGCCATCATTTGCTTTCCAGAACTCATGGCGTTCATCCAAAGTTGCAACAAGGGCAGAAGTCTCTCTCCACTGCCACGTGCCTAACCAGAAAGCACCTGCCCTTTCAACTGCCCATTATTATCAGAAGGCATTGTGAATGGCAATGAGCAGCCCAAAATAAATAATTCTTTCTAACATAGTAGGAGAAAGCAGAAAATCAGGATAAAACCCCATGGCAACCATCAGTATTCTGGAGACTTCTGTTCTCCAGTCCCTAAACCTGTGCTTGCCTCATGATTCCTGGTTGCTCAGGGCAGCTCCAGGAGAGGGGTCCAGCCTGTGTGGACTCCTTTTGGGTGGTCTGGGCAGAGGGTGTACAAGCACAACTGGCTCACAGCTCTGGGAAGGAATCCAAAGTATTTACAGAACCTCAGGGCCTAGAAGAATGGAGCTGGAAAAAGAGCACAGTGGCACTGCCAACATGGATGCACCAGGATGGTGAACCTGGCTCTGGCTACCATCACGTCTGATGAACAAACAAACAGAGGGGCTTTTAGGGCCACTCACCTTCCCCCATAGGCAGGCTCTATGGTTCAAAGCAGGTCCATAGATCCAAATACTGAAACGCACTGTGGCTCAGAGCACCGTCCACCAAAACTGGAGGTCTCTGGCGGGGCTGGCTTGGCTGGAGCTCACCTACCTGAAAGAGAAACATAGTGGAGTGTGAACCTGAACTCCAAGGCCTTGATCTTAGGACCAGGCCCTTGGCAGTCTTTCTTTTCCCATTCAGCAGAGCAGCAAATGTTTCTGAAAATGGCCAAACCTAAGGCCTATGTGGGGAGGGTATGTACCAACAGAGATGCCCTTGGGATGATGGCAGAGCAGCACAGTAGAGGCAAAGGAACGCCAAGAAGGTGTCCATTTCACAACACGCATCCCATGGCTGATCTGCTTAGAATTTTAGCATGTATATCTCCTACTTATAATACTTAGCATATATGTCTGCACAGGTCAAAATGACAGTTATCAGATTATATGCTAAGTGTATTGCTGGTTTTCTATGTTCACGGCCCACAAATGTAATAACACCAGTCCCTTCAATTCACCCCTTTGCAGTATTGCTGATGGCACCCCCTTCCACACTGTCTGGTCCTCTCCAGCCGCACTGTAGTCTCAGCCTGGGCTTCTGGCATTTCACTTTTGGAAGTCAGGTGTGGTGCCAACAGCAGACATTTGATTTCTCGTCACAACAGGGCTTCCCCATTATCATCCTCACTGTTTGTTACTCTGTCTACGGGTACACATCCATGGCATCCACAAGTGATTGGCAGGGATGCTTAAAAGGTAGCTTATACTTGGACCTGTGAGATCAGCGTACCAAAAGTAGTCACAGCCTGGGCTGTGTCTGCCTTCCAGGAGCTGTCCAGTGAAGCAGCAGGTGTGTGCTACTCACCCAAGTTCCAAGCCAGGCAAAAAGACAAGATTGGTGCAAAGGGATTTCATGCTAGCCAAGGGTGAAAGACCCCTACCGCACCCTTCTCCCCAGGTCCTGTATCTGGGAAAGCTGCTGCAAAAATGACCTCTGAGTGCCAGGGTGTGGATCTGGGCCCTGAAGTCAGTGTGTGGGATACTGAGGTCACGTGAATGTGTATAGAACATAGGAGCTAAGGTAATACTTAAAAAGTTAGACAGTAAGGTAGGGAGATGCCTCGGTTGGTAAATGACTTGCTTTATAAGCACGGAGACATAAGTTCAGCCCCAAGCACCTGCCTAGAAAGCAAAGTGCAGTGGCACCCACTTACAGTCCAGAGCTGGGAAGGCAGAGGCGGGAGGATTCCTGGGCATTGCTGGGTATTCTAGCCAGATTGGTAAGTTTCAGTGCAAGACTCTTGCAAAAATAAATAAATGAATAAAATAAAATGGTGAACAATTGCGGGACATCACTAATATTAATCTCTTGACTTCTACATGCACTTGCACACACTATGAACACACACACACACACACACACACACACACACACACACACACACACAGTGTTAAATAAAGTAAGAGTCAGGTATATGGTATTTTCCACCTCTAATCCCAGCCCAAGGGAAGCCAGAGCAAAAGGATGACAAAATCAAGGCTAGCCTACAATATGTAGTGAGACTTTCATTCAAACTCCAAGGGCTAGGGACATGGAGCAGTAGTAGAGTGTTGGCCTAGCATTCACAAAACCCTGGGTTTGAGCTCCAATACCATACAGGGGTGGAGGGGGGGATCCTCCACTCTATTAACTATTGCGACATTAGCTTGTATTCATCTTCACCCCATTCCCACCCTCGGAGCCACCCTGATATGACACTGACGAGTGATTGAAAGGGCACAACCCTTCCATGCACACATACTGAAAAACAGAGAGGAGCTTTGGAACCAGGACTGGAACCTGCAAGTGGGTGAGTGAAGCAAAGCAGGAAAGAAAACTGAAACCTACGCCATGTGCAGTGAACACCGCAGGGCCCTGCTCATGTGGCATGCTCAGGTGTACTGCAGGAGTTAATGACAGTGACATCCCAAGAGTCACAGCGAGACCTCTGGGACAGACTCCAACCCAGTGAGCCACTGGGCCTCTCATCACTAGTCGCCATGAAGATCTCAAGGAGAAAGCACGGGCCCTCCCAGTGCCCTGTGCAAGGCCCTCTGAATTCTAGACGCAAGGGCAGTTTTCTCAAATCACAATTGAGAATTCTCCCACCAACCAGCATGAAGCCAGGAAAAGAACATTAAGATTCAGCAGTCCTGATGACGTCACGGTGAAGCAGCCAGAGCACCGTGTTATGGGGGGATAGTAAGGCCAGGCCCTCGGTGTTTGTGTTTCTTTTCCTTGCAGCTGAAGTGTGGGCTTCACACAGCTGCCTCCGAGTTTCCTAGTGCCTGCCTGCTCATCAGCAAACAACTTCACTGTGAGCTGAGTGCTTGAGAAAGAAGGGAAGCACTGTGGGGTTCTAGCAGTGGCGGTGGCGGCGGCGGCCATGGTGGAGATGGCAGAAGCAGGGGCAGCACACAACCCCAGGAGAGAGGCCAAGAGTGAGGGCCAATGGGCTTTTAGGACCAAAGCACCAAGTCCTGGGCCTCCAGTGGGGGTGAGGCGTACGTGAGAATACAACTGCTGGTCATGGAACAAAGGTGCTTCAGAGGGGCTGGGGCAGTGGCCGAGGAAGGTTCTAGAGCTGTGTTGGAGAAGCATATGAAGGATGGGAGAGTGGAGCTGAGCTGATGTCAGAAATGAGAACTAAGCCATTGGAAGGCGCCCTGTGTTGGTCTCCTCTCCGGATAGCCCACTTGGGGCTTTTGTTTGCTTGTTTGTTTACTTGCTTTTTAAAGATTTCAGTGTCTGAGTGTCTTGCCTGCTTGCAGTGTGTGCATCACATACATGCAGTGCCTGCATCGGTCAGAAGAGGACGTCAGATCCCCTGGGACTGAAGTTACGAGTGGTTGTGAGCCACAGTGTGGGTGCTGGGAAGTGAACCGGTGTCCTCTGTAAGAGCGACAAAGGCTCTCAACCACCAAGCCACCTCTCCAGCCCCTTGTGTTTGTGTTTTTGTTTTTGTTTAAAGGTGCATTTTGCTGGCCAGCAGGAAGGGACGCTTCTGGAGACAGATGCTTGCTGATGACCCCAGGTCATCTAAAACTGGTTAGGAATAATAATGGCGCCAGAGAGCTGAAATGTGGGCTCCCCTCCCCCCCAACACACACACACACACACACACACACACACACACACACACACACACACACGGCTCCCTACAAACTACGACGGTGAGCTCTTCAGAAAGAAGGCTGGCCACAACCTCTAGAATCCTGGGTAAAAAGATAGCAAGAATTGATCAAAGTATACCTCTGAGTAATAAATGTATAAACTCAAAGCGACCCTCTTCCTACGGATCTGCACAGGAGAAGGACACAGCATGATGCCTTTCTTGGTCTGATGTCCAGAACCGCTTCAGCCCCAAAGCTTATAACCCTGCTGTGTGGGAGGGAATTACCTATGTCCCAGTGAGAGAAACAGTACTGCCAGGGTCCAGGCCCATGGCTCTGACCTCTGCCTGTGTGCTTGCTATTTCAGCACATGGCTATATGCCTGGGCTCTGGAAGCATCTGGCCAGGCTCAGGGGCAAGCCAAATATGAAATCCTGGTGAAATAGTATTTCCTGTTGGTTAACCCCTGCTCCCTACAGCCCATCCAGCCAATCTGGAAAAGTCTAGAGCTAGGCCACTCATCTGAACACACAAAGAAACCAGTAGAAAGGAGCCCGAGCAGAAAGGAAGCACCTGGGCAGGCAGCTACTTGCAACTCGCCAGCACTCTGAAGTTTAGTGGCCATTACAGTGACCATCAGCTTGGCCTCTGCTTGCTTCACTGTGAAACCCCTACTTTTTTTTTTTAACTTGAATATTAATGTTTGTGTCTTTTACAGAAAAGTACAAAACTGTTTTGGGCATTAAAGAAAAACTGTTGCATACTAACAAATACAAATGTGATTCCTATTGTTTGGTGCCCTTCCTAAAGGATCATAGTGTGATGAGTGTGGCTGCCTGGCTGGCCATGGTTTAGCCCATTCTCTCCACTTGCTGGATAGAGACAGCCCCATGGTGTACCACATGTTGAGAGGCTAGCATTTGAGGTGGCCCACAAGCCTGCCCACATGAGCCCTAAGTGGCTGTTTTTGGGAAAATCAATTTGGCCACATTACTTTCTTCTCACGGTACTGGATGTGTTCAATGGCTTGCCACTGAAGAGAATCCCAGGACCATGGTTCACCTTGGAACATGGCACAGTAACAGATTCTCCAAAGTTGGTTCCTTTTAGCATGGTGCCTTGAAGCCTATGTAACAAAGCACTCAGGGTGAAAATTGTGATATTTTTTAGAGAGTTCTGCTACTTCTATGTTACTGTGAGGAAGACTTCCAATGACCAAATCTATCGTGTGTGTGTGTGTGTGTGTGTGTGTGTGTGTGTGTGTGTGTGTGTAAAATTTCTCTCAATTGTGTTCATGGAAAGGCCCCCAGGAGCGCTGGGATTACACTAGTGGGGCAAGAAATGTGAGGCTGGGTCTCTGAGCAGCGATCCCAGACTTCTGGAGGAAGACCTACGACAACCTGGAAAGCCAGAGTCAGGTCCTCAGAGCAGCCTAGCTACAAAGAAGCCCTCAGAAGACCTTTGAACAGGGCCGGGAAAGATGGACAAGACTGGGCAGGATGGACTCTAGGGATGCAGGCTGAGGAATGCCCTAGGGATGCCCACACTGGAGCACTGTAGAGGGCCTGCTGCTGAGCTGGGGAGGTGCCTAGACCAGGGGAGGGAAGAAGGAGGCAAGGGATGCTTCTTCATATACAATAGGGACAAAGCAGATGGTGACTCCATTGATTCCTCTCCCATGGGGGGGGGGGGGAGCCTAACCCTGAAATATGTTCAGCATCATGTTAGCTTATGTCATTATTTTGCCAAACGCCCGACTACTGAGAAGTATCTTCCCTCACTAAGAATATGCCTTTCATAAATAACAAAAGACAAGTCTTTCATTAGAGAGGAGTCTCCCCAATTTTATGGCTTGGGCAGGGACAAACTGAGGAAGCCCTTGGCTGTCCAGGGATGCTCTGTTTCTTGTTTGCTCCTCTAATTCATGAAACTGTTCAGAGCATAGCCCCTTAATCTTCTTAAAAGTCCATTCCAAGACTGGATGGGAAACATGGATTTGCGCATGCGTGTACACACACACACACACCCCTTCCTGATGGTGCAGCCTCTCTGGCATCATATTCTTTAAGACTCCTGTCTTCACTCCCTCTAAATGAACTTGAGGTTCTGTCTTTATATACAGTGACATCAATGCATGGCTTCTACCAAGCTGTGTGTTCAAGAACTTTCCAGAGACGGGCTTTTAGCTGTTAGATACAGAGGAGGGAGCCAAAGTACTTCTAAGGAGCCACGTCACATGGCACTCAGGCCTGAAGGGTCCAGATGTGTTGCCTTGGTGCACATCTGCATAGGTGCTGTGGTGAGGCTGTGGGTATGATGGAGTGGTCACTGTCTTAGCACAGACCTTATCTAAATGAGACAGGAGGTACCTCAAGAGATAGGTCATAGGACCTAGATGTGGGTCCTGGAAAGATCAGGTGAAAGTGGCCTCCCATTGTTCAGGGCTCAGGACAGTACCTGGGGCTACAGGCTCACATTCTCTGAGACAAACAACCTCTTGGAAAACTAGGTAGGGCAGGGGGAAGGGATGAACAAAGATAAGAGCAGGGCACTGGGCTGCAGCCGTATGTCAGGCAGGCAAGAGCGAAAGCCATTGCCAGTTGTCACAACCTGGTGACACAGGGTTCCGAAGGGCTCTGAAACACCACTTTTCAGTTCGTAGACTGTCAGGGAACACAGGCCTCCCGTTTGTTAAGTGTGACAAATATAGTGGCTTCTAGGACAGGCAGGAGGATGGGTTCCAGACAGCAGAGGCCCAGGGTACCCGAGCTGACCAAGAGAGTCATCTGTAGGCACCAAAGCAATAAGGACTTTATGGAGCTTGCTCTTTCTGTATGTGGGTTTCCACTGTGCACTGAAAGATGCACATGTAGCTTCAAGTGGCCAGGCTGCTCACTGCATGTGGCTAGAACTCCCCCGACGCTTTCAGCACATAGGGTTTGGAAGTATACCACAAAAAGCCCAGCGATGATCCCATTAGGGAGGGAGCAATGCAGTCAGCCTGGTAAGAAAGGGGCTCATGAAGCAAGGACAGGAAGGCCACTGCTGAGCCAGGAGCTGAGATGGGCAGTTAGGAGCAAAGGTATGTACCTTCTTTCTCCGCAGGCCCCCAAGATGTTTATAATCTTAGAATGTTAAGACCCACAAACTCAACCCACTCCCTGAACTCCCAGAGTCTAGCCACAGGCTTGTAGAAAACTTAGGGGCTAGATGTGCACAGGCAGACACATGCCTGGGCTCTGACTACCAAAACACATTGAGCATCAAGAAAATCTGGCCACACCGACTGATGGCGAAGTTCTTACCACCCTGGTTCACGGAGAGGCTCTTCCATTACTGGGCAGCCAGCAGGCAGCTGGCGTAACCCACTGCCTATGTGGTTTCCCAGCCACGCGTGGGTGGGAATCTCAATAGGACGAGAGGTCAGGGAGTAAAAGTACTTGTGAGGTATGAGGGTGCCTGCCGGCAGTGAGGAGTCTTAGGGAACTCAGGAAAAGATGGCAAGTGCAAGGTTGCATGCGTGAGACCAGGGATGAATGAGGAGCCAGGGCCACATGGCCATGAGGGCCGTAGGGAGCCACCCTGGGTGGGAACCGCGAGAGCCACTGCTCCCTATGAGCTGTGAATAGTGACCGGTCCTTTTGCAAGATAAGATGGTTTTGGTCAGAAGCCCCGTAGAGAAGCCATCTAAGGAATGACCTTTCACCGAGTGAACTTTCCTCTTACTCCTTTCTGCTTTCTACCTCTGTCCCTGCTTACCCCAGGGACAAGGTCCAGTTTCCTGCCTGGGCAGAAACACAACAAACAAGCACACACTGAAGAAAGGCTTCTGCTTCTGAAACATGAAACCCTCAAGTCAACTGAGATGTAGCTTCAGGCATGCTAGCTCTGACCCTGAGTTGATGGATGGAATACACTAGGGGCTCTCAACATGGAGAACTACACAGGTCACAGCTGTAGCCCCGATCTATGCCCTGTGCATGGGGTGCTAACCCCAGATGCAGCTCCAGCCTCTCCAAAGAAGGCTGGCTACTGTAGTCTGCAGTGTGTGGTCAACAGGACTTCCGTATGAGCAGGTTTAGAAAGGCACACTCACAGTCTGGGTGCTTCCGCTTTGATGATGACGCACTGACTATGTGAAATTGGTGCCACTAGGTGGCAGCAGAGTACCGAGGCCTGCGCAAGCACCTCTCCTCAAAGTCAAAGCTGTGTGGGGCCTTGGCTGTACCCCAGCACTGAGGCCTCCAGACACCTGCTTCCATAATTCTAATAAGGGAATCACCTACACTTGCTCACCTTATTGTCCACAGCTATTTCTATCTCTCAGGGCGAAAGGGAACAATACTACAAAATGGACGTTAATTCCTTCCAGGCTAGTCTAGAAAGTGTACATGGGCTCGACTAAGTCACTGTGACAGGGTGTCACAGTGTTTGTGTGTTACCACTTTCCCGGATCGTCAACACTTTCCTGTGACACAGTTCACTGTCGCATCAAGGCTTGTGCACTGTAGGTAGCATCAAGACCCAGTCTTAATGTGAGGGTGGGGAGGGTTCCAAGGCATCAAAGACCAAATGTAGGAGGGTACAATTTTCTAATAGTCACCCCTGCCTGGGTCATCAGGGTGTGCTGGCCCACAGCCCTGTAGCCACGGTGGCCTCCAGGCTAAGATCTACATGACCATGAGAGCTGGAAATGAGTGTTGTCCAGGCTGTAGGACTAAGCTGCCCACTGAACAGAGCCTGAGATTGAAAGGGGCACAGGGAGAGATGCTGGGTTCTATGGAAGAAGCGTTCTCCTAACCTTTCCCTAAGGGGCCTAAAGTAGCAAGCAGCAAGGAGTCCATGCAGACCTTCAGAGACTGCTAGACACTGGGTCCAGCTCTGCCCATTTCAGGAAGCCCAAACAATATCATGAACCCTAACTAAAGTGACACATGGAACCCTTGCCCCAGTCTCCTTCACAGGGCCATTGTGCTATCAAGTGACAGCTGGACATTTTCACCATTACTAATCACAAAATTGGGGTGAGATACTCAGCAGGTGCCAGAGCCATCACTTTAGTTTCTACTATGCTCTTGGAAAGGAAAGGTCAGGTAGGAGCTCTGAGAAAACTACTCCAACCCCAGACAAATAGCCCATGGGAAGAACTGTGGAGTCAGCCTGCCATCAAGGACTTGAGGTCACAGAGAGGTCTAAGCCCCTTATTTCTACTGTAAATGGATGGACAGGTTAGTGACACACCACCCACCCACCTCCATCAACCAAGTGCTGGCCCCATTGGTGGTGCTGTGCTGGGTCAGTAGGAGTGATGTGCCGCATAGTCCCGCCTTCCCTGCATCATCAGTAAACAGCATCCAGAAAAGTCTCTCTTCCTGGGAAAACTGTAACACACACTCACAGCCTTCCTCAGACTGAGGGCAGCCCTCCTTGCTGGCACAGGGCAGTGCTCAGGATTTTGAATGCTTTTGTTATTTTAATAAGCCTTTTCTTTTTTTCTTAGACAGGGTTTCTCTGGGTATCCCTGGCTGTCCTGGAACTAGCTCTGTGGACCAGGCTCTTGAGGATTGGCATTAGATGCTTGCAGCACCACACCCCAGTGTTTTAATAGACTTTTAAAGATCAGATTTAGGCTCACAAGAAACTGATTACCAGGTATCACCTTCAAGACGCACAGTCCCCTCCATTATCAACATCTTGTACACTTGATACAACCACTACACCAACTGCAACACATTACTCTCATTGAAAAATACAGAGTTTACATCAAGGTTTTCATTTGTCATATATTCTTTAACCTCAGGCAAAGGTATAATGACATGTGCCCATGATTACAGTGTCACACAGACAGATTTCACTGCACTAAAAATGTATGCTCTGTAACGTGTCTCCTCATCCTTCCCAACCTCCAGCCTCTTGGCAATCACTCATCTTTGTTCTGCTCTGTAGCTGGGCTCTTTCTAAACCGCCATGTAGTTAGAGTCATATAGTCTAGGGCATATTCTATTCCGCTTTCCTTAGTAAGCATTTATGATTTCTCCATGTCTTTTCATGGTTGGTAGCTCATTTCTCTTTAGCACTGAATACCATATTGCCTGAATGTGCCACAGTTTACTTATTCCTTCACCCACTGAAGTATATCTTGTTGCATTCAAAATTTTGGCAATTATGAATGAAGCTGCTGCAAACATCCATGCACAGATTTCTGTGTGGGTCTAACTTTTCAACACATTTGGGTCGATATCAAGGAGCATAATTGTGGGGTCATAAAATATGAGAATGTCTCATTTGTAGAGAGAGAGAGAGAGAGAGAGAGAGAGAGAGAGAGAGAGAGAGAGAGAGAGAGAGAGAGAAAGCACTAGCTGGTAACATCTTTCTTCACAAATGGCTACGGGGGAGGGGGTATGGGAGGGAGGGAAAGGGAGAGGGAGGGAGGGAGAGAGGGAGAATCAATGAGTATGAATTCTTATTTCTCTACATTTGTACTGGATTGCAGTGTTGTCAGTGCTCTGTACTTTTGGTCATGTAGTGATCTCATTTTAATTTGCATTTCCCTAATGAGATATGATGTGGAAATCTCTTCTCTTTGCTACATATGTATCCTTTCTGGTGAAGAATCTGAATGTAAGGAGTTTTCTGTTTTATATGGCGGCCCTGTAACTGAGGTATCTTCTGTAAATATTTCTGGGGCTTGTTTTTTCAGTCTCATAGCCAGCAGCATATTCTATAAAGCAGAAAGCTTTTAACAAAATTTACCACTTCTTTCCCCCATAAATCAGTACTTTTAACATCCTAGCAGAAAAACCAAAAGCCAACTTGATTTTCTCCTCATTAGGCTACTCTGGGTCCATTGTTTCTCTACATACTCTTCAGAGTCACTTTGTCAACGTCTGAATATAACTAAGAGGATATTTATTTGTATTGTGGTGACTCTACATCATTATGGCAAAGTATCATTTTCACAGTATATAATCCTTGAATATGAAATATCTCTCCACGTATTTAATTCTCCTTTGATTCATTTATCAGCTTTTCTAAGTTTGCTTCATATACATTGTGTGGTGTGTGTGTGTGCATGTTTTTACCTAGGAATCATGAGGTCTGCTAATGTGGCACTGTGTTCTAATTTTAATTCTGCATGTTCATTACCAGTATACAGGACTCCAACTTATTTTTGTATGTTAATCTCATATTCCAAAACCTTTCTGTAGTGATCTACTAGCTTTGTGAATTTTGTGTAGTTTTTCTCTACTTACAATTTTTAAATCTTAGATGTCCTCCTGACGGGCAGATGTCAAAGGCTAGACTGCCAGCCTACAGTTTTACCTGGAGGTGTTGGGAGCTTTAGGAAGTGGTACCTAGTGGGAAGAAGTTGGCCCAGAGGAGGTGTGCCCCTAATGAGAATTGGAACCTGGTCTGTCTGTCTGACTGTCTATCTGTCTGTCTGTGTGTCTCTGTCTCTCTCTGTCTCTGTCTCTGTCTCTCCTCTCTCTCTCTCTCTCTCTCTCTCTCTCTCTCTCTCTCTCTCTCTCCACACACACACACACACACACACACACACACACACACACACACACACACACACACGAGTCTAATTATCTCCTTTCTAAGAAGTTACTTTGTTTTCAATCTTTTCTTCTACTTCATTAGGTCTTATTGCAATTTAATTTTCATCTACTTCAAAACAATTTTGAATTTCTCTTTACCACTTTCTCTCTCTCTCTAAGGAACTTCTGGCATCTCTTATGAGGCAGGTCAGTAACCTGGCACAGGTGAGTGGGCTCTGGATCAGAACAAGAGTCCCTCTGACTCCGGCGAGCCCGCTTCTGCTCCCAAGTCTTCCCCTTATCCTGTCTGCCCTTCTGGCCTCCTTTCCCTCTGTAGAACAATCCCATGTGCTCAGAGCTCTCTACTGAAAGCGCCTGGAGCAAGACCTGCGACCCAGTCTGAGTCCTGAACTGTAGGATCATCAGAATAAATTCTAGACAGCGATACGAATGGAAGATGATCCATCCCGCAGGGCACCATTTGCATTAGCAACTTCTCCTCTTGCTCTGATCAGTTACCGATAGAGAGGGGAGAGCCTAAGGGAGAGGGAGGTTTGTTGCGGCACAGTCTGTCATGGCGGGGAAGTCCAGGCAGCTGGACACACTGACTCCTCCGTCAGGAAGCAGGGGGTGCTGGCTGCCACTATTCGGCCAGCGTTGTTCTTTTCTATGCAGTGTAGACTTAAGCTCAAGGAATGGTGCTTCCCACCTCAGCTAACCAAGACAGTCACAAGCAAGGCCGAGACTAAGCTAATCTACACCGTTCCTCACAGGCCTATCCAAAGGCGTGTCTCCTAGGAGAGTCTAGATCCATTGGCTTGATAGCTTTATTAACTACCACAACATCCTAGGTTTATAGAGGACTGCAATGAATAAAACACTCATATGATTTAATCAAAAGTAAGAACTCATAAATGGAAAGCACTCCCAGAAATTAACTTTTTTTTTTAATTTTTAAAATTTCTTTTTTATTTCATGTGCATTGGTGTTTTGCCTGCATGTATGTCTGTGTGAGGGTGTTGTATCCTCTGGAACTGGAATTACAGACAGGTGTGAGCTGCCATATGGGTGCTGGAAATTGAACCAGGGTCCTCTAGAAGAGCAGGCCCAGAAATTAATTTTTTATTTTTACTCAATAGTTATCCCATCCTTTGTATCCTCCCATTCCTCCCTCCTGCTTTCACCCTACTCCCCTCCCCTATGACTGTGACTGAGGGGGACCTCCTCCCCCTGTATATGCTCATAGGGTATCAAGTCTCTTCTTGGTAGCCTGCTATCCTTCCTCTGAGTGCCACCAGGCCTCTCCATCAAGGGGACATGGTCAAATATGGGGAACCAGAGTTCGTGTGAAAGTCCCCAATTTCCACTCAACTGTGGAGAATGTCCTGTCCCTTGGCTAGATCTGGGTCGGGGTTCGATGTTTACTGCACATATAGTCCTTGGCTGGTGCCGTAGTTTGAGCAGGACCTCTGGGCCCATAATGTTCTTCTTGTAGGTTTCTAGGACTCTCTGGATCCTTCTATTTCCCCATTCTCCCATGCTTCTCTCGCCTAAAGTCCCCATAGGATGTCCTCCCCTCTGTCCCACTTTCCTAATAAGTGAAGACTTCATGGGACATGCCCCTTGGGCTAGTGTCCAGATATAAGTGAGTATATACCATTTGACTCTTTCTGCTTCTGGGTTAGCTCACTCATTATAACCATTTCTAGTTCAATCTATTTGTCCAAAAATTTCGGAAATTCCTTGTTTTTAATAGCTGAGTAGTATTCCAAAGTGTAAATGTGCCACAGTTTCTTTATCCATTCTTCTACTGAGGGACACTTAGGCTAAATGTCACTTTCCCAAAAGGAAAATTGGCTGTGCACACAAATATAAAATTCTCAAAGAATAATCTGGAGGGAATGTTGGGGCTCCTAGAGCATGCAGGCAGCATCTGCAGGAAATGGCTGCTGCTTACACTGGCACATGAAAAGCAGAAGGCAAGGCCAAGGCTGATCCCTGGAGGACAGAGCCGGCCCACAACTCAGGGTCAGCAGATGCATTCTGGGAGATAGAGACCCACACCTGAGACCATGGCCATTGGAGACCTGCTCTGCAGAGAACCTGCCACTCCCACTCCCACTGTTAATCCTGTGACTCAATTCCTCTCAGTTTTGGCTCTTCGTTCTAAATAGGGATCATGAAATACCCACCTTTCAGGGCTGGGGAAAGTACTCTATAATTTGCAGAATGTTACACAGATAAGGGAATTTTAGGCGTTATTTCCCTCATATGATCCTAAAGTAAAAATAGGAGACAAAAGAAAGGCATTTCCTGGCTTAGCATCAAATGATACCAGGACACCACTGTCGTCTGCTGGTAGAGTGCTGGTGCACTCTGGGTAAGACATCGCAGAACCTAAGCGCTGTTCCCTGGTCTGCAGACTGAGGGTAGCCCCCAGCAGCCCGAGCTCTCTCCCTCGCTGCACTTTATAACCATTGAAGAAGCCAGACAGCAGTGCTGAGTCACTCATCCTGTGTCTGTCACACTGGCACTGTGGCCGGGTCTCTGCCAGCAGGCCAGCCTTCTATTGTTCCTCAGATGGGTCACACTTACTCTGAACAGGGTTGACACCTATCTCAGGCAAAATTAGTCAGGGGATTATTGTCCCTGAAGGCATGAAGGAATTTTCTAGATGTCTCTTCATGTCATCCTGCCAATTCTTCTCTCAGTCTCCTGGTTCCAGGATGCACAGGCAAGGCAGAAGGAGATGCCACCCTACACACAGACAAGGTCAGATGCGGATAGGCAGCTTACCTACTTAGAATCACATCGTGAACATGCTGGCATTTGTTTCAACTGGGGACAAAAAGGGAAGCAAGTAGCATTCTCTTCAAGCACTCCGGGCTCTACACTGACGTTGTGAGCTGAGAGAAAACCCACCTCTAATCTTGGCCACCCCTTCTGCTAGAAGCCTAGATAAGGACGTGGGAGGAGGAAGATCTTCTCTTTGCCTGCTTGCTCCTGCCTTGCTGGTCCACGCCTTCACTGGCATTAGAGCCTACCTGCTCAGGACTCCAGTGTATACTGAAGACCAACTGAGACATCCAGCCTCATGGATTGAACACCTACTGGACTCTTGAACCTTCCAGTGGTAGACAACCATTGTTGAACCAGACGAACCACAGCCTGTAAGCTGTTCTAATGAATCCCCTTTATCTATCTATCTATCTATCTATCTATCTATCTATCTAGAGAATAAGATTCAGTCTCTAAATTCTATTACTCTAGAGAAGCCTGACTAACACAGTGCACAGACTCCAGTGGTCCACTACTGACCGGGCTGTCTGAAGTGAATGTTAGGGGCCTATGGCTTCTGAAGGCAAGGCTCTGACCCCACTGTCATCTTCACACAGTTCAGCTCCAAATGCCTCCTTGCTACTACTATCTCCCATCTAGAAGGCTCAAATTACTTTCCTCCCCTTGATCTACCTTGGGTAGGGAGCATCCTGCTCCCCCACGCGTGCAACCAGAAGGTCAAACATATATCTTTTTCTATAGGAGCCAGGCTCCTGGTAGGGGAACACGTTAGGCCCTGCAATCTCACAAGGGCACAGGACAAAGCTGGGACAGCTGTGCCAAGTTTCTGGTGTGACGGTGTCCCATGTGGCCACCATGGTGCCAGGATAAGGATGTTCAAAAGCAATTCAGGGATGCCTGAGGCCTTAGCACACATACAGCCACGGGAGGGGAGGATGCAAACTACTCCCCCACGACAGGGTTGTGTATCACTGTGGGGTCAAGCAATGGGGAATTTGCTGGCAGTATTGGACATGCTTTGTTAACCTTCATTGTCAATGTGATTAAATTTAGGATCACTTAGGAGACATATACATATCTGGACCTCCATCTGCTTGGCCTGTCCTAGAGCCCACACACCTATCTTCTGTCTTCAGGGAGTGGTCCCCAGTCCCTCCTGGAATTACAAATAGCTGGGTATGCTTTTTTATGTCATAGCCCAACCCATAATCCACTTTCTCAATGAGAGTTGGGCATACACATCTCTGAAGATTGCTGAAGAGGACTTCAGGATGGAGGGGTTGCCCCCCCCCTTTCTCTCCAACTCCTCAGTGCATCAGAAGTCTTGTTCCTTATGAAACATGTTCTTTATGGCCTCTTCGCAGGTTTCCTGCAATGTTCACAAACATTATTTGTTTCAATTAATCTATTTGCCTCTAAGTACAGACACCCCTGTCCCTGGTGTACTGCTGCTTAAATTATGTCTCTTCTGGAGGCTTTTTGAATTAAGATGATGCAGATGATGGTTCTTAGCAGTCTTCCTGTTGTAATAAATCACCAGAAGCCTGGTGTGTACTATCTTTAGGCTCAAAACTCCCTTTCTAAAGTACTGGTAACATTTCCAGCCCAGAGTGTCACATAAGGCCGGATCTTACTTCCCAGTCTTACCTAAGGAGGGCGCCACAAAGGCCAGGTGGGGCTGAGGGCTGCTTGCCTGGAGGTCCAGGCACAGAAAGGAAGTGGGGGTGGGGGGAGGAAGGAATCCAGTCATGTGATAAAGCAAAGAAAAGCTGAGGGCCAGAAGATTGGCTTTGGGCTGGTGACAGGCTCAAGGGCCAGCTCCTATAAGCAGCTCAGGCCCAGAAGTAAACTGCACATCACTTGCAGGAGCAGAGGCTAAAGTACATAGCTGCTTTGTATTTATGTGTGACTTATCCTGCAATTTCTCCGTTGTCTGTAATTACCCTGTGTCACTACATAACACTTGCTGTGTAGCTAAAGGGCAATAACCATGGAAACCAAGTAGTGTTCTCTAACTTGAGAAAGTAGTGGGGAGAGGGGTGTGTGTGTGTGTGTGTGTGTGTGTGTGTGTGTGTGTGTGTGTGTGTGTGTATCAACCAGGTGGGACATTCTGCCTTCTGCTGTCATCTTCTCGGATTCTCTCCTGCCCTTGCTCAACCAATCAGCTCTTCGGCCCCATCTATCACTTGTTCTCACTGATAGCTACCCCCTGCTAAAATGTCACTCTGCTGGTTCCACCCTGACCATATAACTGTACACGCACCATTGGAAAACAAACGCCACCAAGTACATGCCATCGTCACATACAGGCTGCATAGCCCAGAGGTCGCAAGTCTCCTTTCCGGTCTGGTCAAAATCCCAGATTTTCAAATGTAGCCTTTACAACCGAAACTGTCTTTGATGTTGCACACTTTGTCTCCATGCTTCTCCACTCTCACAGGGCTGATGACAGCAGCACCTTAGGGAAGGACTTTCTTGCTGAACCTCACAGGTCCCCACAGTACCCAGCGCTGGCCTCCGTGGGCTGTCTTCTCTCCCTCCTCCTGTTTGTGTGTGACACCTCAGATGTTGCTGCTTCTCCCATTTCCAAAAGAAACCTAGCTTCTTTCTTCCCTTTTGCTTTTGTCCTGTGTTGTAAAACTCAGACGTAGCTTCCCCCATGCCTGCCACCCCTCACTTACACCGCGTACTCTGCCTTTGTTCTTTGCTCTTTCTTCTTTCTTTCTCTTTCTTTCTTTCTTTCTTTCTTTCTTTGTTTGTTTGTTTTTCCTGGACTTGCTCTATAAACCAGGCTGGCCTCAAACTCATAGAGATTCACCTGCCTCCGCCTCCCTGAGTGCTGGGATTAAAGGCATGCACCACTATGCCTGGCTTAAATTCTCTGATCAGTATGGAAGTTTTGACTTGCTCTGTTTCCCAACCTGGGCTGGTTCACCCCTCCTTAAGCAATTTTTTGGTTGCCCACTTCCAGGAAGTCACCATATTGATGCTGAACTTAGTGCAGACACCTGGTCCACATAGCACACTGTAGCCCAGGACTCTTGGACTCAAGCAATGCTCTTATCTCAGCCTCCCAAGTAGCTGGGACTATGGGCATGCACCACAGTACCTGGCACTCTTTTTTTAAGGAAATGTTTTGTTTATTTTCATGTGTTTGTGGTGACGAGTATCTGTGTACCACATGACGCAGTGCCCACGGCGCTGGAAGAAGACATTAAATTCACTGGAACTAGATGTGCAGGTGGTTGTTGTGAGCTCCCATGCGGGTGCTGGAAGCCGAACCATGGTGCTCTGTAACAGCAGCAAGAACTCTTATCCACAGAGCCACATCTCCAACTGCGCGCGCGTACACACACACACACACACAGAGCCACATCTCCAGCTGCCCCCCCCCCACACACAGAGCCACATCTCCAGCTGCCACACACACACACACACACACACACACACACACACATACAGCCACATCTCCAGCTGCCACACACAGCCACATTTCCAGCTGCCACACACACACACACACACACACACACACACACACACACACAGCCACATCTCCAGCTGCCACACACAGCCACATTTCCAGCTGCCCCACACACACAGACAGAGCCACATCTCCAGCTGCCACACACACACACACACACACACACACACACACACACACACAGCCACATCTCCAGCTGCCACACACAGCCACATTTCCAGCTGCCCCACACATACACACACACACACACACACACACACAGAGCCACATCTCCAGCTGCCTCCGCCCCATGCTTTCATTCCTGCTTCCCTAAATCTAAACAGCTCAAGACAGCTTGTGGTTTCCCAGACTCATACACTGAGCCCTCACTCTCACCTTGGCAGGGTTGTCCGCAGGGATGGAATGTGCCTGGCCTTTGAGGCTGCTAGCTTCTGTACCTCATGGCTCCTCCTGGCCCTAGTTGCACTCCAGCTCAATCCCTGCTTTATTCCTCTGTCTCTCCTCTTCTACAGAGGCTGGAACACCCATGCCGGGCCTGACCCTCTCCTCTGTCTGCCTGTGCTCCCTCAATAGTCCGTGCTGTTTCTAGCCACGCGTGCATCTGCCAACCAACCACAAGCCCACCGCTCCTTTGTCTTCTCCAGATGTCAGGCGCCTCTCAACCTGAAAGGCTCACCTTAGCTTTTGCCTCAGTGCTGATTGCCTCCCCCGTTATTCGCCTAGAGCTGGCTGGTCTTGTCTCAGATGCCCTTCTCACTGTTTAGAGGGCCTGCCTTCTCCTGAGAAGATGATGAAAAGCCTTAAGCTGCTACCCATAGTCAGTAAGCCAACAGTAGCCAAACAAGGGCTTTGTGCCAGGCTCTGGTGAGGCTTGGGACAGTTTTACCAGTGACCACACTGGCGGTTGGTGGTCTGTCCCCGGAGATGGCCTTCCAGAGGGGACTTCACACCTGAGGAAAAAGAACAACCAGCTACATACACCCTGCAGAAAAAGGACCAGGACCACCTGCTACAGTCACAGGGTTCTACCCAGCACTGCTTCTCGCCTGAGGCCAGGCAGTTTCCTAACTGGTCTCTATTCACACCCTGGGTCACCTGAGAGTCTCGCCTACCCAGAAGTCACAGTGACTGTGTAACAAACCATCAGCTCAAGTCTCTCTTCTGCTTATACCATGTGGTAGCTCTTACTCAGGCCAAAAGTGCCGCCCTTGCCTCTCAGAGCTAAGCTGTCCCCATGCTCACTCTCCTGTGGCCACACTGGCCCGATGTTCCTCTACCATTAACATTCACACTGGCATGACTGCTCTTCATTTATTGCCTATTCTGTCCCCTTTGCTAAAATGTCACCTTCTCAAGTGCGGCAAGATGTGTGCACATCTACACACATGCGCACGTGCACACACACACACACACAATCATGCATACATACATACATTCACAAATGAGTACAAACATGCACTCATGTGTACATAAACAGACATATAGCACAATCACATACGCATAAACCCACACATGTATACCTCCCTACATATGCATGCACAAAATCAAACATGTATAGAGACATGCATTCCCACACCCACACCCATGTGCATCTGTGCTCATTCATACCAATGTGAACCCACATTCACACACACAGGCACTAACATGGGCAAAAGCATGTATACTTACATGCAAACTTACATGCATACTGATACTAACAGACATGTATGTGCCCATTTACTCTCGACCCCCTTCCTTTGCCCCCTTTTTCCTTCTGAATCTATCACTAGTTTTCTCAGATGGAAAGTCCATGTCCCAAGACTTCTCAGAGCCTGACATAGAGTCCACTTCGGTTACTGCTGACCTGCTGATCCTGTAAGCCGCTCAATTCCTCCAGCCTCACTCAGGTCAGGGCCACCCTGACATCTCTCCTTACCTCCACCCACTGTTTCTAACCCGATGGAGATGAGCACAGAGCAAATAAAGCATTACCCACAGTCTGTGTGGATGAGACGTTAACAGCTGTCACAGAATCCAGGCCAGATTATTTAGAAATAAGCATTTGTTTTCATTTCACTACAAATTACCCTTTGAACAAAAATAAACAGACGAGAAGCAGGTAGCACCAACAGGCTCTCAACGGTTCCTTCGTGAGAAGCCCCTGTGATATGACACAGCAGAAGGGGGTTACTGGGAATTGGGTCAAAGTGGTAAAGCAAGGCAGGAACCGGAAGTCAGGACTAGTCCTCAGTTGGGGTGGGAAAGGGTGGGAGTTCTGGGCTGAGGTCAGGCACAGGCAGGCACAGGTGGGCACAGGTGGGCAAAGCAGGTCAAGGCAGGCAGGGTCACAGGTGGCCATTGTCTGGAACAGGACGGGGCTGGGTGGGCAAGTCACCAGCAGGGGTGGACGAGAGTACCTGGGAGCGCCTCCTTCTCCCGGCCTGGGGACGCCTGTCCTGCCAGCCCACCTGCTCCCCGAGGAGAGACTGTCCATCTACCAAAAAGCAAGGGAGAAGCGTCACATTACCTGAGGAACCTGGCAAGGCTAATAGTATGAAGGCACACAGGCCATATCCCATCTGACCCCTTCCAGTCCCTTCTCAGTCCCTTGGGAAGCTCACGGAATAAATTAGGTAAGGTATCCATCAGCAACTGTCAGACACGTCTGTCTGTCTGTCTCTGTCTGTGTGTGCGTGTCTCTCCCCACCCCCTCCCTCTGATCTTATGAGTTTCATCGGGATTCTTTGCCGGAACATGGACACCTAACTAGTGGCTACACTACTGAAGAAAATGCCTTTCCTGCCATCAACCACTAACTGAATATAAACCCTCAGGCAGAAGTGGCTCCCATAGACCCTCTCTTTTCCACGGTAGGATACTGGCAGGCGATTTGTACCATGAATTTAAGAATTTAGGAGCCATGTCATGCCCAGACATCAAATGTTCCATACTGCTACCCGACCCCAACTTCCATCCCCTCTTTTGCTATGTTCTCTGAGCCTTGGAACAGGGGGTGCAGCTGCCCCCTTGCTAGGAATTCACTGGTCATTTGTTCTCAGCACTCTGGCTGGAGTGAGTCTCTACAGTCACTGCTGGCTGTGCAGAAGAAACTTCACTAGGCAAGGCTGGCGCTAGCATAAATGCGGTTGCTTAGAAGGCAATTCGACAGTTACATCAGGTCCATTTAGCAAGATGACAGCAGTAGCTTCCTCACTAAGGCCTGTCACTTCCCCAGCCGCAGGCTTTTGAGCAGGTTCAGGGTATCCGTCGGGAATCCCCTGTGTGGAGCAGGCATCATATTCAATACAAAAACATGTGGTACTCTTGTGCCAGTGGGCTCGCCCTTGGCCAGTCGGTACTGCTGCACAGAGCCCAAGCTGAGCAAGGCTGTTGATGGCAATTCTCCCTCAGCAGCCTGAACAGCAACTTCCACCACTGTGCGCTAGCAAACAGGGAGCAGGCTTGCAGCCCATTGTAGCTGATTCCTCTATGTCCTCTGACCAAGGCATGTAGTGCCTTCAGCATTAGGGTCTCAACCAACAGCATTTGCCTGTATTGTTTTGGGGCCTTCAGGAGCCTCCCTGGCCAACCAAACAGAACAGTAGGCCACCCATATTAGGATTTTTGTTTATTAGCACATGGCTTCTAGGAGCAGCTTTGTCTACACACTTACAGTACCTGCATTCCAAGTCCCTTTTTACAGTTTGATGAGCCTATTGACTATCAGATTTTATGATCTTCCCATATATCACTGGTTTTGGATGCTGCTCCCACTTCAATCCCTCACATTTCCACTTACACTTTTCCACTCCCAGAATTCCCTCTTCTAATTTTATACCACATGTATTCTATGCAACCCTCCACTACACATACAATGTAAAGAATCTTTTTACCTGTTTCATAACCCCTGTTTTTTTTTCTAGTTTCCTAGGCTCTAAAAATACTCACTTCCACATAAAAGCAGATATATAAGGTTAAAAGGTACCACATAAGAGAGAAAATCCACCATCTTCCTGAGCCTGAATTATGCCACTTAATGTATTTTCCAGGCCTATCCAATTTTTCCTATAAAATTCACAGTTTCCATTTTCTTCCTGACTGAAGGAAAGTCTATTGTGTTTAGGCTCCACAGTTCCATTACCCCTTCACCAGTTGGTGGACCTGTGGGCTGATTCCATTTCCTTGCTATTGTGAAGATAGCAGTAATAAACTAGGGCATACAAGAATCTCCATGGCAGGATATAAAGGCCTTTAGGTAAATGGCCAGAAGTGGTTTGCCTGGGTCATATGGAGTTTTATTGGAAACCTCCGCACAGATATCCACAATGTCTGTACCAGTTTATACTCCCACTGACAGTGAATATGGATCCCCCTTTTTCCATACCTTTGCCAGTATCTATTTTTTAAATATGATTTTTACCTTATGTACATGAGTGTCGGCCTTATGTATGTGTATTATATGCATTCCTGATGCCTGCAGCGTCTGGAAGAAGGTTCCAGATTCCCTGAATTATTTACAGACAGTTGTAAACCTCTAGGTGGGTGCTGGGAACCAAACCCTGAACCTCTGCAAGGGCAGTAGGCGCTCTTAGGCACTGAGCCATCTTTTCAATCCCCACTATTTAGATTCCTGGACTAGCCAATCTAACTGGGGGGAGGTGGGCTCCCGCTGTGAAGAGAAATCTCAAGAGTACTTTTAACTTGTATTTTCCTTATGGCTAATGGTATTGAACACTTTTTAAAATATTTATTGGCCGTGTGTATTTTTTTCTTTTGAGAACTCTGTTCAGTTCCTTAGCCTTTTTTAACTGGGCTACTTGTTTCCTTGTCTAGATTTTTTGAGTTCCAATGTATTATTCTCTATCAGATGGACAGCTGGCCACTTTATAGGCTGTCTGGTCACCCCAATGATGGCTGCCTTTGCTATACAAAGCCTTTTCATTTAATGAGGTTGTTTATCGACTACTGGCCTGGTGTCCTGAGGAACTGGAGTACTGTTCAGAAACTCTTTACATGTGCCTGTATCTTGAAGTCTATTCTCTCTCCCCCTGTAGTGACTTCAAAGTCCCAGGTCTTACATTAAGGTCTGTAATCCATTTAAAGTTGATTATGAAAGGTGAGACATAAAGGTCCAGTTTCATTCTCCCACATATAGGTAGATATCCAGTTTTTCTAGAACCATTTGTTGAGGATGCTATCTTTTCTCCAAAGTGCATTTTTGGCATCTTGGTCAAAATCCAAGTGGCTGGAGCTGTGTGGCCTTACATCCTGGATCCTCTTTTTTTTTTTTTCTTCTCTTTTCTTTTCTTTGTCTTGATCTGTATGCTTTTTTGTTTGTTTGTTTTGTGCCAATAATAGGCTGTTTTTATTACCATGTTTCTGTAGTATAATTTGAAATCAGATATAGTGATACTTCCAATCAGATTCTTTTTGCTCAGGATTGCTTTGACAATTTAGGATGTCATAACTAACCTCAGCTAACAACAAACCTGAAAAAAGCAATCTCAGTTGAAATATCCCCTCTGTCATTGCTTCGTCATTGCTCACTGATGTAGGAGGGCCCAGCCCATTCTTAGACAGTACCCTCCCTAGGCAGGTAGGCCTGGGCTATATAAGAAAGGAGGCTGCCCATGAGCCTGGGAGCAACCCAGCACACATCACCTCTCTGTGGTTTCTGCTTCAAGTTCCTGCCTTGGCTTCCCTGATGAAGGACTATAGAGCATAAAATGACATAAACCCTTCCCTCCTCAAGCGGCTTTGGTCACGGTGTTCATCACAACAACAGAAACCAAACTAGGACACCAGGTCTTTTGTTTCCAGATGAATTTTTAAAGTTTTGTTTTGTTCTTTTTTTTATTTGTTTGTTTGTTTTTGTTTTTGAGACAGGGTTTCACTGTGTATCCCTGGCTGTCCTGCAACTCACTCTGTAGACCAAGCTATGCACTGGAATATTAGTGATGATAGCATTGAATCTGTAGATTGTGTTTGATAGGACAGATGTTCTTACAATATTAATTCTTCCAATCCATAAACATGGTATTATTCTAATTCTCAATTTCCTTCTTCAGTGTATTAAGGTTTTCATAATAGAGATCTTTCATTTCCTAGGTTAGGCTTATTATAGGGTTGGTGGTGGTGGTGGTGGTGGTGGTTATTGTTATGGTGTTTTGGGTTTTTTTTTTTTTATGTTACTGTGAGTGGTGCTGTTTCCTTGAGTTCTGTCTCAATATGCTTATCTTTTATATATAGGAAGGCTGGTGTCTGTTTTAGTTTTATATTCTGCCACTTTACTGAAGGTATTTATCAGTTTTTAAGAGTTTTCTGGTGGAGTCTTCAGTGTTTTTTCTGTATGGGATCATATTATCTGCTAATAAGAATTATTTTTATTTTGTTACCCATTTGTATCCCTTTTATTTGCTTTCTTTTCTTATTGCTCTAGCTAAGACTTATAGTGCCATATTAAATAACAGTGGAGAGAGCGAAAAACTTTGACTTAGTGGAAAAGCTCCAAGTGTTTCTCCATTTAGGATGATGTTGGCTGTAGGTCTGCCACATATAGCCCTTATTGTGTTGAGATGTATCCCATACTGGCTTCATAAAAGAGTTTGGAAACATTTCTTCCTTTTTATCTTATAGAATAATTTGAAAAGGACTCATGTTAGTTCTTCTCCAAAAGCCTAGTAGAATTTTGCAGTGAACTCATCTGGGATTGAGCTTTTATCAGTTGAATAGCTTTTAATTACTGTATCAATCTTATTGCTTGTTATAGATCTGTTCAAATTACTTATATCATTTTGGTTTAATTTTATAAGGTAATGATACTCTAGAAATTCATCCATTTCTTTTATACTCTCCTATCTTGAATTTCTTTGGTATCCGTTATAATGTCTCCTTTTTTTTTTTTTTAATCTTTAACAGTATTAATTTGGGACTTGTCTCTCATTCTTTTGGTTAGTTTGGCTAAGCATTTGTTGATTTTTTTCAAAGATATCTTTTTAAAGAGCCAATACTCGGTTACATTTATTCTTTGTATGTTTCTCTTTTATTTTCCCTACTTTATTAATTTCCTGCCTGTTCTTAATTATTTACATCTACTGCGGTTCAATTTAGCTTATTCTTGTTTTTCCAAGGTGAAAGGTGCATCATTAAGTTATTTATTTGAGATGTCTCTGGTTTCTTAATGTAGGCAATTAGAACTATCAACTTCCCTCTTAAGACTTCATTGTATCCCATAGGTTTTAGTGTGATGTATCTTCATTTCCACTCAATTCTAGGAATTTTTAAATTTCTTTTGATTTCTTCAGTGACTTAATCACAATTCAATAGTGTACAGTGGAATCAACATGAGATTTGTGAATTTTCTGTAGCTTCTATTGCTGTTGATTTCTAGCTTTGTTCTACTGTGGTCAGACAGGATACAGGAAGTCATGTCACTTTTTCTGTGTTTATTGAGATTTCATTTGTGTTCAAATATATGACTTGTTTTAGAGAGTGTTCCATAGGCTGATGAGAATGATATGTATTCTATAGTGCATGGATGAAAATCCTGTAGCTGTCCGTTGATTTGATCTATGGTATCATTTAACTCCAGTGTTTCTCTGTTTATATCCAGATGCTCTGTATATTAGTGACAGTGGGGTACTGAAATCACCTAGTACTACTGTGTTGGGGTTAATCTATTGCTTTATATCTGGTGCTATTTGCTTTGTGTGGATCTGTGTTCAGTGGATATATATATATATTAAAATTGTAATGTCTTCTTGATGGATTGTCTCTTTGACAGTGTAAAGTGAGTTGGAGTAGGCCAGCTCAAAGCCTTGGGCCTGGGTGATAGCTGAGTTGGTCAGTCTGCTAGCTCTCCTGCACTCACATCATCAGGGCCAGCTCTCCAGCTTCCCCATCCCACCCCTACCCCCACCCCCACAGGTCACCCAAGTGCTGCAGGCCAGTAAGGGGAAGGGCCAGCTCTCCTGCTCTCACTCACCTGTGCCTTGACCACCAGGGTCAGCTCAACTGTGCTGCCCAGGCAAGGCTCAAGGCCCACTCTCCTGAGTGCTGCAACTAACTGGCAAGGGCCAGCTCTTGTGAGGTGTGTTTCTTGAAGGCAAGAAAATAGAGACACCTCATTTCTTAAAGCCAATCTGCTCGTCTGTGTGTGGCCAGGGAGCAGTGGGACCTGGGGAGCTGGCCCAAAGCAAAAGAAGGGCCAACATGTGTCCAAAACCCAGAAAGGCAATCAATATCACCAAGCTATGAACCCTGCAACCTATAGCAATGACCTGCCTACAAGACGTGCAAAAGTGGCACGGATGCTATGGGAGTCATCACACACTTTTTTATTGGATTTAAGGTCCACTCCATGGGATAGAACCCGTATCTCACACTGCTAAAGTGGCCCAGGACCTGAATCTAAATAGGTCATGGGATTAGGGAAAACCCTATTACCATTACTCTGATAGAGAAACATGGCAATACAATGGTTCCTAATGATATTATGTTATACCCATAGACCAGTGACCCATTCATCCTTCTTGTAATAGATAGGAATGAACACATATCCACAATTGGACAATGTGCAGAGTGAGAGACTTTGGAGTACTCAGTCCTAAATGGGATGCCTTCATCAACCTTCCCTCCACCCCCACCCCACCTCCACTCACCTCAGGGATCTATGCAGATTAAGTGGAATGATTGTTAAAAGCCAGAGGTGCTGGATGACTCCAAGGAAATAGTATCTTTCAGACACAACAGAACTGATACACATATGAGCTCACAAGCACTATGGCACCCTCCACAAAACCTGTACAGGTTCAAGCCAGATGAAGACCCAGGACAGAGGAAAGAGCTGACACAGGGTCCCACCCTTAACCAAGAAGATATTTGCAATTAATAACTATGGCAAGAGGCAAATCAGTTTTCTCCAAAGGAAGGAGGAGGCCCCATGCCTAAGAGTAGTTGGTCAACACAAACACTGTTTTTCTGGATTTTGGTGGAAAGGACTTTTTGTCACATTTTGCTTGTTTGGTTGGTTTGTCTTATTGGCTGGTTGGTTATAGTTTCATTTTGCGGGTTGTTTTCCTTTAAGAGAGAAAGATAAACTTTAAAATATTATCAAAATATTTTTAATGCAATACAGGGTAGGTGGAGAGGAGTTGGAACGAGCTGAGGGAAGAAAGAACATACAGTCAAAATATATTACATTAAAAAATAGGGGAAATCCCATATAACTGCAAAACAAAACAATCACCAACTTTGCTTGCTTAGTCTCATTTTGTCTCTTAATGTTTGCTCACTAGCTCTGTCTGCTAGAGAGTAGAGACTCCTCTGCACAGCTTCATGCAAGGAGGATGTACAAGAGAGAGGCTCTGTGGTGCTCTTCCTTTGGTGACGTTGAGTGTCCACCTGCAGGGCTCTCTTGTGCTCAAAGGGTACAGAGGAGTAAGTGCCCTCCCTCAAGGCTCAGAGTGTACTTACAGAAAACCATAAGGATCAACTGCACAACATCTGGGATGGGTAAGTTCTTTTTTTTTCTTCCTGTTCTTCTCACAGAATTAATTAAAAGATGTGTTTTTCTAACAAGAATGATCCAGATTTTTACTTCATTGCACTTTAGACTCAATCACCAGGCTGTGAGGAGCCTTCTCGGAGAGATGTAACACATAGCTTACATTCCTTGTATAACAAATGCCGTTCTCTCTGCTGGATCATCACACACACACCATAAAGCCCTCCATACAGAGACCAGCCAGATACAGAGTGGGAAGAAGAAACACAGGACTTGAAAGCCCAAGAGACTGGTACCATGTGAGGCAGAGGCTGGTGACCTGTGTTCCAACCCATCTGGACTTAAGTTCCCACCTCTGTTAGGGGAAATGCCATGCCAATCTAAAGCCATGGTTCTAGGAGCTAAACTGAACATCGCACCGCACGCAGGAGTCCACGTGAGGAAAGTAACCATCATGGCTCATCACTCACAGAACCAATGCCCAGCCATTGTCCACACTACTGGGCATGGGCAGACCTGTGGGAACATTCAAATCTAGCCTGAGCACACGGCCACTTGAATTCTAGGCACAGTCTTAAGAGAACCACTTTCCCTCAAAGTCTTACCTACCAATATTCACCAATGCAGAGACACTTCTATTCAACTGCAGTCACAGAATACATGCAGAAAATACTATGAAAACTAACAAGAGGCAGCAAATGCCCTAGCACTACTCCTGGAACCCTGGAACTTAGGCCTCTGATAATCTGAGTGAGTTAAACACAGTCAGGAGCTGATCGTGGTGGCTCAGCACATGCAGCTAGTATCAGACAAAACCCCAATGCTAAGCGTACCCTGGCAGAGAAAGGGGAACATCACCTCTCTGGAGCAGTCTGCACCTCTTGCCTCCTGGGCTGGATTCTCACATACTGACAGCATCTTGGAGTCCATGGAGCAGTGGATGAGGAGATACGGCCAGCTCCCTGCCCACAGAGGATGACAGCATGCACTTCATCCAGCTCTTGTACCTACACGCCCCACTCTACAAAAAGCCTGACTCCCATACTCAGGCAGGGCTGACATGCCAGTGGACTAGCACAAATAACCAAATGCTGGCCCACCAGCATTCCATATAATGGCCATGCTAAACAGAAGTGCTGGGAGCCGTCTTCCATATTTTCTTTGCTAAACAATTGGTCCACAACTTAATAAAGAGATGCTGTCCGTGTACACTAGATTCACACAGGGCTCCTGGAGACCATCACCCATGGATGGATGTGATCATGATATACCAAAATGTCAATAAATATTCTAAGGAGCACCTGTTTTGCCATTCATAGGGAACCAGGGTTGCATTGCGGATGCAATGCTAGCTGTGAAGGCCCTGCTAATGATTTCACTGTGTAGCTAAAATGCCTGCAGCAGCACAGGGTGTATAAAAACAGTGTCAAGTACAACACATTTTCAGAAGTGAGTCTGTCAGGGGCAGAAGTCTTCATTTCATCAAGTGTTTGTGCTCAGAACATCATGGAGGCTCCCTGTCATAACGTGGGGCTTTGGCAAGAGTTGGCTACACATGGCTAACGGCATGGCCAGAGTCTGCTGGGGCCAGAACAAACCATATCTATGGGTGTTATCTCAACAAAAGGTGAAAAGGCAATTCCATTCTGGGTATTAGAAAACAGAGAATACGGACAATAAAAAACAGAAGCTGCCATACCTGGCAGGAAGAATATTGGTGCCCTGGCATTTGGTCAACCCTTGGCCATAGTACCAGTCCCAAGGACATATCTACACTCAGGCAAAAACAATCAAGCCAACCTTGTTTTGGTTTCATGAGATTGGGTACCCTTACTTGTGTTGCCCAATTGCATGGCTTCCTTGCCCTTGTCCTGACCCCTGAAAGGGCTGGCTCGGCCCTTCTTTCCTTGCCATTTGCCAATGGCCTTCCAGATCCAGCCTACAGCATTAGCTGATGTATACAACAAAGCTGGACCAGGGCATTCAATGGTTCAATGAGCCACATTCAGCTGGCTCTGCAACCGATGGCTCCTAAGTCTTTCTATCTTGCACCTATGAAACCACGGTAGTAACAATTCCACCTTACAAAGATAAGCAGTGCAACGGCTCTGAAGAACAGGGGGTTCCTCAGTAAGTTAAGTGTGGAAATGCCACATCCACATTTAATTTAATTCCAAGGGAACTGAAAATGTCCAACCCACCTCCATGCCAAAAAAAAAAAAAAAAAAAAAAGGTGGAAAACTAATGATCATCAACAGAAAAATGAAGTGAAGTAAATGATATCTTTCTGCAATTATTATTCAGCTATAAAAAAGCATTAGAGGTTGATGCTGTAGCTCGGTGGTAGAGTTATTTGCACAGGGATCAATCTCTAGATCTACAAAAAATAAAATAATCTAAAATCAAATAAGAGAATGAAGTTCTGAGGCATGCTATGATGAACACTAGGGAATGGGGCCGGTCAAAGGCTGTAGCATATGATTACATGTATAGGAAATGTCTAAGGCAGAGAGAGTGGCAGAGACAAAAAGTAGGCCAGGGAAGGTGGGCGCTTGGGAATAGAGATTCCTGGTCCACATGGCCAGGGCTTTACTCTGGAGTGGTAAAATACTCTGGAACTAGACAGATGCAGAAGCTGTGCAAACTGCAAGTATGCTTGATGCCACTGAACAATAGGTCACCTCAGAATGGTGGAGTTTATCTTATATGAATTAGATCTCAGTACCCAGGTGTATTAACATAACTACCACACAGAGTTGTGTCTAGTTCAAACGTTGTACTGGGGGAAGTGGGAAGGACAGAGACCAAGCGCTATTAGCCCACACTTGATCATCTGGTTTCTGATGCTGCTGCTAATTGTATTGTTCTTCCCACTTGGTTTAAAAAAATTTTTTTTTAATTACTTCTAAGTAATCCACAAGTTAACTAGCTATGGGACCCAAAGTGAATATGGGGCCATTCTCAAGCTAAGCAAAGCCCTGGCAACTACAAGAAATTGGTCTCCAAGTGATTGGACAGCATCCTTTATCTCTGCAGGGACTGCGTCCATTGGGTAAATGGAGGCTGCTCTCTTGAATGTGGCCATAACTCGAATAAGGGGCCTTTTAATCTGTTCAGCTGTCATGATAAAATTCTTAAGTGGCTTAAACAGGCAGCCTTTCTTCCTGACACTCCCAGAAGCTGGAGCATGTGACCAATGGGCCAGCATGACCTAAAGCTGTTTCCAGTTTGCCCACTTTATGCACTCTATGCATTGTGCTCTTCGCCTCCCCCTAAGGGGCACCATGGTCCATTATTGGTGGTTTCCCTCAGGGCTTTAACAGTGTACCATGTTACCATGCATGCTGGTCCCCCCCACCCCAACATGTGGATCCTCTGCCATGCATGGCCTCTTTTTTTTAAAGATTTATTTATTTATTTATTACGTACACAGTGCTCTGCCTGCATGCACATCTGCAGGCCAGAAGAGGGCATCAGATCACATTATAGATGGTTTTGAGCCACCATGTGGTTGCTGGGAATTGAACTTATGACATCTGGAAGAGCAATCAGTGCTCTTAACTGCTGAGCCATCTCTCCAGCCCCATGACCTCTTTTTTTAATCCACTCTTTGGCTCAGTCCCCACTGTCCACACTGGACCAGAAACAGCTGCCCTAACTGTCCAGCTCCAAGCCTCTGGGGGCCACTGTCACAGTCAACCAAGGCTAAGTTCTACTCACTTCTCTTTCCAGGAGCAAGGAAACTTTGGCACAGTCCTGCTGGCTCCTGGGAAGCCGCATCTGTCTCCACGCTTGTAATTATCACTTAGCAAACACAGAATGATGACACCACTCTTTCCCTTGCCAAAATGTGACAAACAGAAAACGTTGTAAAGCTATTTTTGACATTCTATGATTCTATTTAAATTAAAAAGCACGAAAACACCCTTGAGGTAGCTGACACTGTTCCCTCTGTGCGCTCTTAAGCACAGCTGTGTGCCCCTCCCTTGGACAGGAGGTCTGCCCCAGCTGGGTGGGTGAGAGGGGCAGTAGAGAGGGGCAGAACCACAGTACCTCCCACAAAAGGGGTAAGCACACAACTGACATGCTTGGGGCTGCCAGGGCCAGTATTCCTGACACTGTATCACATTAAGCAGTAGCCTGAGTGGAGAAGAAAGGAAGGCTGGCAGCCGGCTTCATATATCTACATAAAGATACTTTTTCTTCATTTATCTCAGAAACAAAGAAATAAGTCATGCTCTATCACGCAGCCCGTGTTACCAGAAGCTAAAGTAATTGTTTCATGTAGAGAAAATCAAGTCTAACCCCTAGCAAACAAATCTTGAGCAAGACAGTGGCCAGACTAACCCTCCCCCAAATCACAGTACCAGTTAATAGAGTATCCTAAAGACACTAAGCAGAGAATAAGGTGGCAGAGCTGGCTAGGCCTGGATCTGCCCTGTGGATGTGGTGCTGACTGTCACAAAAACCCACAGCCAGTAGCCGACCCTGGCCATGTCACTGATCAAATGCTATATCAACAAGGCTAACAAGGACGCACACAAGGCAGTAGACTGGCAAGCCCATGCTTCCGCCTCCCCATCAGAGCCCCTCTGTGAATGCCCCTCCTCTCTTGGCTTCTACACATTTGTATTTTGAATGTTTCTCTACACTTAAAAGAAGTAAAATTTAAAGGGTAAATAACAAACCATTTGCATTCAGTTGCTTTCACACAGTGTTTCGACATTTACTATGTTGCTGCACAGTGCTCTCGGAACCACACAGCTGAAATGTCTGCCCTTTCCACCAGACCTCCACACCCCTCAGAAAAGGAGTATGATGCCAGGGCTGAGCAGGCCTCTCAAGGTATCAGGCTACGTGTTAGTTAAACTAAAAATGGGAGCATATTATTGCAATAGATAGAACAGCAAATACTCAGTTCTACAGGGCCTCCCTGCCCACGGAGAGGGTGCTGCCCCAGTGGAGAGACACTGATGTGTCCAGCAGAGGGCAACCTGAGACCCTGGTGCCTGGTGCAGTGTCAGAGCAATAATGAGCACGGGGGCACTAAAGGAAGTTAAACAAAGTGTCTTTTTATATCACAGGAGCAGTGGCGGGGGGGGGGGGGGCCTTCCAGAAACATCTATGAAAATAACCACAGAAGTCATGAGACAAAACAGCCTCGGCTCAATGGTCCCTGGAAAGTCTGTGGATATGGACTCTCATGGCACCTTACTCCTGTTAGACCACAAGAAAATCTGAGAACTACCTTTGTGGATGAGGTGGTTGTAAAATGTTTCCACTAATGTTTTATAGCATCTCACCCTTAAGAGAATAGGCCTCTCTTTAGGATGAACTTAGAGGAGGAGCACTGTGTGATGAAGATACGGAGGTGGCGTGATTCCTCCTTACACTCAATCTGAGGTCCCTCCCTTTAAGGGCATGCAATGGCCATGCAGAAAGGAAAGGCACACAATGAGACCTGCAGGGAAGCCTGAAGGAACCAAAGCCTCCATCCCACAGCCTGTGAGGAAGCCCCCTTAGATGCAGACCTCCATCCCAAGTTCAGTCAACATGCACAGCTTTACAGTTGACTCAGCAAGAACCACCTTTCCCCATCCTTCAGTTCCTGGACCACAAAAAAAAAGTGAGATAATGTGTAATTATTGCTTTAAGGGACAGTTTGGGACTGTTACATGGCAAGAAAAACAAGCATAATGGCATTTCAGCCAATGATGGACTGCATGCATGGTTGTGGACCTGGAAAAATATACATCAATACAGAACATGCAATTATGTGTGGAATATATATTTAATGATAATATATAACAATGTTACTGGTGCATATATTCATCATACTTATTATTCTTATTTTAGATTATCCTCTTAGAAAAACAATTTTCTGTAAGCAGTCATCTGAGTGACACCTTGATGACCAAGGGGCTATAGGTGACATACACATGCCACCAGATTGTGTGGATGTATGGATGAGGTTTGGACAAAGGAAAAAAAAACACCTAATGCAGTCCCATCAGTAATCATATTGTCTAGAAAGGAAGCATGCAGGATGAAATTTACAGAGATAACTGTCAAAGAAAGCAGACTAGGGCTGGAGAGATGGCCCAAAGGTTAAGAGCACTGACTGCTCTTCCAGGGGTCCTGAGTTCAATTCCCAGCAACCACATGGTGGCTCACAACCATCTATAATGAGATCTGATGCCCTCCTCTGTCATGTAGGGCAGAGCACTGTATACATAAAATAATTTTTTAAAAAAAGAAAAAGCAGACTGGAAAGCACAAGCTTGTGCTAGGGATAATAGCAGGTTTCATGAAAAAGTCAAGTAGAAAGAAACCAGGTACAACTTGAGCACAGGTACAGGAAAAGCTACTAGACAAACAATAAAGACTGTGTGGAAAGTAGCTGAGCCCTCTGGTACCTTCCTAGCTGGGCAGTGGTGTCTGTGTCACACTATAGCTGACAAAGAAGAAAGCCATAGTGAGCACATCCTACAGGCATGGGCTAACATACATCCCCTAACACACCATACCCAGCTGCAAGTCTGTGTCATGGCCCAGAGATAGGCCACCGTGAATGCTCAGCATCCATGGGACAACGGAGAAACAACACTATGACCCAGTGACAGGCCACAGTGAGCACCTAGCACTCTTAAAATGCAAACTTTGCCAGGTAGCAGAGAAACACTTTCTGGGAAATCCGTATGCTGACCTCAAGCAGTGTGAAACACGCCACTAGAAGGAACAGAAAGAAAACAGTAATCACCAGGCTAAACGTCCCAGCCCTGGACCCGAGACAACATACAAGACGGCACACACTTCTAAAGGTGGAAAGTGCTGTCGAGATCCAGACCTAACGTGTAACTTTTAGAGAGAACAGTGCTTCTCTAGGGCAAGGTGGGAAGCTACAATATGGAGCTGTGAGGCTCAGTAGTATGTAGACAAAGGCGAGAGGCAGCAGGGAACACTGAGAGGAAACCATGATTTCCAGAGTACACAGAATGAGACGTGACAAGCCATTCCTTCTCTGCACAGACCTGATGGCGCTGAGGAAACCGAAGGATGAAAACAAAGCTCCACAACAGCACAGTGACACTCACGGTTCGAGGCTACAATCCACTCCCAAACCCCCTCCCCCCCTGACATCTGCAGAGGTTCTGGTACCTCTGGATTTGCCTACCGTTTCATATTGGATTTTCTTTGTAGGAACCCTTGAAGTCTCTTGAGTTGTTATACATTTTCTCTACTATTTTACACACTTTTTTTCTTCTTATTTTCTTTATCCTGGAAATAACTTCTTAACTCCTGATGCTGCAAGCCTTGAATACAGTCCTCATGTTGTGCTAACCCCAACCATACAATTATTTCATTACTACTTCATAACTGTAATTTTGGTACTGTTATGCATGGTAGTGTAAATATCTGTGTTGTCCAGTGGTCTTAGGGGACCCCTGTGAAAGGGCTCTTTGACCCCCAAAGGGGCTACAACTCACAGGCTGGAAGCCACTGCCCTAGAGGATCCAAGTCAAATGCTCTCACGCTTCACTCAAACAGTCCCAGGGCCTTTAACCCTCTCTGCTCCGAACTTCACCTAAGGGCGCTAACTGATGTGTCAGTGTGCCTGTTTCTGGAGGACACTTGTCACATGGTTGGAATTACAGGCATATAATTCTGCTTCCAACTCCTTAACTTCAAACTGGGGGCAGGGAACAGGAAACAACATGACTTCCTCCTAAAATTGAACACGCAGAAATGCTTTTGCTAAAGGCCTATAGTTATCAAATTATCTCTGGTTTTATCTGTATTAACATGTGTTTGGCTCATCCACTCCTGAAAGATGTATTCATTATGAATGGAATGCCAAGCAGATGTCTTCTTTCCATCTGATAAAGTGCTGTCCAGCGGGGTCACCACCTTCCTGTGACATGCAAGGCTAATGCTACTCATTTCTTGGAAGGTGGCACTTTCCTCTGCCTGTCCTCAGGCCCTAGAGTTCTACTACCACGAGGCAGGAAGCAGACTTATTTCTGTCTCATCTGGTAAGTACCTGTCAGAATTTTTCAAATTGTACATTGGTGGCTTTCAATCCTGGAAAACAGCTGGCCATCACTTTTTCCAATATTATTTCTACTTTACTGTCTCCTCCTTATAGAAAACCAGTTAATCCTGTGTGAGGTTTTAGGGTCCTCACTGCAGTCTGATATCCTGTCACTTGTCTTTGCCTCTGTGCTGTATCCTAGACACTCATGGGATGGCACAGAAGAACGGTGTGTACAAGAGGAAACCAAGAAGCACAGAATGGTACACAGCTGAGGTTGCTAAAGAGGAGCAAGTCAATACAGACAAGAGATAAAACACGAGACTGGATGTGGTATCCCACTCTTGTGTTCCCAGCATGTGGGAGGGCTGAGGAAGAAGATAGTGAGTTCAAGGCCAGCCTGGGCAGCACGGCGAGTTCTAAGCCAGAGTACACAGGATACAGAGGGAAGAAGTATTAAGAAAGAAGGGCAAACAAGACTGACAGACTGACTAACAGAAAATCAGGCTGGTTGGTTTAAATGTTAACAGAGGCTATTCTGAAAGGACTCTGATATCAATTCAGAATTGTAGATAAATACAAAGATAAATCTGATACACATATAGGAAACTTTTATAGCTGAAAATTCTCCACAAAGAAAATTATAAGCTTTGCATCATAAGCACTTGTGATGTCAAGTCTAGTAAACATGGAAGACAGAACACTATCTTTCCCTAAAGACAGACGAGACTTCGTAAGCTCAAGACCACTTTCATGGATACTTTCTAAATGTCCATTTTGGGGGCAGTGGAACCCAAAGGTCAGAATCCCTTGTGATTATGGTCCCAAAAAACTCCTTGTAGGTAACACGTTATAATCAAGTAGGATTTGACTCATTAATATTAATTCAACAAGCAATATGATTTAGCATTTGTAAATTAAAAATAAAAATGTATTTCAATACACATTTAACAAAACTAACAAAAATCATAAATAACCTGTCAAAATTCACGAAGGAAATAGTTCTCCACAAACTCCTTACTCATAGCTATTGTTGTACTCAGCTAAAACCTTACTCACATGAAACACTAAGTTCATCCGCTGCCCCACAAGTTCAGGAACGCTGCAAGGCCTGCCAGTCTCATCATGTCTAGTCATCACCACACTGATATGGTAAAGAAGGAAAAATAATAAATAAGATGAAGAACAAATAAAAAAAGTACATGGATTGAGATCTTGGAAGAAAAAACAAATGAGAGAACTGAAAGTTTGAAATTCTAAAGTGAGCTATATTTATATAAGCTAACAAGAAAAATTCAAGATCAAATCAGTTATGTTTGCAATAGTATGAAAAAGAACAAAATACTTAGAACTGAATTTAACACAAATGCAAGCTTTGCTGTGTAAAAACTACAAAACATTGTTGGAAGATTTATAAAAGAGCTAAATAAACATAAGCCATTCTATCTTCCTGGATTCAAAGACTTCCTGTTGTCAGCACGGGAACACTTCCCAGATTTATCTGCAGATCTGAGGCAATCCTCGGCAAACCCGCCCTTATTTACAGGAGTGGGCAAGCTGACCCCAACACTCACACTGAGTTACAAACAAAACAAGATCGCCTGAACACCCCTGGACAGCAAGAACAAAGGCAGCATGCTCACCCTGGCCTTTTTCAAAGCACGCACGAGGCCTCCAGGTGTAGAGCAGGCCTGGCATAAGAATACACATAGGAGTCAGGGGTTGGAACTGGAAATCAGAACTAAACCTTGCATCTACAACTAGATCATTTTTTACTAGGAGGCTGAGACGTTTCAACAGGGAAAAGAACAGTCTATTCAACAAAAGTGCTATGACAAATGGAAATCCTCATGCAAGAGAGTTTCTGGACCCTGATTCATAGCACATACCAAAGCTAACTAAAAGTAAAAGGGCTAGGACTAGCAAGCTCTTAGAAGACACATAGGTGTAGATCTGATTCACGTGTATTTATTGATGGCCCTTCTGGGCATAGGCCCTAGTGGGGTAGCTAGTGATCACACACACACACACACACACACACACACGCATACACACACACACACACACACACACACACACACACACACACACACACCTAAGCATTTCTGTTTTATTGTGGTTTCTGGGCCTTTTTTGTTAAAAGACATTAAAAACAATTTCTTGTACATGACCTTTAGCATAAGTAGCCAAAGGGGAGAAAAATGGAAAAAAACAATTGGGCCTGATCAAAATTAAAAGTTTTCTGTGTCAAATAACACTAAGGCAAGCCATAGAATAGAAGAAATGTTATACAACAACCTTGTATTTGATAATGGTATGGTATCAAGAACACACAAAGAACCCTTACAACTCAACAATAAAAAGACAAACATCGCAATTAAAAATAGGCAAGGGTGAAACCACATTTTGACAGAAAATATCTGGAAAACATACCTGACAAATTCTTTGGATCAGAATATGTACAGGGAATTCATAACCACCGGTTACTTAAAAGGCAGTACTAGTCAGCCTCAGGCAGGAGTGTTTCAAACTCAAAGGCTAGCCTGGGCTACAAAGGCAGGCACTGCCTGATTAGTTTCCTTTGTGTGTGACAAAACACTAGCCAAAACTAATCTGGGGCAAGAAAAGGGTTTATTTGGCTGATTGGTTATAGTCCATCGCTGAGAGAGAAGCCATGGCAGGAACTCAAAACAGGTACTTTGAGGAGGAACTGAAGCCGAGACAGTGAGGGAAGGAATACTTCCTACCGGCTTGCTTTCCACGGCTTGCTTAGCATGTTTTTTTATACAACCGAGGACCATCTTGTCCAGGAAGAGGGCATTTTCTTAACTGCTACTTGATATTGCCGGATCGAGCCCACTGTGGCCAGTACCATCCTAGGCATGTGGGCCTCAGCTAGTTAAAGTTAACTGAACAGAAGCCAGAGGGAGAGAAAAAGCAAGCCAGTAAGTAGCATTCCTCCATGTTTTCTGTTTCAAGTCTGACCTCAAGTTCCCTCTTGTCTTGGAATCAGTAGACGATAGAAAGATGAAATAAACCCTCCTCCTTAAGTTGTTTTTGATCACTGCAACTGAAAGCAAACTAGAAGAGTAGCCTGTTTCCTTCAACTAAGTCCTCCCTCCCAGTGAGGGTGTCAAATCATGAATCCCACTAAGCAAATCCACTAAGCCAAAGCTCTCATAATCCAGCCACCTTTCAAAAACTAGATCCAGCTGGGGACCGGGCCACTTCAGCATAGGAGCTTTGGGGAGGGGACTGTGTATTTAAACCACAACACAAAAGCTTGCTTTATCTCATATTTTATTTTGTTATATTTTTAATTGAGTAAGTGGACAAACATCTAGTCACTAGGGTAAAGGTTGCCAACTGAACTGTCACACCTGCTGGAAGAGAGAAACTCAGTTCTCTCCAATAGAGTGACACTGGGTATTATCAACCACCCAGCACAGGCCTCGTGCTCAGGAGGAGTTGACCAGCATATAGTTGAACTCACAGTTTTGGAGATTTTTTGTTTTTTGTTTTTCTTTTGTTTGTATGTGTGCTTTTATTTGGTTACAGTTTCAGGACTGGTTTTTAGAGGGCTTTGGGGTGCGTTATTTTGTTTTCTTGGTTTGGAGAGGGGGTTTGTTTATTTTTTGAGAAAGAATTTAAAGTTGGGTAAAGGGAAGGGGAGAGGATCTGGAAGGCTTTGGGGGAGGAGAAGAATATGGTCAAAATATATTTTAAATTAAAATTTATGTAAATAATAAAAATAATAACAAATAAACCACAATGCAAATATCAGAACAAAGCATGAATGATTTCCTCTAATGAGGGTATAGAGCAGAATGTGGTGGCACGCGCCTTTAGTCCCAGCACTCTAGAGGGAGAGGCAGGTGGACTTCTATGAGTTTGAGGCCATCCTGATCTACCAGGCAAGCTCCAGGCTAGCCAAGGATACATCATAGAATTATCTCAAAAACTTACAATCCAGATGAAAGAATGAATACATTTAAAATGAAAGTGTTTGGCATAGGAGTACAAATGATAAATTGGTTTTTTCTTCCGCATCTCCGCGCCCCCACCCCCCGGGTAACAGCCATGTTTATCCTGGAACTCACTTTGTAGACCAGGCTGGCCTCAAACTCACAGAGATCTGTCTGCCTCTGCCTCCCAAATGCTGGAATTACAGCCATGCACCATCACATCTGGCACAGAGAATATTTTTAATGGGACTAGAGAGATAGCAAAGTCAGTGACGCATCTGCCACATAAGTGCGAGGCCCCTGGGACTCAGTGGCCAGCCGCATGCTGCATCAGCAAGCCTGCATCCCACTGAAAAGGTCCTGTCTCAAAAAACAGCTTGGTTTTTGTTGTTGTTATTTTGAAAGCTCAGTAACATGAGAATACAAATGCTCAAGGTCATCCATCAGGGCACTGTTTGCAATTTCAAAATGCTGTGAACTACTTGCACTTCCTAGCACCCTAACAGACAATAAAGCAACTGGAGAGCAGAGAGGACAAAGAGAGGCCAGAGACTTGAAGAAGACAGAGCCATAGGAAACCCCAAAGGACTGAAACCCAGGCATGGACGGCTGCAGGACACTTTGGGCAAAACTCATTCAAGTCTATGCTTTTTTTTTTAAAAAAAAGTCAAAATAGTAAATTTTTTTCTAATTTTGTTCTTTATTTTTTATAATAAATTAGTGGAAAGGGAGCATATGTTTCAACATATGTTATATATATATGCTATGTGAGAAAGTTTGGAAACATGGATCTGATTTTTTATAAAATGTAATAGAGAAAAGATAATTAACAAATTTTAAAAATTAACCCACAGGACTATCCTGATGAGCACGTTAGTGCTTAGCAGCTCTGGAGGCTGGAAGGGAGGTCTGCCTGCTAGCACTAGCCAGAGGAGTTTCTGAGCACAAAGCCTCCTAACACAGGAAAACTCCCAAGCAGAGCCAGGAAGAGACAAACAGGGACTCTCCGGAACAGGTAAAACAACAGGGTCTCAGAACAGCATTGCCACCTGTGGGGTGGGAGAGAGAGAGAGGACGCTGTACCATTGAGTTGCTTCTTTGCTTCTGTACATATGCATGTGTATGCATGTTTGTATACACACATTTGGATGTACAACATGTGCACACATGTGAGTATGTGTGTGCATGTACATAATGACTTCCTAGTGCTGACCTCTATGAAGCTAGAAGCAGAAACTCCTTAATAAATAGTTAAAAAAAAAATACACCTACACCCAAAACTCAATCTTTAAATATTTCCACACTACAAAGAACCAAGGGCCTTGAAGGAAATCCTGATGGGGGCTGGGAAGACCAGGCACAAGAGAAGTTTAAAATATTAAATAAGAAAAGAATGAATTTTTTGTTAATTTTTAAAGTGTGGGAAGGAAAGAGATTAGAAAAAAAGAAAGGAGAGAGGTAACGAATTAGAAACACAAATTTCACAAAGCAAAGCTGATAATACTAGATGAGCAAATAGAGAAGGGAAGGCTCCTACTCAGGGCAGGTGGCCATGTCTAGGAGGCTCCTACTCAGGGCAGGTGGCCATGTCTAGAAGGCTCCTACTCAGGGCAGGTGGCCATGTCTAGGAGGCGTGAGTGGCCAGCGTCCCATGAATGAACTGAAAGCACACACAAGCATTATGGTCAAGATGCTCTAGGCAGAGCATCCCAGCAGATGCTGAGCCCAGGGCTCTGGTATGGAGCAGGATGGGCAGAGCCTACAGATCTTCCCCGCAGAAAGCTTGTGAGTCTAAACAGCCAAGGCTCCTGCTGGCTTGTAAAGCAACTCCATGTGCCCAAACAGGGCAGGCAGACATTCGGTACATAACAAGGGCATCATCCACACACGTGATGTCTAACCAAGAGTGCATGAACTAGATCATAAGGAAACACCCAAATGGGAAGGATTTTTGAGTGGTTTTGAGATAGCATCTTACTCTGTAACCCAGTCTGGCCTGAAACTGGCTATGTGACCCAAGCTAGCCTTGAACCAATGGCAACACTGTCATCTCCACTTCCCCTGGTTCTGGCATTGCAAGTGGGAGCCAGACATGCTAGGCTAGTAAAGCCCCTTTATTTCATGAAAGAAATTCTATTCCTCAAAATGTCAATGATAGGAGCCTGTAGGAAACACTCCAAACGAAGAGAGAACACAGCCACATCAGATACAACACCATCTCAGGCTCTGGGTCCTAACTCTTTGGCAGTGGCCATGCTTGAGCCATCCAGGGCTGACAGGATGGCTCAGCCATACAAGCCAGAAGTTCCATGCAGAGAACTAACTCCACAAAGTCCCCCCTCCTTTCTCTCTCTCTCTCTCTCTCTCTCTCTCTCTCTCTCTCTCTCTCTCTCTCTCACACACACACACACACACACACACACACACACATTTTTTTAAAAGAAATTTCCCATGCTTCCCTATCCCAAGCTCCAAAGTCATGTACTTTTCACAGCCACCCATCCATCGGCCTCCATCAGTCTTCAGCTTTCACAACAGAAGTGACTCAAAGCTGTCTCGTGACAATGATGACGACCCAAGGACAGCTCTCTGGCCCCATTCACTGAGCTCCTGAGCTTCTCGCTGGAGAAAAAGAAAAGGATCCATGACAAAGGCCCTCAGACATGGATGCCAACCCTAGCCCTGGCACAAGCCAGGGAGTGGCTTCCGGACTTCTCAGTTAACGGTGAAGAAGAGCACGGGCGAAGGCAGGGGTCTGGACTTGTGCCTGTGCAATGCTGACTCACCTCAGGGTTCTGCTACTTCAGTGATAAAACAGGAGAATTAAAGACCTTGACGATTCAGTGAGGAACTTCTGCCTGGAACATTACACTCATCACAGAAACCATCTGGTCAGATATTTATTCCTAGAAAGGGGCTGACCTCCCCCCACACACACACCATCTTATAGCAGCTAAAACCGCCTACAAGTCCTGCCCATATCTCCTCTGAGGGCACTGAGCAGGTACATCCTAGGGGTGGGAAAGCAAGGGGAAAGACCTAGCCAAGGTCACAGAGTGGTTTCAAGAAAAGCAGCCTGCAAGTTCTGGATTCCCGAGCTATAGCCGGACCCCACAGGCCAAGTGGGCTCTGGTCAGAGAGCTCCATCCCCAGGATTTCCACCCAGACTCAGGGTGACCACAAGGGGCTGGAGAGCCAAACTTGCTCTTGCACTTGTCGAAACAGCTCTCTCCAGCTACAACCAGCCTACCAGGTCTGGCCTAAGACCTAGACCCTTCACAGGGTCCCTTACCAGCTTGTGAAAAGGCAAGGACACAAGAAAAAAAAAATCAAACATGTTTTCAACAAAGTAGGCAGAGCTGTAGATAGCAGTCTTGCACAGTAGAAGAGAAATTAACCAGGCCACCAGGAATAAAGTCCCTACCCCAACACACACACACACACACACACACACACACACACACACACACACACAGCCTCCTTATCATAGCCTATGCTGGTTGCCCTTCATATACAAAGCCAAGGCAGCATCCAGGAGCCTATTAATTCAGTGTGTATGGTTCTTTCCACAGAGCAGCTATATATACTATTGCTTTGTGGGGAAAGAAAACAAACATCCCAGCCCTGGATGCTAAGTGGCATGTCTAAGAGTCAGGTGACATCAGCTGCCCTGAGCTGGAGCTTAGAGTACGACACAACCATCCCACTAACAATGTTCCTCACTCTGTCCCACAACTGCTCAATCTGCCCAAGAGCACAGCAGGAAAACTGTGGAGCAGCTATACCAAGCATTTGTCCCAAGGTGTCTTAGAGGAAACAGTTCTCCATTCTCTAGCAACGATGGGCCACAGCGATTATGTGGCTCCAGTCATTGTCTCTGTCTTGTGAGCTCGCCAGACAGTCTGGCAGCAGGCAGTAGAGGGTACATGGGTCATCTCATCCTGAAGGGAGGGGGGAAAAAACAGGTCCTCAACAGCAGATGGTAGTCCAATCTGAATCTCTGGGAGGAAAAGACACTCTGGAATCCTATGACAGGAAAGGCAGAGTGAGGAAGGCTCCTAGAACTACTAAGAGGAAGATGAGACAAAGCACCACCTGACAGCCCACCAGCTGGAACTCCAGGCAAGTGCAGGACCCCTGCTAGCTAAGGAGGCATTGGTGTGGGGCAGGACTGCTACAGTCACAGTCACAGCTGCCTAGTGAGACCTCAAGTCTCCCCAGCCACACATGCCTTACCCTGCTCTTTGAAAGGCGTGAATGACCCAACTTAGCAATGGTACAACCACCTATCTTCATATGAGGCCCTTTCTACATGGAAGAGCCAGCATTCTGTGCACGCACACACACGCGCACGCACGCTACCCTGTGTACAGCTAGCAGTTCCCCTGGATTAGATAAGTCTTCCTACTAGGTCAGATGTCAGCCTTCTTTTTGTCTCCTCCATCCCTTTCTTTTTCTAAGACAGTTTTCACTATGTAAACCATGTTAGCATCCAAAGTCCTAATCCCCCTGCCTCAGAACTCCCACCGCTGCTCCAATGCTGTGACTATAAGGCATGTACCGTTATACCCAGGTTGGTGCTCCCTGGCCAGGCAGCAACTTCCATAGCCCCCCTCTCAACTGAGCTCTCTCAGACACCTGAGGCCTCACCTGCGGCAGACAGGGTCTTCTCCCCAAGGGCTTCTGCCCTCCTTCATGGCAACACAGCTTTGGCAGAGCTCAGGGTAGCCTGTCAGGGCACATGTGGCCCAGTCACCCTACCACAGAGAGTCACGGACATACTGACCAGTCTGGATTCCACCTCTTTTAACGATTCTGCAGACTAGCTGATTAGAATTTCCATGACTGTGGGAGTAAGAATGTTACAGCCCACAGATTAAAAGCCAACACGGCTTGGGGCTATTTGTACTCTTCTTAATTGCATTTCTTGCCCATCTTGGTTATCAGAGAAAACCTTTAGAGCTAGGTCTTAGCAGATGACTAGCTTCCACCAGCTAAGAATGTGTTCAGGTAAATTTTAAAACCGACAGCAGACTTACCGTAACCTCACTCTGCTCAGCCATCTGTAGCTTGCCTTATCTGCTGTCCCCACCAATGAAACTGATGTGTTGATTTATGGCTGCCTTTGTGCTGTGGAGCTCAAGTCTAGCCTACCTGAGCTCCAAGCCAGTCAGGGATTCTGCCTCAAAAAAGAAGGGGAGGGATTAAGAGAGGAGGGAGAGAGGGAGAGAGGACATATCCACTCCCATGGAACATGTCATTCAGAACTATTTGAAACCATGCTCCTGTGCCATGGTCACTCATACTCACTTGGTGTGGAGCTATTTGGTATCAGCAGTTTATAGCTGGCCCTGGATACTGATGCATGTGAACATGTCTTGGACCCCAATATACTAAAACTAATTTGCCCTCTGCCATACCATCGTCCTTGCCACAAGCAGCAATCCATCGAGAGTCCACTCAGCTCTGTAGTTATGGTGACACAGCAAGAAACAGAGACCACAGAGAATGGCAGATCAGCAGAGCTGGGCCGGGATGGAGGGTGGGGTAGGGAGTCAGCACTTCCACTCCTAGAACTAGTACATCAAAGAAGAAAACCACCCAGCTATACTGCTCCTGAGCATATACCCAAAAGATGCTCCACCATACAACAAAGACATTTGCTCAGCTATGTTCACAGCAGAGCTACTTATAATAGCCAGAAACTGGAAACAATCCAGATGTCCCTCAGCCGAAGAATGGATAAAGAAAGTGTGGTACATCTACACAATAGAATACTATTCAGCTATCAAACAGAAGGACATTATGAAATTTGCAGGCAAATGGACAGAGCTGGAAAAAGACCATCCTGAGTGAGATAATCCAGATCCAAAAAGACATGCACGGTATTATACCCACTTATGAACAGATATTAGCAACATAACACAGGATAACCATACTATAATCCACAGACCTAAAGAAGCTAAATAACAAGGAGGACCCTCGGGAGGATGCTTAATTCTCATTCAGAAGGGCAAATAGAATAGACATGGGAAGCAACTGAGGAGAGGGAACATGGTGGGAGCCGACCACAGAGGTTCTCTGAAAGACTCCACCCAGCAGGGGATTGAAGCAGAAGCTGAGTCCCACAGCCAAACTTTGGGCAGAGGGCAGGGAGTCTTATGGACAGAAGGACCTGAAGGGGACAGGAGCTCCACAAGGAGACCAACAGAGCCAACAAATCTGGGCCTGGAGAGGGCAGCAGAGACTGATGCACTACCCAAGGACCATGCATTGAGAGGGCCTAAGCATCCTGTTCAGATGTAGCCGACAGGCAGCTCAGTCTCCATAGGGGACCCTAGTAAGGGGGGCAGGGGCTGTCCCTGCCAAGGACTCTGTTGCCTGTCCTTCGATCACTTCCCCCTGGCAAGGTGCCTTACCAGGCCACAGAGGAAGAGGATGCAGGCAATCTTGATGAGACTTGGTAGGGATGATAGGGATGAAGGGCTCCTCTAGGGGAGGGGTATGGGGGGGAGGGAGGGAGGGAGGGAGGGAAGGAGGGAGGGAGGGAGGGAGGGAGGATGGGACTGGGAGGAGACAAGAGAGGGGGCTACGATTGGGATATAAAGTAAACAATTTTAGAAGAAGAAGAAGAAGAAGAAGAAGAAGAAGAAGAAGAAGAAGAAGAAGAAGAAGAAGAAGGTGGTATTTAATAAATTCTGCTATAAACAATAAACATTAAAAATAAAGGGGACAAGGCTATTGGTAGCTCATTGATAAAATGCTTGCCATTGAAGCCTAAGTTCAATCCTAAGAATCCAGAAAGGATTTTGGGGGGCTTTTTGTGTGTGGGGGTGGTGGTAGTGGTGTTCCTGTTGTTTTTCTTTTTAGTTTGGTTTGGATTTTTGGTTTTTGGTTTTTCGAGACAGGGTTTCTCTGTGTAGCCCTGGCTGTCATGGACTCACTTTGTAGACCAGGCTGGCCTCGAACTCACAGAGATCTGCCTGTCTCTGCCTCCCGAGTGCTGGGATTACAGGCATTCACTATGGTACCTAGCTCAAGCAACCATGTTTTGTTTTGTTTTAATGGGTATAATGGTTCACACTTGTAATTCTAGTTCTGAAAAGATAGAGGCAGGTACATCCCTAGGGATCCTGGGCCAGCCTAGCCTATTTGCGCTACAAGCCAGTGAGCAATTCTGACTCAAATGAGGCAGAGGAGGAAGGGGGGGGGGGGAGAAAAAGACAGAGACAGAGAGACAGAGGGAGACAGAGAGAGACAGAGACAGAGAGACAGAGACAGAGAGAGAGAGAAATATCATGGGTCTCTATACCCATGCACATATTCATGCACCCATGTACTCACACATTTAAAAACACACATACATGCATATACACAAAAAATTAGAGGAAAATAAACTTTCAATGTGCAGCCACACTAACCTTAACCCTAACCCTCACTGACATTGACTTGAACTAATGCTATGCAAACTCCAGCCCTAGCATTGACTGAATTGTAGCTCTAACCCTTATGCTAGACCAAATAAAATAGTGGGACATATTACAACTGGAAAATAGTTAAAAGAATCAGGAAAATCCAGTAGGGTTCCCCCCCTAAAATCAGCATTTGAAGTCATCAGTGAGCTCACATTAAATGATGAAAGGAAGTCATCAGCGTATCTGTAGATTGAGTCTGAAATGTGTATGTGCACATGTGTGGGAGGGTACATATGTGGGGATGCACATGCAAATGAATGTAGAGGTCAGAGGTGAATGTCAGCTGTCTTCTATCCATCTTCGACTTATGTTTTAAGCAAGCCTCTCTGTAAATCTGGAGCGTGCCATTTCAGCTAGACTGGCCAGCCAGCCAGCCCAGGGTCTTCCCATCCAGTTCCCAGCTTGGAGATTACAGATGTGCGCCATCATGCCCGGTGCTTCTGATCCAAACTGAGGTCCTCATGCTTGCACAGTAATCATGCTCACCCCTGAATCGTCTCTCCAGCCCCAGCTGAGAAAAACAGCTGCAACTAACATGCGTAGTAAACTGTGATTTTCAATTTTTAAAAACAAACCATAAGTAGCAATAGAAAGAAACTCTAACTTAGTGATGAATATTTAGCAGCGAGCTACAACAAGCAGCATTTGGGCCAAGTAAAGGCTACATTAAAATTCAACTAGAAATCCCCTTGCAACTAAAAAACATCAACACACAACCACATCCAAATATGCTATTTTCTATATACTATTATGTACAGGATAAATACAATATCAAAATCCCAATTACTCTAACCAGATGACGTAAGTCAGTTGGAAAAGGAATTGAAGAGAGAAATTTACAGCAAAGACAATTGATGGTAAGACAAGATGGCACCCTACAACAGAAGCTGGAAATCCTTCAATTGCTCACAATTTAAACTACAGGTCTGAAGCTGGAAGTTGTAGGATGCAACTGTTATCCACACACTCGAAAACACCGAGGCAGAGGCATATCTATTAGTTCAAAGCCAAGCTGGGCTACATAACAAGTACCAGGCCAGCCAGGAATATATAGCAAATCACTGTCTCAATCAACCAATGAATCAATCAATCAATCCATGCTTGATCCATTTAAATCCACATCTCAATGTGAATATTTTGGTGTTTACAGGATCTCCTTATGTAGCCAAAGCTGACCTGGAATTCATGATCCTCTGGAGAAGTCTGAGATACAGGCACATAATTACATGACTGTGCCTTGCTTCAGGGTGATTCACCTTGTAACTTAAAAAGGGATTTTAAAATTCATCTAGACCACAGGAGGCCTAGGAAGCCAGACAATGATTTAAAGAATAGGATTCTTTATCAGATGTGTACATATAAGATTACGATAATTCCGAGTGTGAGATGTGACGGCAGGAAAACAGCGACCCGTGAAGCAACACGGTGCACCATGCAAGAACTGTAGCACAATCTCTGGGGAAAGGAAACATTTTCTAGTGTGTGGGGTTTTAATATTTATAAGAAAAATTACTTGGGTCTTTATGTTTCTAACTAAATCTCAAGTCAATTGCACAGTAAATGCAAGAAGAAGAAGAAGAAGAAGAAGAAGAAGAAGAAGAAGAAGAAGAAGAAGAAGAAGAAGAAGAAGAAGAAGACCAGGATATACAGGTGGTTGCCCTCTGCTTCAGGGTAGGAAAGAGCTTTGTAAATGAAAATAATTGAGGATAGCAGTATACCTAGAATATGAAGTGAGTCGCCCAGCATGCTACAGGGCAGATGTAAAGGCAAGCGCAACAGCTGGAAAAACACCTTCCTCAGAAGGGCACACACACTGTCTTCAGCAGGGAAGAACGCTTATACACCGGAGCAGACCCGATGGGTGCTAAAACTGCCCACTGTGACCCTGCTTCCCTGTGGCAAGTGCAGATGTGCATGGGGCCCGTTTCCAGGGAAGACATAGCTCAAGCCTGGCTGGCCCAAGGCTGGTATGAACTAGCAACCTAGACCAGTCTGGCAGTTCTACATAGTGGCCACCTGCTCCAACTTAAGAATCCAACAACAGCAGAGACAAGCTGTACAGCAAGATGCTTATCCACACCACTGGTGCGCAACAGTGTACAAAGGGGTAATGATCCAAAAAAAAAAAACATATTTACACCCATACAGAAGGAACAACTTAAGCCTCTCAAAAGGCCTCCTGCCTAGACTAGGTCGAACTTTTCACAGAATGCTAGGCAGTAAAAAAAAAAAAAAGCACATGTAGACCCATTTCATCCCCTGGCAGGCTTGAGACCTCATCTGTCCCTCTAAGCACTGGGCAAGGACTGTGCCCAACATGTGGCCTCATGAGCCCAATCAGGACAGTGAGGAAGAGGTGACGCCACAAACATAGGGAAACTGAGAGCACAGTCAAGGAGCCTGAGAAAGAGCCCTGAATGAAGGGTGTGGGGGCCAAACCCGCAGAACTCACGTAGCCTAAAAAGGCCTGTGGGTAGCAGGCTTTTGGCTACTTTATTTGGTTCCTTTTCCTACCTCCCTACAGCACCCCATCCCTTCCAGCCCCCCAACACTAGGTAGGAGAGGAAGAAGGATAGATAGGAAAGGGGAGTGGATCCCTTTAGATTACGTCCTGCTGATTAAGGGGTGTTGAGTTCCTTTAGGGGCAAGTCCAATATTGTCACCAGGATACCTCCAAGCAGCAACCAGCAATCCAGCCTTAACAAAAGCAGCAGCAGCAGGCAGGGGAAGAGCAGCCACTGCTTCTCTCGAGGTTCTGGCTTTTTTTTTTTGTTTTTTTTTGTTTTGTTTTTTTTGTTTTGTTTTTCGAGACAGGGTTTCTCTGTGTAGCCTTGACTGTCCTGGACTCACTTTGTAGAACAGGCTGTCCTCGAACTCACAGCAATCCACCTGCCTCTGCCTCCCGAGTGCTGGGATTAAAGGCGTGCGCCACCACCGCCTGGTGTTCTGGCATTTCTTATACCCTCTCAAGAGTCCCTAGAATTCAAACATAAACTATTTTCAGCTGGCAAAAATATCACACACACACACACACACACACACACACACACACACACACACACACACAGCACTAGACCACTCATAGTCAGCTGCTGAGGACAATCTGAAGCAGCCCCATATTTCACACCTGGGATTAAAAGAAAAACATATTCTCAACATAACTAGGCTTTTAAAGCAACCAAAACTCTCCCCACCCCCATGCCCTTCATACTCTGCATGATGGAAGCCAGGCCCTGTGGGTGGGGTGAGGAACCCTCCCTGCAATTGTGTGACTGTGATTGAGTTCCTCCCTGACAGGGGAAGCAAGGGAAGAAAACTGAAGGGGCTTTAATTTCATGGTTTTTTTTCCCCTAAAACATTTTCTATAGCCTTTTAATTTTCACTTTTATAAGGCTATAAACATGTAATTTTAAAATTAAATAATTATACAATAGCAGCACCCAGTCACTGCCTTGCTTCTGTGCCACTGATAAGCTTTTTCATTTTCATACTCTACATTGTAACTTCCTTCTATTAAGGGCCAGCGTTGGCTCTCCTGAACCCCATCCTCCATCTCCCCATCCTCAATGATGACTATTAACTCCCCTAGTACCGCGTCCTTCCTATACCACAAAGTATGGCTTGCTTGTCAATCCACACACTCAACATACTTCTCCAAACTCAGTCAGTGGTCCAGGGGCCTCCGGATCTGCTTTGAGCTCTGGCATCTTCCTGGGATGCTCCTGGAGGCGGGTCACCCTCAGGCTGGACTTCACTCCCACAGCCCTTTCTCTCCCACAGCAATCCTAGGTTCCCAGAATCAGAAACCCACTAGAGAGCAGCCCTACCTTTCAGCCTGTGGCACTCCCCTGTCGTGCCTGCAAGCTCCTAGGTCATTTCTAGGCCAGGGTCCTCACCCTTCTGCCAGGCCGAAAGGGAGACAGGCAAGAAGCTGCTTCTCAGACATGCTTTCCCTCCATTTCCTACTTCTCATATTTAGTGCCTTTTCCATTCTCAGAGGTAGACAGTAATGCCATCCCTTAGATTCAGGAGAGCCTTAGTACCCCCAGCACATATATATCACAGGCGTACACATGGACTATCCACATGTATAGAGTACATACACTTACACGGGTACTGCTTACACACCTAAATATGTACACTACACCCATGGATACATGGATACACATTCACAAAGGCACCACACACGTTTTGTCATTTTAGGGAAATTTTTAAAGATTATTTTTATTATTTACTTAAGTATGTGGGTGCCCATAGAGGACAGGGGAGAGACCCGATCTCCTGGAGCTGGAGTTACAGATGCTGTGACTTGGCACTAGGGACCTCTGAAAGAGCAGCAAGTGCTCTTAACTGCTGAGCAGTCTCTCCATCCTTACGTCAGTCAGTCGGTCGGTCGGTCGGGTGACTCATTTTCATCTGTTTGTGGATGCTGGAACTGAATTTAGTCCACCGCACATGTTGATAAGAGCTCTACCACTGAGCTGTATTTTCAGCTCCATTTTAGATTATTGGTTTTTAAAAACAAAGAAGAGATGAAGAAGGCAATGATAGAGTCAGGACTCATTATAAACTGTGTCTGCCATTGAGTTTGTTTTGTGAGTGAGGGCTTCAAGCCTAGAGTGCTGTTACACACCTGCACTCCCAGTTCTTAGACTGAGAAGGGTATAGTGAGCCTGAAGCCAACAGATGTGGTACAGCAAGACAGTGTCCCCAAAAGGGGGCGAGGAGAGGAGAGCATGAGCCATCTTGCATGCTAGTGGACGTCGTCTGTCAATAGGCAGGGAACAGAAAACAAGTAGCATCAGGGGTCATACGAACATATCCCTAACCAAACAAGAAAGGTGGTATTACCCAAAGCCAGTGCAGATGCCTCGACAGTACCGGAACAAGAAAGGCTGAGAAGTAATTTGAGCCCTCAGGACTGGGCAAGGGGCAGAGAAATGCCTCTGCTCCTCACTGTAAGTGCAGTGGAGCCCTTAGTGGAGCCTGACATCTGAATCCACGGGAATATGAGGAAGAGAAATGGACAGGCAGGTCAATCTGCCAGGAGTGCTGCAGGGACTGGCCAGGGTTCAAGGCATTGGCAAACCCTGGCCCAGGAGACGACAGGAGGCTAGTGTGCATGGCTGTGCGGCCTCCCCACAGCCCTGTGCCCTCGGTCTAAATGACTCTCAATGCGCAATAAAGAGTTTGCAGGAAGCCTGTAAGCTGAGAAGCGAGGGCAAGTCACCACCTGGATCAGGGCAAGAAGAGGACCCAAAACTATATCAGCTATAATGCGATCATTTCAAATTGTCCCAATTCTGTAAGTTTTCAAAGTAATCTAGGTAAATATTAAAAAAAAAAAATAAGCAAATTGATATTAGGAGAACAAAAGGCATCTTTTAACAGAGGCTTTGTTCTTTTTCTCAGTTCTCTTTAGTATAGGTGAAGAAAAGGGAGCTCTGAGGTGGGACTAGGAGTGGCCGAGGAGCAGCGGGCATCGGTCTGTCTACAAAATACAGCAGGATTGCAGGCACATAAGCCCTGGAAGGGCCCTCCCGGGCTTCTTCACCGAGGGTGGCATTCCTCTGGCCCCAGGGAAATAGGGAAGTTCTGCGGAGTGTTGAAATGGAAGCGAGTGTTTCCAGAGCTGCCACTTCTCCTAGGAAGCGTCCGCTGCAGATGGGCTGCTCTGGTTTGGCACGCCAGCCAGGAATCCCAGCAGAAGCAACTGGAGTGTCCAATCAACATCACCCATGGTGGCAGAACCATTCCGTTCCTAGCAGCTCAGTACCCCTAAGAGCTCCCTCTGGACGCGCAGCCGAGGCCACAGGTGCCCACTAAAACGCTCCTGCCTCTACTTGACTAAGGCCTTTGGGAGCTTCCAGCGTTTGCCTGCTGCAGCCCGCCAGAACCCATTTGCTCACAGCCTTGATGGCTCAGACTGTGCGGCTCAGCCCAGCCTCTCTCGCAGCCTGGCAGCTTTGTCAGTAGCATTGAGCCCACTGTGCAGAGCAGACGGCTGAGGTAACTATGATGGATTCCGGCTCAGCATCCTGTTTTATTTCCAGCATGGGAGGCCAGATCGAAACTCAAGGCCTCCATCTGCCAGGAGGACGAATTGGCATAAAAACATGAAGGGAAAGAGAAGGTAATTCTGTGCCAGCGAGCCGGAAGCCTTCCCTAGAGAGTTCTGTGAAAATGAGATACGGTTGGCACAATTATAAAGGTGGTCTTTGGGCAATAGGGATGTGTTTGCACGTCCTCTCAGAAACAAGCAACATCAACAGCACCCATTATCAAAGCAGACGATCCAGCACAGAGAGAAAACAGGCTCACCGCACCTTGTCCCACATTTGTCCCACATGTTCTAGTCCCACCTCTGTGCCGAGGGGACTAAGAGCTAGTCTTAGGATGCCCTGCAAAGTGCCAGACAAGTTCCCTGATAGCACCCTGACCTCACTTCTCTTTCACACCCCTGCACATACGGCTCCTGCCACGATGTCTCCTTGAAGCTCAGTGACCACGCCGGGCATGTCCCCAGCACCCTACCACTCACTCCAGTGATACCCACCATCCCAGAGGCTATTCGAGCCACCCTATTGGCACAGAACCAACACTGCATTCTACCATCTGTGCTTCCTTTATTGCAGTCTTTACCACCCGACATGCAACATAATGCATTAGCTGATTGCAGCCATGTTTTGTGTCCCCTACAAGGATGTCAATATGCTGGAGGAGTGCCCAGCCTTTCCCAGGAACAGCGGGCACATAAGTGAATGCAAGAACAAAGGGCGTCATTGCCCCAGCGATTTGCTAATAAAAGCTCTGTGTAGAAGAGTCAGGACTCCAGTACTACACGTGTCATAAGTCCCCAGCCTTTCATGGTGTCTCTCCTGGGAGGTTTATGAGAAAGTGACCACTCTTTTGTTGTGTGACAGCTCAGGGAGGTCAGTGGCTTGTGGCTGTTGAGCTCTCCACAGCCTCACAGGCTGCTGTCAGGCCCAGCGGGAGGTAAGATCTGAGAACTCTCACCTCACTACCATGGAGTCAGATTTGGCCTACTGCTTTGCCACTGAGATGACAAGAGGTCCTTGGCTCTCTAAGCCTCAGGACGGGGGGGGGGGGGGGGGGGGGGGGGGGGGGGGCAGGAGGGGGAGGTGAGTTAGCAATACCCGCCTCAAGAAGTACTACAGAGACTGAGCTAGTAACTAAGAGAGATACTCAAGTCAGGAGAGCCAGTACAAAGCATGTGCCTCATGAATATTAGTCTATTATGGTTATATGGGTTTTCTAGGAAGCAGGTCTCCTGCTAAAAACTTTGATAGCAACCTTTAGACTAACTCAGCCCAGCGAATTAATATAAAATCAGCATCCATAGGATCACCTAGCAGTGCAAAGTTAAGACTCTTACCAACACGTAGACCTTCAAGATACTCCCACCTTCTCAGTCCCAGCTGTCACTCTCTTTCACACATGTAGGCACTTCTTGACTTGTACAGTAAAACACTGAGTAGTTCTTATTAATATGTTTAATACTTACTTAGGTGTATCCCAACTAAATAAAATTAAAAGGCACATATTTTCTTTAAAAAAAAAATATGCCTCAGAATGTGTTTGGTAAATAAGAAACAGAGTGAGAAATTACACAGAAATGATTAGTATATGAAGACAATAAAATGACCATAATAAATATATTGCATTTGTTAAAGACGATGAAGCATGAAATGCTACGGCGATACAACAAATCATTCTAAAAAGCCATAAATCAAGCATCTAGGGCTGAGATGAAAAGTACACTAGATGGGATTAACGCCATACTAGATACCACTGGAGAAGGGATGAGTTGGCACAGAAATGGAACAATCCGCTTAGGCCCAAACTTTGTAAAATGAAACATAAAGACATAAAGGTTCTCTCCCCAAAACTAGAGACATGTTTCAACTAGCGATATGAGAGTAGCGTAAGACTCAAAGAGAATGCCCAAAGCATTGTAAAGATTCGGCTAAAAATTATGAGCCAGTGCATAGCTCTGAAAGAAAAGATACAGAAAATTAAACTAATGTACATCGTAAGTACTGGTGAGGTAGCTGGTACATCATAAGGGCTGGTGAGGTGGCTCTGCAAGTGAGGGTGCTTGTCACCCAGCCTGATGACCTGAGGGGAGTTCCTGGGCCCCATAGAGAAGAAAGAGGGGATCAACTCCCACAGGCTATCCTCTGGCCTCCACATAAACATCATCACGTATGTACATCGAACACATGTGCACATACATGTGCATATACGCATGCATACAAATAGATGTTAATAATGTACCTGGTCAAGCTGACAGAAGAAAACAAAAAGCATTACAATCTGCTTGTTGGCTGCTCTTGTCACAAAAACAATCAAAAGGATAATTGTAATTATAGAAGCCTTTATGCATTCATATATATCCCTAATATCACTGTATACTTTAAATATGCATATACGGTAAGTTTCACTCAAAATGAAAGAAACATTATGTGAAAGGGATGGTTTTTATTTCAAAAATGAAAGAAACATTATGTAGAAAAGGATGAACACAGACATGGTAGATGGAGGATGTCTCAGAAAGAAAACTGCAACCCAGAAGCAAACGGAATGTTATCCATGACTGACGAGGAACAGAATCATCAATGGACAGGATGAAAATGACTTTCAAATATAAAAGTAAAATTCCAACAACAAAAGCTAAACTAACTCATAACCCAACATGCCAGAACTACAGGTATCATTAAAAAGAGTCCAGAACACAAAAGAAAATACCAGAAAGAACATTAGGCTTACAGAAGGAAAAGACATTGGAAACAGAAAAGATAGTAATATAAAAGCCATTTCTCTTTGTTTTCAAAGAGAATAGGCCACTTAAAGCAAAAATAGAATTGTCTTATAAAAACACAGAACTAAAGGTATATGACGATTATAACCTAAAGAGCAAGAGCAGTGAGACAGAAATAGATTATTGTAAGGCTTATACTACATCAAAATGGATTGTGGTGAATTAAAAATGAATACCACGAATAATCTCCAAGTTATCTCTCAAAAAAACAGAGATCGCTGATAAAATAGTAAAGGTGACCAAATTTTCCATAAATTGAATGACTCCAAAATAGGAAGAAAAGAGGAATCTAATAAAACATGAGAATAGAAAATCATAGCAAAATGACCAATTTATATCCAGTCATTCTGAATATGAATGGTCTAATCATTCCAATTAAATTGCATAGGTTTAAAAGTTCAATTTAAAAAAAAGTTCAATAAATAAGTGATCACACGGTTGGGAAATAGTTTAGTGATAGAGCACTTGCCTAGCATGCACAATCCTATCATATGTCCCAACACACACACACACACACACACACACACACACACACACACACACACACACACGAGGGGGGAGTGGCAGGGGAGACGGAGACAGAGGGGGAAGAGATTATACTAAGTGCTTTTTAAAGAAATTTCTGTCAATGTAAACATGCACATAGGTTAATAAAATGTTAAGGAAAGATATGCCGTACTAACATCATCAAAAGACAGAAAGACTACATTCATCTCAGGGGGAGAAAATGGGTTTCAGAGATGAAAATCTTATTGGCGTGAGGGCATGGTGCTTACAAAGGGATCCAAATTCTGCTAATGCTCCTGGCACAAAGGTAGAACTTGAGATGAGTCATTCTCACGCAGCCCCCCACCCCCGGCCCACCCTCCATGGAGTTCAGCCCTTTGCACACACGCTGATGCTCCATCTCTCAGCATCTTCCTTCCCTAATCACCTAGGAGTCTCTGTAGACTGGTACAACGTGGGCATCGAATATGCTCCTCTCTCCTCTTCCCTGTAGCCAACAAGCTTCTGGAAACGAATGCAGATTCATGCATACACTTTTGCACTGGAGGTTGATGCCAGACCTCTCAGCAATCAGCCAGGCACGCTGCTTGCCGACCATGTCGCATGTCTTCTCTATATGTCCCTATAGGCCTAGCTGGCGTTGGCCTCCAGAAAGAAGTCTACTCTTGGTGTATTCACTAGTTGGAATACTGCAGTGTGCTATAAAATGGTATGCCCCAAAGTAAAGTAAGTATAGATAGGGCTGGAGAGATGGCTCAGTGGTTAAGAGCACTGACTGCTTTTCCAGAGGTCCTGAGTTCAATTCCCAGCAACCACATGGTGCCTCACAACCATCTGTAATGTGATCTGATGTCCTCTTCTGGCATGCAGGTGACCTCCAGATAGGGAAAAAAAAAATTTTTAAGTATAGATAAGAACTCAAAGATAAAGATAGCATGATTGTCAGTGCCATGCTCATGTTACCTAAAGGTATACTACTTTTCTCATTAGTCTCTGTTTAGAAATATTACCCTGATAGAAACATTGTGAGCGAGGGCTTCTTATCAGTTCTGGGATGTATAAGTGAACCCACACCAGTGTAAGAACCTGGCCCAGCTTGTGCCACCTCGATCCCACACTCTACCAATCCCCCATCTCACCTTAAGTTACTACTGCCCGGGCCACACACACCTGGCTCCTTCCTGACACCTAGATGAGCCCTCAGCTCTTAAACAAGTCTCCCGTGACCACCCGTTAAGCAATGCCCCAATCATTCTCAATAGCTTTACTCTTCTACCTCTTCAGTACCTCAGCTTTCTCTCTCATCACCTTAAGAAATATGAAAGCACCACAGGATCAAAGACTTCCGCTCTGGGCCACCACCCACAACCTGAAAAACAGCTCCCAGAACATGCCTCGTGGCATCACAATAGAAGGCAGGCAGGCGGCTGCCCAAGTGGGGGCCAACACACACAGGTCAGGGCCCTGTCCCTGAAGGATAGCATACTGAAAACAATGAGGGGGGCCATGGGGAGACATTTCAGGGAATCCCAGGGCATGTGTACCTCCGCATTTGTGGGCATATTCTCTCTTCTCTCCTCTCCTCTCCTCCCCTCCCCCCCCCCTCTCTCTGTAAGGGAAAGGCGTATCTAGCACCAGATAATTCAGTTAAGTGGGAGGAGCATGATCGAAATGCATGCGGTTACTCAGATGCTCTCTGTGCAGGACTCAGGCGCTGCACCCTGTAGACACCCAGGTGAGAGCTGTGCTCCAGGCACCCAAGTGGCACAAGCCAAGCCAGGCTCTTATTGCTGAGAGTTACATCTACACCTCTGCACCGGCGTGAAGCCACTCACCCACAGCAATGCTTTCCTCAGGGTACTAATTCTGAGCCAGAGACTAAGAAGGCCGAAGAGAGGGTAAAGTGCTATGCCTTTAGAGAGCTTGAGAATGGCACTGACACGCTGCCTTCCTTGAGTTATTCTCTGTAACTTCCCTACACTGGGGCATACAGTTCTGTAGCACACTGCAATAATCCAAGAGCAGACATCTCTCTAGATGTGACTGTGTCCTCCACATCCCGCCAGCCCCAAAGCGACAGCTTCTGCTAAGGAAGGGGACTTCTTCTAGACCCTCTGAAGTTCCAACCTAACACCAGATTTCGCCTGCTCTGGTCTCAGGCCCCACACTCTACCATACCACATCACCATGCAGCTAATATGCCTTTTTATTTGCACATTTTCAGTGACGCAGCTAACATCTTTTGGGGGCTTTGTGTTCATGTCACAGCAGGGTAGGATTGAGGCTCCTTCTGCCACAGTATGGATATCGGGAGCCTTTCCCATTAGGAGGGCACGAACAAGGGGCCATGGGGGACAGACCTGCACCATGAGGGCAGCATGGGTGGACTGCTCTGTGGGCAGTTTTAGCCCACCACTCCAAAGGCCACATTGATGACTTGGGACTAGGCGGAGTGAAGTGTCCTACAGATGGATGCATCTGGAAATGTAGTGCTTAGGCTCTCCTGGGTGGCATTTTTGCTAAATGTATCAGCAGGCACTGAGATGGTTGTGGATCTAAAGAAACCCCACAGTTAGCAGGCGCAGCAGCAAGGATCTGACTTCGGGAAGAGGGCGACCTTGGCTCCTCCTGCGGACCTAGGGGCAGCAGCGTTCTCTCATTACATCGCCTCCAACAGCAGAACAGAGCTGCAGTGCTGACAAAAAGTCAAGGGGAGGAAGAGATGAGGCTTAAAAAGGGTTTCTACTGGGGGAGGACAGGCGATGCTGTTCCGACTCAATTCCCATCACAGATTCACTGGTACAATTACCATTTCTAAATAATTAGCACTCTGAGTCTCGGAGGAACGGAGAAGGAAATAGTTGGGAGTGAGCTTGTTTACTCCTCCAGTTCAAAAAATAGCCTTGTGAGGACAATGTGTGGCCATGACACATCTGGGGTGGGGGAGTACAGACCTCAGAGGGCTGGCTATCTGGTGCAGGCCGGATGCCACCCTGCATGGCCTTTCCCTCCCTGAAGATATTCAGGCCTGAGAAATGCCTCTGTGGAGAAGTTCAGTGCCTTACACACACACACACACACACACACACACACACACACACACACACACACACACCTGCCCACACCTAGGGCGGAAGGATTTTTGTTGTTGTTGTTGTTGTTGTTTGTTTCCTATTAATAATAGACCATACTCTAGGTAAGTGTAGACATAGATGTATATACCCATGTTTCATGTTTTTTAACTATATGGGTGGATTTTATTTATGATAAACCTCCAATGATTTATAAAGGAGTTTTTGATTGGCGTCAGTATGTGGAGTTACGTTAAAATTTTAAACGTTCTCACTTTGCTTTCCTAGCTTTCTGAGTGGGTCATTCTCACTACCAGAGTCAGTCTATCTGCTCACTCGCCAGCATAGCCTAAAAATACATCTGCGGGATTTTTCCAGATGACCTACCACATGGCAATCAGGAGCAGGGAAGTCAGCTGTGCCCAGGTCTGCCGGAGACCCGTGAAGGCCAGCTGGACCCCTGCACCGCAGCCCCCGCACTGACAGCAGAAACACAGGCTGTTGTAGAATGCAGGCCTGGTCTATGTGTAGAGGCCTTGGGAACTAGAGCAAAGCACAAGAAATACATTTAAAAGTACCAAATTCCCACACGGAAGTGCTAACAGCTACATGTTTTCTCTTAAGTATTTTCTCATAATTATAATTGTTTTGAAACAAAATGACATCAACTATATATCCTCTCAGGATAATTTACTATATATATGTAATAATTATAACATATATATTTGTCATAGTATTTATTGTGGATCAAAGAAATCTGTCTATGAAAATAAAACATCTGGGGCTAGAGGGATGGCTCAGAGGTTAAGAGTACTGGCTATTCTTCCAAAGGTCCAGAGTTCAATTCCCAGCAACCACATGGTGGCTCACCAGATCTGTGAGATCTGGTGCCTCTTCTGGCATGCAGGTGTACATGTAAGTGGAACACTGTATACATAATAAACAAATCTCAAAAAGAAAAGAAAATCAAACATCTGTTAGTTGCAATTGCTTTACATTAATTATTCTCTAACAATAAAAACACATGCTCTTACCAGGCATGGTAACGCACACCTATAATCCCTCTGAGAGGCAGAGGCAAACAGATCTCTGTGAGTTCAAGGCCAGCTGGTCTACAAAGCGCATCCAAGACAGCCAAGGCGACACAGAGAAACGCTGTCTTGAAAAACCAAACTAATAATAATGTTTTTCTCCCATAAATATAAAAATAGCATATGCCCCTTGAGAAAAACTTAGAAAAATTTTAAAACTGTGTGCAACTGAGAAGCATTGGGCCCACCTCTCAGTGCAACAGCATAACTTTAGCTGTGCGTCCTTAGGGCTTTAAATTCATGCCTTCATACACACACACCATACATACATACACGTGGTAACTTTTTTTATACTTGGTATTTTTTATACATTCTATTCACATGCGTCAGTGAACTGGGTACATATTTTCATGTCATGAAGCAGTTCTATGAGTACTAATTGCTATCTAATATTCCACTGTGCTACAGAAATCCAATAATTGATTTATTTAATCTTCTATTATTTTAGAGTACTTGACTGCTACGAACTGTTAATTATTTAAGTTAATACTATGATGAGTATTTTCTGTACATAAATGTAGTGTTTCTCTCATATCCTAAAGGTAAATTCAGAAGAGTGGAACTTTCAAAGTCCATAAATGTTTTTAAAGTTTCTCATATGCATGGACAATGAACCCTCTAGAAACCTGATTTTTACAGCCATCCTGGGCCATAAGATGATGCTCTCAGGCCCAAACACAAATCTTCTCAAGTTGTGAGTCAGTGAGATGCTTGAAAGTAGTGCCTGGGCTCCGGCTCTGTCTATGAATGGTAGGCTCAGCCTCACTCGGAGCTTTCTGGTAGCTGAGCTCGTGTCGTGAAACACATACTCAACATCAAAAAGCATGTGTATGGCTGGACGGAACTGATGAGACAAGCAAGCAGCACAAGGGAAGTTACAGCGAAGGCCCAACACGCATAGCTGAGTGTGGTGTAGGGAAGATCAGGGATTTTCAAACTATAATTATTTTTAAATGAATCTAAACATGGTAATATTGGGGCAGGGATAAAAATCACTGTGAAGTCGGTATATAAAGGTCTGTCTCCAATTCTCACTAAAGGTCATCTCCAGAAATCCTCAGCGGCGTGTCTGGGCCCAAGAGCTTAGACTCTAATACTACTCTCTACCGGGTTGAAGGGGGAAGGGTTGCCAATAAACCAGACATCTGCAAATGCCTGAAGCGAACCCAAAGCTTCCGTTTAAAGGGAGCTCTGGCCGCCTTGCAGTTATCCCAGCACGCAAGAGTGTAGGAATCCTCTGTCTCAACCAGAAACATAGATCAGATGGAACTGAATGTCTAAATCACCTCAGAATATGCAACTGCATAGTCTAGTTCACCAGCTAGCTGGTCTAACATGTGCAGCCTGCTCTCTACCGATCTGAGATACAACTTCTGGGCCACTCAAGTCATCTTTATATCAAAAATACACAAGGCAGCAGGGGAGGCTACCATGGCCCTCAAGTGTAGTTACAAAGGTCACGTATGCCAGGATCTTCAAAGATCTAAATTCAGCTATCAATTTTGTGACCACTACATTTTTGCATGGCTTTGCCGCCAAGGTATTTAACAGTGACATGAATTTTAGTTTAATATATATATGTATGGAACCTCTTAAGTCTTAATGTACAAACAGTAGTGAGGGGCCCAGTACTCTCAGATATTAAAAACCTTTGTCCTTTCTCACTACTCAGTTGCCAGGCCATGGGTGCTATGTCTGGTGACCACTTGACTATTCTACTGACCTTTGAACTTTGACATGTGGTACGTTTGACCTTAGAATCCTGGCCCTCTTTGAGCTCCCACCTGTGGGATCATGACTGGGGAACTCACAATGAAAATATTTCTCCATACTCGCTGTTTCAAGAGTACAATGTCCTGACTACTTAGTTCCCGGCTTATCTCCACTCCCCACGCAATAGCGACTCTAGCTGTCCCTCCCTCAGATATGGCTAGACACCTGAGAGCTTTTATCCTCAGCATCAGCTACAGGCCCAGACCCAGGGGACAAGTGACCTCGCTCAGAGCAAAGACTTGTGAATGCGCAGCTATAGGAACCCTGCAGGCGCCACTGGTCTCCGCTCTCTGAATAAGATACCCAGCGCACCTTCTCCACAGCCTAGCGATATGAGGAAGCTCCCTTTGAGGAACTTGGCTCCAGACTCTCTGGAGGCTCTGAAAGCGGTGGGCTTTACTCTGCAGTCACATGGTTTTCACTCCCTCGGCCTCTTAGAATCAGTTCTTTCCCACAATTTCCTAGCAAACTATACAACCTGCTTCCTTGTGATGGTTATAAGGCAGTAGAACCAAAACCATTCCATCAAACACCTTACAGTAATTGCATTCTTGTTATTAATTCTTAAGCATAAACTATGCAAGTCGCTAGGACCAGCAGGAGTGGAGGAGTACTAACCACTTCCGGAACTCTCTTCCATATAAGCAAGGAGAACTCTTCCCAGCTAACTGCTTAAGAGCTCTGGGATCACAAGGTCGGGGGACTCCAAGAGTCATTAATTAAGGAAAAACCACTTGACCATGGTAAGAGCAGCACGTGGACAGAAGGCATGTTTAACTTACCGTGTTCTCATCCCCTTCCCAGCTTCACCAAGAGCTCAGGGCCGGGAGCCAGCAGCCAGCTACCGGAGGGCAGGGCAGGACCTCACCGCACCAAAGCCACCTGCATTTAACAAAGAATTAAAACTCAGTAAGTGGAAGTTTACCTCCAAAAACTAGAAAAGGAGAGAAAATTCAACCAGGGCAATCATAAGGAACAGTAAATACTACATAAGAAGGAAAGGATAGGAAAACAAGAGCAAAAGTTGGCTCCCTGAAAATAACACTGACAAGCCTGTCCCCAAACTAACAAAAGAGACAAGACTAAACTCAGGAAAATCTAGAAATAAAGGACATTACTACTAAACTCATAAAGATAAAAAGAATAAGGGAACAAGGAATAATGCATATCAACAAATTAGGTGAAATTAAGAAATGCCTGTAAATATAAACTAAGACAAAGACCTAGCTCTAGAAAATATAAACAAACTTGAAACAAATATAGAGATTGAATTGGAAAAAAAACTTTCCCCAAGCAGTTTCCTGGTAAATTCTGCCAAATGTTAAAAAAATATATATATGAACATCAGTCTTTCACCAACTCGTTCAAGGAACAGATGAGACAAGGATACGTCATCCCCATCCATTCTATGACACTGTATGAAGCCAGTGACAGTCTGACACCAAAACATATAAAAAACGTTACAGAAGCCACACACACACACACACACACACACACACACACACACACACACACATCACAACAAAATACTAGCAAATTAAATGTACAAATCCATAAAAAGTATTGTTCAGCATGACCAAGTGACATTTATCCAAAATTCAAGGTTTAAAATCAAAAATATAATCAGTCATAGGAGCAGCAGCGCATGTCTCCTAACCCCAGGACTTGGAAGGCAGAGGGAGAGACCAGGAGATTTCAATGTCAAGGGCAGTCCCGGGCAGAGAACCGGAAACTCGTCCCTATTAGCAAAGGATAGCCCAGTGCCAGAGGCCAGCAGTGCATCATCATACTACACTGATCAAAGAATGATGTGCGTTCCTGTTCCTAATTTCTATTCTTTGTTTGTTGGTTTGTTGAGACAGGGTTTCTCTGTGTAGCCTTGGCTGTCCTGAACTCGCTTTGTAGACCAGGCTGGCCTCAAACTCGCCTGCCTCTGTCTCCCGAGTGCTTGGGATTACAGGCGTGTTTGTAATTTCTATTCTTAGCCTTCCTCCTTTTGTTCCTGTTAGCTTTTTTTACTTGGAAATATCAACTTTCAACTTCTATCGTTTTAAAACACTTAACTTTAAAGATATCAATTTCCTTCTGAGTACTACATAGTCTATAAGTCTTACTGACCCTGTTAATCATTCAATCCTAGATAGTTCCATTGCTACTCACTTAACTTGAATGATTTTTAGGTTTTTTTTCAAATGTCAAACACATAAGCTTTCCTTCTCTGTGATTGCATTATTATTTCCTACTTAACTCTTTTAGTCAAAGAACATGATCTGAATTTGAGTTTACTTTATGAGCAAATATAATAACAAGCTTTGTATATGAACACGTGACTGAACCTGATGTGCCACTAAAACCTTCAATATTATTTTAAGTGTGTGAATGTGACCTACTAATTACTAAAAAAGGAATACTACAAGAGCTCACGTGATTGCATGTTTATCAATTTTTCCTTCTAAGACAGCCAATTCTCCTCTGTGAAGTGTAGTTATTACAAATGTGTGTGAGCATTCTCTATATTCTGAGGCTTAATTACTAGAGTCAGCAATATACCATCTAACAATATCTCAGTCAGTGACAGACCACAGCAGTCCCATCAGATTATAATGGAGCTGAGCCAGGAGAGAATTGCTTGAGCCTAGGATTTCAAGGTCAGCCTGAGAAACACAGTAAAAAATAAATTATGAAAGAACTGAAAAACTCCTGTTTCCCAGTGGTACAGCAGCCACTGTAACCCCACAGCACACCGACTTCCTCGTAAGTCACAATGCTGGTATAAACAAACCCACTGTACTGCCAGTAACACGGAACTACAGCACAAACAATTGTGTAGAGTATATAATACTTCACAATGACTATAGACCATGTTTACTGTAACTTTGCCATCTTTTTGATGAATAGTGTTTCTACTTGAGAAAAAAAAGAGTTTACTTTCAAGCAGCCTCAAAGTTGCCTTTCAGGAGGTATTCCTGAAGAAGAAACTATTACCACAGGGGATGACATCTCCACGCATGTCATCTGCCTTGAAGTCCTTCCAATGGAACAAGACGGAGAACAGTAGTTCTCAACCTGTGGGTCATGACCACTTTGAGGGTCACATATCAGATATCCTGATACATACACACACACATATATATAAATTCTTAACAGTAGCAAAATTAGCTATGATGTAGCAATGAACCCAGGGGTCCCGTTCAAACTATGGCACCAGCCAAGGACAATACAGGCAGTAAACTTCAAACCCCTATCCAGATCTAGCCAATGGACAGGACATTCTCCACAGTTGAGTGGAGAGTGGGGTCTGACTTTCACACGTACTCTGGTGCCCCATATTTGACCACGTCCCCTGGATGGGGAGGCCTGGTGGCACTCAGAGGAAGGATAGCAGGCTACCAAGAAGAGACCTGATACCCTATGAGCATATACAGGGGGAGGAGATCCCCCTCAGTCACAGTCATAGAGGAGGGGAGTAAGGGGAAAATGGGAGGGAGGGAGGAATGGGAGGATACAAGGGACAAGATAACCATTGAGATGTAATATGAATAAATTAATAAAATAAAATTTAAAAAAAACCCACCACCAACAACAACAAAAAAGCAGCAATGAAATAATTTTCTGGCTGGGGGTCACCACAACATGAAGAACCATATTAAAGGGTCACCGCATTAGGAAGGTTGAGAGCCGCTGTAGAGTTGAAGACAGTACCACAGAAGACCATGACTGTGAAAGGCTTAGGCTAAGCAAATGTCTCTTTGCTTGGTTTGTTTTAACAACTTTCTTTTTCTCAAAAGAGCCAAGGGTGTTCGAGTGGGAGATGAAAGTACAATTACTACTGAAGAAGGAAACACTTTGGGAAAGGGAGTACATCAGGGTGCATGCGCACACACCACCGCCCTCGCTGGGACAAGAAACACTCAGCATCCTCCAGCCACCAGAACAAAAGCAAGCAGCTTCTGACCAAGTGGCCCTGTGCACGTGACACTCCTGCCATTGGGCAGCAGAGCGCCTCCTGAAGCTCACAAGGAAAACACGGAAATCTGACGCTAAGCAAGGAAGGGCTAGTTGGTTCTAGTTAATAGCTTGGATGTAAAATGGCCCCTACTGGCTTACAGGTTCCAATTCTTGGTCCCCAGCTGGTAGCATTTGGAGGAAAGGCAGAGCTTTTAGAAGGGGAGGCCTCACTGTGATAAGTGGAACTCTAAGGAAGGGGTCAGCCTTAATAGTTACAACCTAGCTCCACTTCCTGTCCTCCTGTTTCCTGGCTGGCTCAGATGCGAGGACTCCCAGGAGCACGCTCCGGTCACCGTGAAGCTGCCTACGCCTTGCCTTCCCCATACGATGGCCGAAGCTCTGCTTTGCTTTCTGTTACGGCACTAAAACGCAAAAGCTACTTGGGGAAGGAAAGGCTTCCATTGGCTTACACTTTCAGGTTATGGTCCATCACTGAGGGAGGTTAGGGAGGGAGCCCAAGCAGTACCGGAGGCAGAACCCACAAAGAAATAAATGCTACTCACTGGCTTGCTCCAAGGCTCACATTCAGATACTTCCTTATACAATCCAGGCCTGCCCGCCCCGGGATGGGCACCACGCACATTTGGCTGCATCCTTCTACCGCAATTAGCAATGGAGAAAATACCCCACAGGTAAGCCCATAGGCCAATCTGATGGAAGACATTCTTCAGTCAAGAATCCCTCTTCCCAGGTGTTGACAACCAAGGTTTTAGCCATCACAGTCTGGATGCCTTCAAACTATGAGCCAAAATAATTCTCCCAACCACTAAGTGACTTTGTCAAGGTATTTTTATCACAGCAACTGCAGTGATCAGTGTTGTCTGTCAACCTGACAAAATCTAGAACCATCTAGGAGACGAACCTCCAGGCACATGTATGGGAGACTCTCTTGAGAAGGATAGCCTTGACCATGTTCGTCTGGGATTACTTTGACTATGCTAATTGAGGTGGGAAGACACACCCTAAAAATGGGCAGCAGCATTCTTTGGGCTTTGGTCCTGGGCAGCACAAAAGAGGAGAAGGCTGGCTGAGAATCGTGGTGTTCCTCATCCTCAGCTTCCTGACTGCAGGGACAAAGCCTCAGGCTCCCGCCACCATGACTAGCACATTCCCCACCATGACAGACTGTTCTCTTGAACTGTGAGCCAAAACATGTCCTTTCTTCTTTAAGTTTCTTTTGCCAAGTATTTCCATGTGTATGTATGCACAGCACTTATGTGCCTTATGCCCACGGAGGCCAGAAGAGGGTAGCAGGTTCCCTAGGATGGGAGTTCCAGGCAGCTGTGAGCTGCCATGTGCGTGCTGGGACTCCAGCTCTGATTCTCTACAAGTGCAGCCAGGTCTCTTACCACTGAGCTATCTCTCCAGCCCTATTGTTGGATGACTTTATCATGGCAATAGGAAACGTAACTACAACAGCACTACAAAACAACTGACAGAGCTCCTCACCAGAAAAGAGTCTTGAGAGGAGCTGTTGAAGGAGATTTACGAATAAGACCCCAGCACAGGAATGTGCTTGTGACAAAAGGAATCAAGCAAATGTTCACAGTGAACCTCAGAGACCCTCAGTGAAGCTGGCCATCACGTGCCACGGAGCTGTACGTCTCCACTCCCTTCCTTCTGGGTGCTGTTGTGGAAAGAAGGCCCCAGGCCGAGTGGAGGTGGGGCTGGGGAGGACGCTGAGAAGAGTCCTACCCAATGCACACTTCCAGCTCAGACATGCAGGCCAGACCCTCCTGACAGGCAACACAGCAAGCAGGGAGTCAGAGGAGCAGGCACATCTTGAGGGAGTCACATAGTGTAAGGAGAGGAGCCAAGTTCATAGACAGCGTGGACGCAAGGTTAGATGGAAACCTCCACCTTCATAAGGTGCAAAGGCAAATGTGGCCTCCGTTTAGTAAAGCAGAACTATGTAGAAGACAAGGTGTGGTGGTGGAAAGTTCTTTTAAAACTCAGTGATGCTATTGTAAACATGTTTGTATTTTAACCCCAGATGTGGGACATGGGCCTGATTCAGACTGTCTAACAGCAGCAAACTATTTGCCTCGTGCGAGTTCTGAGAGAAGTTCTTTACCAGCTGTAGAGAGTTTATTTCTGAGGACTCTGGAGAGGAAATAAATACCAGAGCCCAGAGAGAAATGGGGGTGGGGGGTGTGGTAAGAGGCTCTTCGAGAAAGAAGAAGTAGTACTGTTCCTGCCTGCTGCTGCTCCTGGTTGCTGTTGATGCAGTTTGACAAAAAGAAGTCAGAGATATACTGAAACAAAGATTGGACTTTCCCCAAGGAACCTAACGACCCTAACCAGCAGGAAGTAGCTAAAGATAACTATGTCCCCTCTCCCCACTAACCTTTCTCTCCTACCTGCTCTTAAGGTGTTGGAAGGGATTGGGGTGGAGAAAGGAAAAAGACCCATAAGAAACCCAATTAAAACAGAATAAAAAGTAGCACCTGACAAGGTGCTCTTGACATGTGAACAGAACTAGGCATCTAGTCTTCTGAAGGACAAACTTGGCAAGAGCAAGGTCAGAGGCTCCGCCCAGCTTGGATGGAGCACAGACCAAGCTATAGGGACACATGGGCAGCAAGCTGTAGAGGGAGGCTGCGAGCCAACACCAGAGATATAGAAAGTAAGGCCAAGGCACGAGCCAGTTGGGCTTTGCTGTGAAAGATCAAAGGAGGCCGAGCAGTTCGATGTCAGAGCAATAGTACCATGCTGAAATCTGGGACTATGGAACTATTATAGTCTAGGTAGCACATTCACTCCCCAAATTCTCCTGGCCTACAGGTATACTTCACTGCAAAGGCTCACTAGCATGCCATAAACTGTGCAGTAGGAGCTTCACTAGAAGTGGGCAATCATAATTATTGTAGGAATGTAAACCTCAGGAGCAAATCAAGCTACTCCACCACAGACCACGGTTTACACTGTCAGTAGGAGACTCCAAGGCAAGTCATCTGGGGGAAGAGAAAAGCCCAAGAGAATCAGTTTTCAAAACCAGTTCACCAGATAAAAACCCAGCAAAGTCAGGGAGCTGCACATTATAAAACAGTGAGCTATAACCTAGGAGAGCTCAAATGCAAAGACCTGGCAATACCAAACACTGGCAAAAATGTAGGGACTCTCATCAGCATGTGGGTCCAGGGGGAAAGAGAGACAGAGTAATGGAACCTCTCACAAAAACAGCTGGATAGTTCCCTACAAACTAAACACACTCTGACCATAGCACCCCACCGTTATGCTACCTGGAACATCCCCCAAATGAGATGGAAACCTACAGTCACACAAAGACCTATCCACAAACGTTAAGGCTGGCTGGGTTTAGTCCCTCAAAAACTCAAGCAACCAAGATAACTTAATAGGTGAATGGGAAAACAAGAGGGTACATTCATAGAGTCTTATTCTGCAATAAAAAGGCATGAGCTGACAAACCATGAAGATATTGATGATTCATAAACACATGTGTACCACAGTGAAAGAAGCCAGTTTGGGAAAGTGACATTTTGTGTGACTCCAGCAGTCTAACACGCTGGAACAGGCACAGCAAGCTGAAGAACAGATGAGTAGCTATGAGTGACCGTGGAGGCAAGGGAGAAGGTAGAGCATAAGAAATGTTTAGGGCAGTCAAACTGCCCTGTTTGATACTGTAATGACAGCTATAAAGATACAATGCAATTAACAAAAAAATGTATAGAACTTTACAGCAGTAAATGTAAACCCAATTGCATGGAATGGTTACAGGAATAATCTAGAACACTGGAGAATCCCAAGACAGGGTGTGGGATTTTACAATACAGGCTTAGCTACCAGAAAAATAGTAAAACTTCTCACCACACAGGTGGATATGACCAGTCTGTTAGGCGGAGGGTGAAAGAAAATGCACACAAGTGGGGAGCGTGAGTTAACAGTGCCTACACTTTGTACATATCTACTGGGCTGGACAGTACAGAGCAGTGGACAGTGGGAACCAGGTGCTTCACTGCTGCCTGCAGGGTTCACCGACAAGCAAGGGAAGGAGGCTGTCCTGATCCACTGGAAAGGGCAAGAGCTAGAGGCCGCTAGACACACATACACTCATACTGGCTTCGTCTGCTATTTGCTGATAAAAAGAAACAAGGATTCCTTAGAGATGCGGATGATCCAAGAACGGGGGCAAGGAATAAACAAAGTGAGTCTAGAACATAAAGCCTAGCAAGGAAAAAGTCCTCGGCAACACACACATACACACACACACACCACTCACACATACACACACTCACACACATACACACACTCACACACACACACACTCATATTCTTCATACACACTCACACTGATGTGTGCATAGCAGAAAGATACAGAAGTTAAGGGAAAGAACTCCCAAAGTCTAAAGTTGGGATAATTTAAAAAAAATAAAATAATAAAACAACTATAGGCCAAAGTATAATATAAATGACTTCATACCAACAAATAGGAGAGAACAGACAAATCCCGAACAGTAGTTACAAATCATGCATAAAGGTCCTCTGTACTCAATGAAGTGAAGCACACCTCTCTGTGAGTGTTCTCTTTTTCCCAAATATTATGGCACAAAAAGAGAGAAACAGTCACTGTGCTGGAGAACCTGGAAACACATTGCCACACGGGTCCACGTCCACAACTCAGTGCGAAGTTGGGCTGACTGTGTGCTTCCTTAGATGTGAAAAATGGTGTTCCAATGTGGTTTTCTTTCCCAACACCCAGGACCCTGGGTCACTTACAATTGACCCCAGGAGGCATCAGTGAAGAACATTGAAGAACAGTGAAGGGCATCAAAATTAGGAGAATGGGGGCTGGAGAGAGGACTCAACACTTAAGAGCACTGCTGCTCTTCCAGAGGACCTACGCTCAGTTCCCACAAGCCATGTGGTGACTCACCATAGTCCCAGGGACCCAACTTACGGCCTCTGCAGGCCTTGCGCTCACGTAGTGCATAGATATATATGTAGGCAAAACACCCATACAAATAAGTGTGTATGTGTGTGTGTGTGTGTGTGTGTGTGTGTGTGTGTGTGTGTGTGTGTGTGTGCTTCAAGAACAACAAAGAAGAGAGTGTGAGAAGCCATTGCCTCCAGGAAGGGCCTGAGGAGAGGGGATTACTGTAATGTGTCCCCTGACTGGGATCTTAGGAGAATAAAGGACAAGAAAACTGAAGGAACTCTGAAGGACAGATCTTAGTGGCGGTGCCTCTGTCATGGTGGTGTCCAGGACAAGTGTGCCTTGCCAATGTCAAATGACCAGCTGGGTGAGGGATATATAGAGAGTCTCTATATAGTCTTCACAATTGGTCTAGAAACCTAAAACTCTAAAGTAACACATTTTTTAAGAAGCATTAAAGAAAAAGTCTCAGGTCAATGCCTACTCCTGGAGGGAAAGTGCAACTTTTCCACAACAGTATTTAATCCTGAAAACCTGTCACGGATGACAGGGCAAAGGTGTGTCCAAGTGGGAGGCCAAGTGGCAGAACAGCTCGGAGCTGTTTCTAGGGCACTGTGTTACTTGGAGTATATTTAAGCAGCAGTATTTTCCCTGCTGTAAGTATGGGGTATGCTTGATCCTAAAAGAAGCAAAGCATACAGTCGCTGACTCAAAAATAGTCTTTAATTCCTATGTTGAATATTCAGCTTAGGATGCTAAATAATCAAGGGGGCGGGGCTATCAATTTCAGACACATGAAAACTCTTGCCATCCTGTACACTGCTGTATTCCTTACACCAACAGCTCAGTGGATTGGGGACTACTCTTTCCTTTTCACAGATTTGGAAACTAAGGCCCAAAAAAGGCTAAGTAGTGTGCACAAAAGTTTCCTATCCAACAAGCAAGGGAGCCAGACTTTGCAATAACACTTCCAAAGACTGAGGCTCCCTCCGGGGGTTGGGGGGAAAGGTGGTTCATCCTCAGGGTCCCTCTGCCTACAGCTACGAGGCTGAAGCTGTACCCACCAGACCTGCACCACAGCCACACCCATCCAGAAGCAGAGCTCTCTAAACAATGAACAGTTCCGAGTGTGAAGGCCCCCACAGGGACACAGGGTTCTTCCTACCAGAGAAAGATCAGGCGGCGTCTTGAGTCTGTCTTGAAACAGGGCCAGGGCCTAAAAGCTTCCAGAGCCACATGAGTCACAGCCATCAATATGCATTAGCTCCTGGACAGTGCTCCTCGGGGGTGTTTCTGAGCCAGGAAGAGATTAACCCTTTCTGCTACCAAACTCTCCTGTCCGCATGCTACACTGGCTGGCTTTTCTTGCTCTAGTTAAATGAGACACTGACTCCTTTCATTATGTATATTAAGGTAAGCTATGCTTTACACATGACCCCTTCACTATATTTCCTGAACATGTGAGGTTCCGAAACCGCTTACCAAAGTCCTGTAATGTCCAAACCTTGGGTGCTGTCCTCCCTGGCTTCTTGGTTAACACTGTATCCCAAATACATCGCCCAAGCAACTTAATCTGGACAAGACTTTTAAAAGCCATCAGATCCCTGGGCACCCCTCCACCCATATCTCCCCCAACCAGATAGCCCATGAGCTTCAGGACACTCAGGGTGACCTGACCATGACTCATTTCCTTGGTGAGGCTTCTGCAAGCCACCCTGCCACACACACACACAGCGCCCACACCGTGACCCTAATATGCTCCCCCTCCCCAGGACCAGTCTAAAACTCTTTGCAAACATCAGGCCTTTAAAGAGTGCTGCTCATGGAGCCTGCAGGAGGAAGAATGGAGACTGAGCAGGGCCAGGCTTCTCTGAGCCAGGCTCCCCTTCTCCGTCCTGTCATTTCCAGTAAGCAAGGCTTTGAAGTCAGAGAAGCCTGAGGCAAATCATGACCTGGTGAGTTGGGCCCCGAGGAAGATGCTCATCTCAGTCATTCTAAGTCTTAGTGTCCATCTCACCTGTGAGCAGCCCAAGGATGCAGGAGCAGGGGTAGGGTGGGGCTGGGATGCAGATGGTGCTCTGGGCCTAAGCCGATGGATCAGCAGAGGCTTCTGACATTTCCTCGCCTATGCCCTCGCCCCCTCCCCCTCACAGGAGCCTAACAGCACACAGGCAGCGCACAGGCCTTTCGCCTTCTTCAGAACCTCCACCGCACTTGGATTTCATGATCCTAATGACACAGCCTATACTTGGCAGCCGCCCTCTGGGGCAAATCTGATTACACCTGCCATGGATCATGTGTCTGCCGGAGCCTCTCAAAACATGGACAGAAAACAAGATGCGGACTCCCAGCCCTCACATCCACTGGATCTGGACCTGGATTTGTGAAATTCAGGAGAGGGGCTGGAGCAACGGCTTGGGTAGTAAAAGCACTGACTGCTCTACCAAAGGACTCAACTTTGATTCCCAGCAACAGCCCAGCAGCTGACAACCATCTGTAACTCCAGTTCCAGGGGACCCAACACCCTCTTCTACCCTCCACATGTGGTGCATGTGCACATGTGGTGCATGGACAGACAGACAAAATACTCATACATATAAGTTAAACTTGGCAGGGTCTCGTACATGTTAGAGTTTGAGACACTCTGGCCTCTGAAGACAAAAACACATTGCTTTCCGGGCTTCTATCAGATTTGGTGGCCTGCTCTTCAGATGGGTGTCCACTCCTTCCTTCCTTCCTTCCTTCTTTCCTTCCTTCCTTCCTTCTTTCCCCCTTCCTTCCTTCTTTCCTTCCTTCCTTCCTTCCTTCCTTCCTTCCTTCCTTCTTTCCCCCTTCCTTCCTTCCTTCCTTCCTTCCTTCCTTCTTTCCCCCTTCCTTCCTTCTTTCCTTCCTTCCTTCCTTCTTTCCCCCTTCCTTCCTTCCTTCCTTCCTTCCTTCCTTCCTTCCTTCTTTCCCCCTTCCTTCCTTCTTTCCTTCCTTCCTTCCTTCTTTCCCCCTTCCTTCCTTCCTTCCTTCCTTCCTTCTTTCCTTCCTTCTTTCCCCCTTCCTTCCTTCCTTCCTTCCTTCCTTCTTTCCCCCTTCCTTCCTTCCTTCCTTCCTTCCTTCCTTCCTTCCTTCTTTCCCCCTTCCTTCCTTCCTTCCTTCCTTCCTTCTTTCCTTCCTTCTTCCCTCCCGCCTTCACTCCTGTATTTTTCTTTCCTCCATTCATCCTCCTCCTTTCTTCCTCCATCTTTCCCTCCCCACCTTCTTACAGCAAGGAATGGGCACATTCCGATACCAAAGCGAGCAGGAGTGAGCCTCAAGGTAGCGCCGCAGCTTCAGAGACAATAAGACGAGCTACCCTAGCCTCCCGGCCGTAAGAGCCTCCAGCCATCGATTAGCAGCCCCTTCAGTGAATCCTAAGCGGCCTCCTCAGACCCCTCAGAATCTGTGCCCGCTGGACCAGTCTTTGCTGATGAAGCCAAGCCCCATCCTCATTCTGCAGCAGGTACAGGCTCCGTGGAGGGACAGAAGGAAATATAGAGAGGGGTAATTAGGAAGAGAGAGGAACAGGAAGTGTTGGTGAAGAAGCGGGGAGACCAGAGAGGCAGGGCAAGCAAAGCCTGCACTGTCAATAGAGTGACTATGTTCGAGACCCCACGCTAGAGATCAGCGGCTTGAAGACAGTGGCAGGGCAGGTGGAGTCTCCAATAACTCTCCCAGGTGCTGAGATTATGGGGTCGTCCCTGCAGTTCTGAGAAGAAGTGATATGAGCCCTCAGATTGTCTGCCTTACCAGCCTAGATTTCTATCTCCATAGCTTTTCTGCTCCAGGAAAAGGAAAGACTTTTAAAGTCCGTTGCACCTGGTGTTCCCGCAGCCGTGGGGGAGGTGGACTCTAAATATCAAGACCGTGTGGCGACTCAGTGCCTGCATGCTGGTAGTCTGCAATACACACAAGTCGGGGTCCTTTCCAACACCAAATTTCAAAGTGACCCCAACGTGCACTGGGCATGCTCTATGCTGTCACTCTCAGGTGGATTTGGTTAGTGACACTGTGGCCAACTCAACATCTTTCTTCTGCCTCCTAGGCTAATAGCAAAGGTCAGTAAAGTATGGCATACACACACTGTTTTTGTGTGGCCCATAATTAAAAATGGTTTCTAGGTTTTTGAAAGGCTGAAGGGGGAAAATAGGTGAGCCTACATGTGACCATGCAAAAACATATGCAGAACACTAGACCTTGGAAGTCCCAGGTACCTGACGTCTCCAGGAGAGGTCTACTGTGGCAACACTTTCCCTATAGACTAGTACTAGAAAATCCCAGAAATGCCTTAAAAAGTGAAGATAGGTAGAAGTGGGCTGTCAGTTATAAAAAAAAAAAAAAAAAATCTCAAAAAAACAAAGCAAACAAACAAACAAACACCAGCCATTAACTGCTGGTCCCTAAGGAACAGCTAGAGGCCCTTGTGTCCATGCCCACTGACGATGGTCCAGACAAGTGAGGCCCCGAAAGAGTCCAGTCTCTTAGCTGGTAAGGAGTGTTGACTATGTCCCACCTTCCAAGTCACCCACCATACCCAAGAGTTCAGTCTGTGTCCTGCAGCGACCCGACAGGAAGCCCTCTACTCATAAGGATAAAGCCCTGAGCTTGAGGGCGTTTCCAGGCTAAGTATAAACAGCAACATTACAAGGACCACAGGAAGGAGCCATGCTTTCAGGAAGCAGCCGAAGATCACCACGCCCCGTGCCCACGCCATACAAAGCAGCAGCCGAGTGCTCATAAGGATGACCTGCCACAGAGCTCTCCTTACACCCAGTGAAGTGGCTCTCGGGACTCAAACAGGTCTCCAAAGCAAAAAGATCCAGGCACCGACAGCTCAGCAGAGGTTAACTAGAGACCAGGTTCCAGAAACCAAAGAAGTTAGCGTTTGGTTATCTTCAAACCCAATTGCTGTAATGTATTCAGCAGACGGAGGCCCTCCGTGCTGTACACCTGCACTATATCACACCGCTTTGTAGGTCATTTGCCTCACAAAATTGATTTAGGAGAGATTATTCAATTCCATTTTACATTTCATGTTTTGGAACCGTGCCAGCAGCAACTGCGGCTCTTGCAGAGGTCAGGAAGCCATGGACGAGGCGATCCCTTACGGTTGTAAATGGAACTCCATATTCCTCTTATGAATTTCCTGTCAATCTTCAAATTACCTCAAATACGATTGCCCTTCACTTAGACAGTGTTTTATGTCTCCGTGCCCTGCCTGCCTCTTTCCCCTTATCCCATTACCTCTCCATGGTACCCAGCACTCTCTCAGCTCTCCTTGAGGCGTCTGTCTTGGAGACAGCGACAGGGGTGGGGCACTTCCGGCAGCCTCTCGTCTGCAGTCAGATCCTCGATCACACTAAACAAAAGCTCATGTATCTTGCACTTTTAAAAATGTCTGCTTCAAGGGGAGGGGCGGCAAGATGACTCAGCAATAAAAAGCACATGCCACTAAGCCTGGCAATCTTGAGTTCAGTCCTCTTGAGCCCACACGATAGGCAGAGAGAAATTATTTCCACAAGTTGTCCTCCAATCACACAGCAAATACGGGTCCAGTGGGCATAAATTCCAAGTGGCATGAGGAGACCTCTTAGTACTTGGGTTAAATATCATATGTGCCATAATGTGGACACACATTGTATGTGGGGACACACACACACACACACACACACACAAACACACGCGCTCTTTCCGAGACTCACAGAAACAGATGCAGAAAAGACAGACAGATAAAAAGAGAACTGTATGAGGAAAAGAATGAGACCAGTGTGAGGAGGATGGAGATGAGAAAAGGCCATGGCAGGTTAAATAAGCGCCAAGTAAAAAAAAACAAAAAACAAAAAACAAAAAAACCCATAGATTAAAATCATTAAGATACCCATTATTATGTATGCTGGCTCCAAAAAATTAAGCAGCACCCATTTCCTCACTGTGTGTGGCGTATTCACACTGCCAGGTAAGCTTATCAAGTGAGCGTGTAGAGGCCAGGGGTCAAGGTTGAGATGGCTTCCTTGATTGCTTCTCCGCCTTATTTTCTGAAGCATGCTTTCTCGCCTAACCTGAAGGTCAGTGCTTGTGTTAGACTGGTTGGTGAGCTAGCCGCAGGGAGCCTCCTGCCTCCTCCTCCCCACAGTGCATGCTGCTACTCCTGGCTCTCATGTGGGTGTGTGTGCACAGCAATCACTTTACCTAGTAAGCCACTTGCCCGGCCCACCTTACTCTTCTCCGGCAGAAAACTATGGGCTACAGTCCCACTCAGTATGACCATCAGCACTGTCACCAGCTGCCCTCCTCCAAGTCAGACTTGTTTCACCCCAGAACAAGCCTGCCCTTCCCCGGGCCACAGAAACTCCACACTTCCAAAGCCGGTGCCTCCCAAGCCTGATATAGGCTGGGTCCCTGAACTCCCTGTCCATCCACCAAGTGTAAATCAGCTCTAAGCTTCCAACCACACCTACCCCTCTGCCAACATCGAGCCCGCGGCGGTTCTCACTGCTGCCTCCAATCGGACATGTCCAAACTGCAGTCCTGGGCCTCCCGCCAGGCATCCTACAGCTGTGCATATCCAGGGTTTTTATTTGTTTGTGTGTCTGGTGTTTTGTTCCGTTTTGAGAGTTGTGGGTTTTGTATCAACACTTTATTTGGTGATCTCTGTACATCTCACTTACACACTTCTTTCTTATTTTTTATTCTTCTTTCCTACATTATATCCCCAGGGCACTCTATTTTGAGTTCAGGCCTTTTTACTGAGCACCAGGCATGCTCAGTGTCACAAATGTGCTTCTCTGTTTACTTATCAGTCCATCCACGGAAGAACATCTAGCCAGGCCTTTCCCAGTTTCAGGCTACTTGAATAAACATACATACTGGAGATAATGGTTTTGTTTTGGTTTAGTTTGGTTTTTGTTTGTTTTTTCTAGATGTATTTCTCTGTGTAGCCTTGGCTGCCCTGGACTCACTTGGTAGACCAGGCTGGCCTCGAACTCTCAGCGATCCACCTGCCTCTGCCTCCCAAGTGCTGGGATTAAAGGCGTGCGCCACCACGCCCGGCTACTGTAGATAATGTTGAAGAGGTTTTCAATAAACATAACTTTCATCTTTCTGGGATAAATACCTAGAGTTACACAGTTAGTTTGTATGGTAAATGCTATTTAGGGTCTTAAGCAACCACTAAATTGTTTTCCAGAGAGCTGTGCCATGCTACATACCCAACAGCAACGTATGAGGGACCGGCTTCTCCCATGTGCTGTCATTTGCTAGTGAAGCATTGCTTTTAGATCTTATTCATTCTGTGAAGTGTGTGGTAGGTGTGTCTTTGCAGCTCCTAAAAACTCAATTATATGGAAGCTGTTCTCTTTGCTGTGCCATCTGTATATCCCGTTTGATAAAATGTCTCAAGTCTTGTACTCTATTTCTATTAAATCCTTAATTTTGCTACTGATGAATTTTGAGAACTCTTTATATACTATAGGACCACTCTTTTCTCAGTTATATGATTTTTAAATATTTTCTCTGCATAAAATTATCTTTCCATCCTTTTAACATAGGCTTATTAATTCTGATGAAGTTCAATTAATTTTTCTCCTAGAGATAAAGTTTGATGTCAATTGTAAAATTCCCTCATTTTTTTCCTTGAAGTTTAAACTTTTGTAATTTTAGATTGAGTCTGACATCCATTTTGACCTAACTCTATAATGCACTAAGAAACAGACTGAGGGACAAAATTTAACCTGTGAAAAAATTGTTCTAACAACATTTGTTGGTATGGTCATCTTGCCTCTGTTTACTTGCTTTTGGACTTGAAAAACTTATTTCTCAAAAAGTTTTTCTTAGCCGGGAGTGATGGCGCACGCCTTTAATCCCAGCACTCGGGAAGCAGAGGCAGGCAGATTGCTGTGAGGTTGAGGCCAGCCTGGTCTACAAAGTGAGTTCAGGATAGCCAAGGCTACACAGAAAAACCCTGTCGCGGAAAAAAAAAAAGTTTTTCTTATTCAGAAAAACTCCTGCACCACAGATGTGTATGTCTATCTTTTGAACAGTATCACATAATTTTCACCACACAGCTGTAAAGTAAGACTTGGCTGGTGCAGGCCTTCAGTCCTAGGACTTGGGGAGCAGAGGGAGGTGGGTCTCTTGTGCATTCCAGACCATTTGTGAATACATAGACTCCATGAACATTGTATGCCTCTTCATTTATTTAGTTCTACTCCAGTTTTATTTATCAGCATTTTAAGGTTTTCAGCATCAAAGTCCTATGCTTTTCTGGTAGATCTGTAGTTCAGTGTGTCCTCATTTTTCAGTGATTTTAAATTTTGGTGTTACAGATGTTGATAAAAGTTGATGGATGGCCAATTATAGTAGGTTTTGTTGTAGATCTCATGGACTTCCTACACAATCATGTATCTGCAGACAACCACGCATTGCCTACGTTGGCATGTGACCTGGCATGGGTGTGATGATTGATTAGGGACATCTTTAAATAGACCCCTCACTTGCACCAACTCCAAAGCAAGACTATCAGCACAGCAGCATCCAAGGCCTAGTAACAGAGACTGCCCCCACTTTGCTGTATCCCACCTATCTGATATACCCACCATATTTAAAAAGTGTCTTTACAACATTATTTTCTCTGTTACTATACTGAATTCATGGAATTGTTTCCACGTTGGAAGATGGAATATGGAGTAAACTAAATTGTTTTATCAAGCCATGATCACTCATACACGGCTCAAAGATAAACTTCTTGTCCCCTTTGAGGTTAGAGCTGTGTTTGTTTGTTTAACAGTAGCCTCAATAGAGGACCCCAGAATGAGTTTTTCACTAAAGGAGTCAACTGCACCAGAGCTAGGTACCAGCACAGGCTCCATGCCCAACCATCCTGGGCTGCTACCTTGGGTAGATGTTGTGTGTTATTTCAGGGGTCCTGGACCAATCATGGCTTTCGTGACAGTCTGTTTATTCCATGCTGATTTTTGCATCCTATTTGTTAGGTGCCTGTGTTGGTTTGCTTTAAAAGCACTTGGCTTGAAGTGTCAGTGTTGTCTGTTGGCTTTGAAAGCATTTTGGTGTGTGGTCTTTTACTTTGTTAATCTGCTAACATTCTGTCCTTTTCTCTGGCCTCTCACCCAATATCTTAATGCAAGGGAAGGATTGTGTGGATAAAAATGGGTACTCCAATTCTAGCTGATTTTCTGTTTGGTGTGTCTATTCAGCTTGCAAGGAGTGGTCTGAATGATGGTGCCCTCCATTGGCTCACTTGGTCCCCAGCTGGTGCCACTGTCTGGGGAGGTTTAGGAAGTGCATCTGTGATGGAGGAAGTATGGCATGGAGGTCAGCTTCGAGGATTTAAAGACCCACACCACTTCTAGCTTCCTCTCTGCTTCACACTCTCAACTTCCTGCTGCTGCCGCCATGCCTGCCACGAGCTGCCGTGCTTCTCCAATGTGCTGGAAGCCCAAATAAACCCTTCCTTCTCTAAGCTGCTTCTGGCCGTGGTGTTTTATCATAGAGTCAGAAAGTAACTAAAGTAGGAGAACTTGGCTTTAGAACTTGGTTCACTCACAGGGAACATTATGTAAAATCTCTAAATTTTTGTTGTTGTTTGTGTGCTTAATTAGACATCATAGACAATAGATTTTCTTGTTTCTTTTTGTTTTTGAGACAGGGTTTCTCTATGTGAACCCTGGTTGTTCTGGAACTTTGTAGACCTGACTAGTCTCAAACTCACAGAGATCTGCCTGCCTCTACCTCCCAGTGCTGGCATTAAAAGCATGTGCCACCTCACCTGGCTAGATTGTTTTGTTTTGTTTTGTTTTCTGGTTTGTTTGTGTTTTGTTTTGTTTTGTTTTGTTTTGTTTTGTTTTGAGACAGGGTTTCTCTGTGTAGCCTTGGCTGCCCTGGACTCACTTTTGTACCAGGCTGGCCTCGAACTCACAGCAATCCACCAGCCTCTGCCTCCTGAGTGCTGGGATTAAAGGCGTGTGCCACCACACCCGGCTAGAATTCTTTTTTAAACATAATGAGCACCCTATCTAAATGAAAATTTAAAACATTGGAAGACAACAAACAATAAATTTGGCCACTAAATTGAAACATTCCCTCCAGAAAGGAGGGGGGAGGTTCATAAGCCTCAAAAAGTAAACAACTCACAAATCTTAAGAAGTTCCTAAAACTAATAAGATATACAAGACCCCTCTGCGTGATTATTCTAGAAGAGGAGACTGTCCAACAAAGGAAGCTGTTTGGAAGACACTCCAACCTACTGAGCTGCCTGAATGTCATACAGAGAGCTCCATGGCTGCAGCTTTTGTTATGCTTGCGTGGGCTTCTTGGTGATGTAGTTGGCTTTGAGTTGTCCATTCGTCTGTGGGAGCCCCTCACCTGCACTCCTACAAGTAACCTCAATAAACTCACTGGCTTGACAAGTCAGACAACAGCAAAATCATTACTTTCGTCTGCCATTGGTTCCTTATCTAGTAGCTCCCCAGTAAAACTTACATAATATACAGTCTACAAAGCTACAAAAGGGAGCTGGAGAGACGGATCTGTAGTTAAGATCAATTGCTGCTCTTCCAAGGGACCTGGGTTTGAGTCCCACCACCACACGATGGCTCATAACCATGTCAGAATAGGAGAGCTGACACCCTGTTCTGACCTCAGCAGGCACCAGCCACATACAAGGTGTATATAAATACAGGCAAACAAAATGTCCATACACATAAAACGAAAATGTAGATCAAATAAAAAAATTTTAAGCTAAAGAAATAGAGTCCATGCTATATTTGAAATCCCCATTTGTAAAGGCCACTTTCCCTTGGGAAACCCATATCCACACCCATAAGTATTTGAATCTATTCATAAAATTTGGTCTATTCAATACATAAGTGAAAAATGTTATAGAAAGGTAAAAATACATGAATGATATTAATAAATTGTAAAATCAACTAAAGCTTTAGCTTTCATATAAAATCTACCCCTTTTGGAAAAGTCTGTTCTTTCCTTGTAAATTATACACTGGGAATCCAATTTTTAAAAAAGTAAAAACTATTTGATCCATGTCTATTAAAGGAAGATACACACACTATTTTAAGGGACTTTTAAACATGCAGACTCAAAATTCAGAACTGATTGCTCAGTGAGCCCCTGGAAAGCAAAAAACACCTTGGTGGTTTTATTAATTGTGAAGAAATACAGCAGCCAAGACTCCCTTCAGCCTGAAGGGAAGGGCTCTTTTGTGTACTTGTAACCAGTTTCTGTACTGCAAAACTTAAAAAGAAATAAAGCGAAAAAACACCTCAGTGATGACCAAGAAAATACAAACATAAGACTGATGGAAATGACAAAAACATTCTGCAACTGGAGCAAAACTCAATAAGGAGATAGAAACTTTGAAGAGGAGTCAAGCTAAAATGAAGAATATTAAATTTTAACAACAACAAAATCTATGAGAAAGGAGAATACAGGAAATGTGCGTCATGAAAAAAAAAATCAAACCTTTGAATTATAGGCAGATGAGGGAGAAGAATCCTAAGTCAATGGCATAGACCAGATATTCAAGATGATCTTCCCAAAACTCAGGAAAGATACCCATACAGATACAAGAGGCACAGACACCAAATAGACAAGACCAGAAAAGAGAACTGCCACAGCATATCATAATTAAAACACTAAGTATGCATAACAAAGCTGCAAAAGGAAAACACAAGTCATATATAAATGAAAACCCATTAGAATAACATCTGATTTCTCAATGGAAACATTGAAAATCTGAAGAGCCTGGAGCAACGCATGCCAAATTATAAAAGACTGCCATGCCAACCTAGACTAATATCTCAGCATAATTATTCATAATTAAAGGAGAAAGAAAAAAAGAAAAACATTTCACAATATAAACAGCCTAAAAGTTTACATCCAACAAACCATACCTAAGGAAAATACTGGAAGCGGTAGGCTGAAGAAAGGAATGAGCATAGCCAAGAGACTGTGGAAAGGAATACAAATCTATAATTACTAAATGCAGAGCACCACTGAGAACAAACACCAAAAGTCAACAGCATGACGACCGAAGTTAACACACACTCTCTCAATAGCTTCAAATATCAATGGCTTCAACCTCAGGTCTCCAATCAAAAGACACAGGCTCACTGAATGGATTAAAACCCAAAATCCGTCTGCTGTCTACAAGAAACACATTTTACCTTTAGAGAGAGGCACCACCTTAGAGTAAAGGGATGGACAAAAGTACTTCTACCAAATGGGACCAGGAAGCAAGCAGTTGTCATTATCCTAAAATCTTACAAAACAGAGTCCATTCTAAAACCAGTCAGAAGACATATAAAGGGACACTTCATCCTAACGAAGGGTAGCGTTA